>NC_090359.1:23628748-23928748 GCF_035084215.1 Heptranchias perlo | reverse complement strand
GATGGTTGTATCTCAGTGTGTTCGGGAGTGGGTATCGATGGTTGTATCACAGTGTGTTAGGAGTGGGTATCGATGGTTGTATCACAGTGTGTTAGGGAGTGGGTATCGATGGTTGTATCGCAGTGTGTGAGGGAGTGGGTATCGATGGTTGTATCGCAGTGTGTTAGGGAGTGGGTATCGATGGTTGTATCTCAGTGTGATAGGGAGTTGGTATCGATGGTTGTATCACAGTGTGTTAGGGAGTGGGTATCGATGGTTATATCGCAGTGTGTGAGGGAGTGGGTATCGATGGTTGTATCACACAGTGTTAGGGAGTGGGTATCGATGGTTGTATCGCAGTGTGTTAGGGAGTGGGTATCGATGGTTGTATCGCAGTGTGTTAGGGAGTGGGTATCGCTGGTTGTATCTCAGTGTGTGAGGGAGTGGGTATCGATGGTTGTATCGCACTGTGTTAGGGAGTGGGTATCGATGGTTGTATCGCACTGTGTTAGGGAGTGGGTATCGATGGTTGTATCGCAGTGTGTTAGGGAGTGGGTATCGATGGTTGTATCACACTGTGTTAGGGAGTGGGTATCGATGGTTGTATCACACTGTGTTTGGGAGTGGGTATCGATGGTTGTATCTCAGTGTGTTAGTGAGTGGGTATCGATGGTTGTATCGCACTGTGTTAGGGAGTGGGTATCGATGGTTGTATCGCACTGTGTTAGGGAGTGGGTATCGATGGTTGTATCACAGTGTGTTAGGGAGTGGGTATCGATGGTTGTATCTCAGTGTGTTCGGGAGTGGGTATCGATGGTTGTATCGCAGTGTGTTCGGGAGTGGGTATCGATGGTTGTATTGCAGTGTGTTAGGGAGTGGGTATCGATGGTTGTATCTCAGTGTGTTAGGGAGTGGGTATCGATGGTTGTATCTCAGTGTGTTAGAGAGTGGGTATCGATGGTTGTATCGCAGTGTGTTAGGGAGTGGGTATCGATGGTTGTATCACAGTGTGTTCGGGAGTGGGTTTCGATGGTTGTATCTCAGTGTGTTAGGGAGTGGGTATCGATGGTTGTATCGCACTGTGTTAGGGAGTGGGTATCGATGGTTGTATCGCAGTGTGTTAGGGAGTGGGTATCGATGGTTGTATCTCAGTGTGTTAGGGAGTGGGTATCGATGGTTGTATCGCAGTGTGTTAGGGAGTGGGTTTCGATTGTTGTATCACAGTGTGTTAGGGAGTGGGTATCGATGGTTGTATCACAGTGTGTTAGGGAGTGGGTATCGATGGTTGTATCGCAGTGTGTTAGGGAGTGACAATTGTAAACAATTTTACAACACCAAGTTATAGTCCAGCAATTTTATTTTAAATTCACAAGCTTTCGGAGATTCTCTCCTTCCTCAGGTAAATGTTCAGGATCTCCTTGAAGCCTACGCATTTATACATATTGAATAATACATGGTGTTTACAGACTGCCCCTGCAACTGCCCGTTGCCAAGGCAATCACCGTGTTCAGACAGAGAGGTGTCATCTGCAGAACCCCCGAATACACATTCAACAAAAAGGGAGTGGGTATCGATGGTTGTATCACACTGTGTTAGGGAGTGGGTATCGATTGTTGTATCACAGTGTGTTAGGGAGTGGGTATCGATGGTTGTATCACAGTGTGTTAGGGAGTGGGTATCGATGGTTGTATCGCAGTGTGTTAGGGAGTGGGTATCGATGGTTGTATCACAGTGTGTTAGGGAGTGGGTATCGATGGTTGTATCTCAGTGTGTTAGGGTTTGGGTATCGATGGTTGTATCACAGTGTGTTAGGGAGTGGGTATCGATGGTTGTATCACACTGTGTTAGGGAGTGGGTATCGATGGTTGTATCACACTGTGTTAGGGAGTGGGTATCGATGGTTGTATCTCAGTGTGTTAGGGAGTGGGTATCGATGGTTGTATCACACTGTGTTAGGGAGTGGGTATCGATGGTTGTATCACACTGTGTTAGGGAGTGGGTATCGATGGTTGTATCTCAGTGTGTTAGGGAGTGGGTATCGATGGTTGTATCTCAGTGTGTTAGGGAGTGGGTATCGATGGTTGTATCACACTGTGTTAGGGAGTGGGTATCGATGGTTGTATCACAGTGTGTTAGGGAGTGGGTATCGATGGTTGTATCACAGTGTGTTCGGGAGTGGGTTTCGATGGTTGTATCTCAGTGTGTTAGGGAGTGGGTATCGATGGTTGTATCACACTGTGTTAGGGAGTGGGTATCGATGGTTGTATCACACTGTGTTAGGGAGTGGGTATCGATGGTTGTATCACACTGTGTTAGGGAGTGGGTATCGATGGTTGTATCGCAGTGTGTTAGGGAGTGGGTATCGATGGTTGTATCTCAGTGTGTTCGGGAGTGGGTATCGATGGTTGTATCTCAGTGTGTTAGGGAGTGGGTATCGATGGTTGTATCTCAGTGTGTTAGGGAGTGGGTATCGATGGTTGTATCTCAGTGTGTTAGGGAGTGGGTATCGATGGTTGTATCTCAGTGTGTTAGGGTGTGGGTATCGATGGTTGTATCACACTGTGTTAGGGAGTGGGTATCGATGGTTGTATCACACTGTGTTAGGGAGTGGGTATCGATGGTTGTATCTCAGTGTGTTAGGGAGTGGGTATCGATGGTTGTATCACACTGTGTTAGGGAGTGGGTATCAATGGTTGTATCTCAGTGTGTTAGGGAGTGGGTATCGATGGTTGTATCACACTGTGTTAGGGAGTTGGTATCGATGGTTGTATCACAGTGTGTTAGGGAGTGGGTATCGATGGTTGTATCTCAGTGTGTTAGGGAGTGGGTATCGATGGTTGTATTGCAGTGTGTTAGGGAGTGGGTATCGATGGTTCTATCTCAGTGTGTTAGGGAGTGGGTATCGATGGTTGTATTGCAGTGTGTTACGGAGTGGGTATCGATGGTTGTATCACACTGTGTTAGGGAGTGGGTATCGATGGTTGCATCGCACTGTGTTAGGGAGTGGGTATCGATGGTTATATCACAGTGTGTTAGGGAGTGGGTATCGATGGTTGTATCTCAGTGTGTTAGGGAGTGGTTATCGATGGTTGTATCACACTGTGTTAGGGAGTGGGTATCGATGGTTGTATCGCAGTGTGTTAGGGAGTGGGTATCGATGGTTGTATCACACTGTGTTAGGGAGTGGGTATCGATGGTTGTATCACAGTGTGTTAGGGAGTGGGTATCGATGGTTGTATCACACTGTGTTAGGGAGTGGGTATCGATGGTTGTATCGCAGTGTGTTCGGGAGTGGGTATCGATGGTTGTATCGCAGTGTGTTCGGGAGTGGGTATCGATGGTTGTATCTCAGTGTGTTAGGGAGTGGGTATCGATGGTTGTATCTCAGTGTGTTAGGGAGTGGGTATCGATGGTTGTATCTCAGTGTGTTAGGGAGTGGGTATCGATGGTTGTATCTCAGTGTGTTAGGGTGTGGGTATCGATGGTTGTATCTGAGTGTGTTAGGGAGTGGGTATCGATGGTTGTATCGCACTGTGTTAGGGAGTGGGTATCGATGGTTGTATCGCAGTGTGTTAGGGAGTGGGTATCGATGGTTGTATCACAGTGTGTTAGGGAGTGGGTATCGATGGTTGTATCTCAGTGTGTTAGGGTGTGGGTATCGATGGTTGTATCTCAGTGTGTTAGGGAGTGGGTATCGATGGTTGTATCACACTGTGTGTTAGGGAGTGGGTATCGATGGTTGTATCGCAGTGTGTTAGGGAGTGGGTATCGATGGTTGTATCTCAGTGTGTTAGGGTGTGGGTATCGATGGTTGTATCGCAGTGTGTTAGGGAGTGGGTATCGATGGTTGTATCACACTGTGTGTTAGGGAGTGGGTATCGATGGTTGTATCACACTGTGTTAGGGAGTGGGTATCGATGGTTGTATCTCAGTGTTTTAGGGTGTGGGTATCGATGGTTGTATCTCAGTGTGTTAGGGAGTGGGTATCGATGGTTGTATCACACTGTGTGTTAGGGAGTGGGTATCGATGGTTGTATCGCAGTGTGTTCGGGATTGCGTATCGATGGTTGTATCTCAGTGTGTTAGGGAGTGGGTATCGATGGTTGTATCACACTGTGTGTTAGGGAGTGGGTATCGATGGTTGTATCGCAGTGTGTTCGGGAGTGGGTATCGATGGTTGTATCACACTGTGTTAGGGAGTGGGTATCGATGGTTGTATCGCAGTGTGTTAGGGAGTGGGTATCGATGGTTGTATCTCAGTGTGTTAGGGAGTGGGTATTGATGGTTGTATCACAGTGTGTTAGGGAGTGGGTATCGATGGTTGTATCGCAGTGTGTTAGGGAGTGGGTATCGATGGTTGTATCGCAGTGTGTTAGGGAGTTGGTATCGATGGTTGTATCGCAGTGTGTTAGGGAGTGGGTATCGATGGTTGTATCACACTGTGTTAGGGAGTGGGTATCGATGGTTGTATCTCAGTGTGTTAGGGAGTGGGTATCGATGGTTATATCACACTGTGTTAGGGAGTGGGTATCGATAGTTGTATCGCAGTGTGTTCGGGAGTGGGTATCGATGGTT
The DNA here is from genome assembly GCF_035084215.1 of Heptranchias perlo. Classification (NCBI taxonomy): domain Eukaryota; kingdom Metazoa; phylum Chordata; class Chondrichthyes; order Hexanchiformes; family Hexanchidae; genus Heptranchias; species Heptranchias perlo. The sequence continues at coordinate 23,924,194 of NC_090359.1, read as the reverse complement.
GTATCACACTGTGTTAGGTAGTGGGTATCGATGGTTTTATCGCACTGTGTTAGGGAGTGGGTATCGATGGTTGTATCACACTGTGTTAGGGAGTGGGTATCGATGGTTGTATCGCAGTGTGTTAGGGAGTGGGTATCGATGGTTGTATCTCAGTGTGTTAGGGAGTGGGTATCGATGGTTGTATCACAGTGTGTTAGGGAGTGGGTATCGATGGTTGTATCGCACTGTGTTAGGGAGTGGGTATCGATGGTTGTATCACACTGTGTGTTAGGGAGTGGGTATCGATGGTTGTATCACACTGTGTTAGGGAGTGGGTATCGATGGTTGTATCACACTGTGTTAGGGAGTGGGTATCGATGGTTGTATCGCAGTGTGTTAGGGAGTGGGTATCGATGGTTGTATCACAGTGTGTTAGGGAGTGGGTATCGATGGTTGTATCACACTGTGTTAGGGAGTGGGTATCGATGGTTGTATCGCAGTGTGTTAGGGAGTGGGTATCGATGGTTGTATCGCAGTGTGTTAGGGAGTGGGTATCGATGGTTGTATCGCAGTGTGTTAGGGAGTGGGTATCGATGGTTGTATCACACTGTGTTAGGGAGTGGGTATCGATGGTTGTATCACACTGTGTGTTAGGGAGTGGGTATCGATGGTTGTATCTCAGTGTGTTAGGGAGTGGGTATCGATGGTTGTATCACACTGTGTTTGGGAGTGGGTATCGATGGTTGTATCACACTGTGTTAGGGAGTGGGTATCGATGGTTGTATCACACTGTGTGTTAGGGAGTGGGTATCGATGGTTCTATCTCAGTGTGTTAGGGAGTGGGTATCGATGGTTGTATCACACTGTGTGTTAGGGAGTGGGTATCGATGGTTGCTTCTCAGTGTGTTAGGGAGTGGGTATCGATGGTTGTATCGCACTGTGTTAGGGAGTGGGTATCGATGGTTGTATCACAGTGTGTTAGGGAGTGGGTATCGATGGTTGTATCGCACTGTGTTAGGGAGTGGGTATCGATGGTTGTATCGCAGTGTGTTAGGGAGTGGGTATCGATGGTTGTATCTCAGTGTGTTAGGGAGTGGGTATCGATGGTTGTATCACAGTGTGTTAGGGAGTGGGTATCGATGGTTGTATCTCAGTGTGTTAGGGAGTGGTTATCGATGGTTGTATCGCACTGTGTTTTGGAGTGGGTATCGATGGTTGTATCGCAGTGTGTTAGGGAGTGGGTATCGATGGTTGTATCTCAGTCTGTTCGGTAAAAAGTTGAAAACAGTGGATGTCCAAAGGGCATTCTGGGTTCAGGTGCATGGATCATTGAAGTGTCATGAACAGGTGCAGAAAATAATCAATAAGGCTAATGGAATGCTGGCCTTTATATCTAGAGGACCAGAGTACAAGGGGGCAGAAGTTATGCTGCAGCTATACAAAACCCTGGTTAGACCGCACCTGGAGTACTGTGAGCAGTTCTGGGCACCGCACCTTTGGAAGGACATATTGGCCTTGGAGGGAGTGCAGCGTCGGTTTACTAGAATGATACCCGGACTTCAAGGGTTACGTTATGAGGAGAGATTACACAAATTGGGGTTGTATTCTCTGGAGTTTCGAAGGTTAAGGGGTGATCTGATCGAAGTTTATAAGATATTAAGGGGAACAGATAGGGTGGATAGAGAGAAACTATTTCCGCTGCTTGGGGATTTTAGGAGTAGGGGGCACAGTCTAAAAATTAGAGCCAGACCTTTCAGGAGTGAGATTAGAAAACATTTCTACTCACAAAGGGTGGTAGAAGTTTGGAACTCTCTTCTGCAAACGGCAATTGATACTAGCTCAATTGCTTAATTTAAATCTGAGATAGATAGCTTTTTGGCAACCAAAGGTATTAAGGGATATGGGCCAAAGGCAGGTATATGGAGTTAGATCACAGATCAGCCATGATCTTATCAAATGGAGGAGCAGGCACGAGGGGCTGAATGGCCTACTCCTGTTCTTATGTTCCTATGACTTGCATTTCTACAGTGTCTTTCACGACCTCAGGACGTCCCAAAGTGCTTTACAGCCAGTAGTTTTGAAGTGTAGTCACTGTTGTAATGTCGGCAGCCAATTTGCGCACAGCAAGATCCCACAATGACCAGATAAGGTGTTTTTTGTGATGTTGGTTGAGGGATAAATATTGGCCAGGACACCGGGGAGAACTCCCCTGCTCTTTTTCGAAACAGTGGCCGTGGGATCTTTTATGTCCACCTGAGAGGGCTGACGGGGCCTCAGTTTAACATCTCATCCAAAAGACGGCACCTCCGACACTGCAGCACTCCCTCAGTAACTGCACTGGGAGTGTCGGCCTGGATTTTGTGCTCAAGTCTCTGGAGTGGGGCTCGAACCCACGACCGTCTGACCCAGATGTGAGAGAGTGTGACCCATGGAGCCACGGCTGACAGAACGGGAGCATGATCAAAAAAAAAAGTAAACTCGATAATGATTCTCAACCCATCTCAACATCTCTCCAAACAGGCTCACAGAGACAGGTTCGATTCCTGCAGAAAACAAGGACTGATTACATCAGCAAGGCTGAGTGTGAGGTTGACTGGGGGCACACGAAACATCAGTCCCAATAGCTCAGGCTGTTCAATAAGTTGACTCAAAGAATTGCTTCCCTGCAAAGTTTCAAGGCAGAACGGGGGCCGTGAGTCCATGGCAGGTCAGTCAGTCACTCTGCACGGAAGAAGGCCTCAGCCTAAAAGCTTCACCTGTCCTCTTTCTCTCTCTCTCTCTCTCTGCAGGCCCCCACTGACCTGTTGTGCGTTTCATAGAATCGCATAGCACGGAAGGAGGCCATTAGGCCCATCGTGCCTGTGGCGGCTCTTTGAAAGAGCTAACCAATTAGTCCCACTCCCCTACTCTTTCCCTGTTGCCCTGCAAATTTTTCCCCTTCAAGTTTTTATCCAATTCCCTTTTGAAAGTTATGATTGAATCTGCTTCCACCGCCCTTTCAGGCAGCGCATTCAAGATCATAACAACTCGCTGCGTAATAAAATGTTTCCTCATCTCGACTCTGGTTCTTTTGCCAATTACCTTAAATCTGTGTCCTCTGGTTACCGACCCTTCTGCCACTGGAAACAGTGTCTCCTTATTTACTCTATCAAAACCCTTCATGATTTTGAACACCTCTATCAAATCTCCCCTTAGCCTTCTCTGTTCTAAGGAGAACAACCCCATCATTTTCAGTTCTTGTTTCACATTTCCTGCATTTCTTTTTATTTAATAACTTCGTTAAAGCCTTTGGGAACTTTAAACTTCCATCTGACTTCCCTTCTTACAATTCATGTCCTATTTTTGGTAGCTTGTATTCCCTGGGATTTGAAGCCTTCACCAGTTTGCCTGGATCAGGCCCTTTTGAGGTCATCTCGAACCCCTCTCTTTTCCAAAGAAAGCAAAGCCCAACTTCCTTTGTCATTCCTCAGAAATTCCCGATTCCAGGAATCGTCCTCTGTGCTCCACATTCGCCATGGCCGAGACCCCCCCACCATCAACATCTGGAGGGTCAATGCTAACCAGGAGCTTAACTGGACCAACCAGTGTGGCTACAAGAGCAGGGCAGAGACTGGTGGCGCACCTCCTGATTCCCCCAAAGCCTTTCCACCACATATAAGGCACAAGTCAGGAGTGTGATGGAATACTCTCCACTTGCCTGGATGAGTGCAGCTGCAACAACACTCAAGAAGCTCGACACCATCCAGGACAAAGCAGTCCGGTGAATCGGCAGCCCATCCACCACCCTAAACATTCACTCCCTCCACCACTGGCGCACCGTGGCTGCAGTGTGTACCATCCACAGGATGCATTGCAGCAACTCGCCAAGGCTTCTTCGACAGCACCTCCCAAACCCGCGACCTTCACCACCTAGAGGGACATGGGCAGCAGGCGCATGGGAACAACACCACCTGCACGTTCCCCTCCGAGTCACACACCATCCCGGCTTGGCCGTTCCTTCATCGTCGCTGGGTCAAAATCCTGGAACTCCCTCCCTAACCGCATTGTGGGAGTGACTTCACCACATGGCCTTCAGCGGTTCAAGCAGAAGGCCCACCACCACCTTCTCAAGGGCAACTTGATATGGACAATAAATGCGGGGTCTGGGATCCCTGCAGATTTTCCTGCTTTCTGCCACTTTCTGGGGGATCGCCATGTAGCGGTCAGCCCTGAGAAGCAATGGTAAATACCCAAATGGGAGGTTGAGGGCCTTGTAGCGACCTCCTCCGATGCTTACCCGCTGAAAGGCCTGGGTCTTAGGCAAGATCTTGAGTTGCAGTCTTTGCTCCAATATTCGGGCTTCCTCGGATCATCTGTTGCTGCAGCACCGCCTCCCATCTTAATGGCTGGGACTCCTTTCCGCCATGCACTTCTAATGACCCCGGAAAATGGGGCAGACATGGAGCGGAGACCGGAAGTATGGCCCCCCCCCCCCCCGCCTCCCCCAACCGAGCCGAAACTCTGCTCGGAAAGAGGAGAATCTGGACCGCAAGTTTTCGCGAGCGCATTCGTCATGTCACTACACAGGAAGAGGAGAAGGCCATTCAGCCCCTCGAACCTGTTACACAGGAAGAGGAGGAGGCCATTCAGCCCCTCGAGCCTGTTACACAGGAAGAGGAGAAGGCCATTCAGCCCCTCGAGCCTGTTACACAGGAAGAGGAGAAGGCCATTCAGCCCCTCGAACCTGTTACACAGGAAGAGGAGGAGGCCGTTCAGCCCCTCGAGCCTGTTACACAGGAAGAGGAGGAGGCCGTTCAGCCCCTCAAGCCTGTTGCATCGGAAGAGGAGGAGACCATTCAGCCCCTCGAGCCTGTTACACAGGAAGAGGAGGAGGCCATTCAGCCCCTCGAGCCTGTTACACAGGAAGAGGAGGAGGCCGTTCAGCCCCTCGAGCCTGTTGCATAGGAAGAGGAGGAGGCAATTCAGCCCCTCAAACCTGTTACACAGGAAGAGGAGGAGGCCATTCAGCCCCTCGAGCCTGTTACACAGGAAGAGGAGGAGGCCATTCAGCCCCTTGAACCTGTTGCATAGGAAGAGGAGGAGGCAATTCAGCCCCTCGAGCCTGTTACATAGGAAGAGGAGAAGGCCGTTCAGCCCCTCGAGCCTGTTACACAGGAAGAGGAGGAGGCCATTCAGCCCCTCGAGCCTGTTACACAGGAAGAGGAGGAGGCCATTCAGCCCCTCGAGCCTGTTACACAGGAAGAGGAGGAGGCCATTCAGCCCCTCGAGCCTGTTACACAGGAAGAGGAGGAGGCCATTCAGCCCCTCAAGCCTGCTCCGCCACTCAATCAGATCATGGCCAATCTGTATCTTAAATCCAATTACCTGCCATAGCTCCATACCCCTTGATTCCTTACCTAATAAAAACCTAGCGATCTCAGTCTTAAAAGCTCCAACTGACCCCTCCCCGCATTCCACTGCCCTTTGTGTAAAGAAGTGCCTCCTACGTATTGCTTCTCCTGCGTCTCACCCAATGCTTGGCACAACCTCAGTCCTTCACACTCCCTTCCATTTCAGAGCAACACTCCTCTCCCTCCTTTAAGTTGAGGGTGAAGGCAAAAGTAAGCTCAGGGGGAAAAGAGGTCTGGGGAGATGGGGAGGGGAGAGAGCCCCAGGGTCGGAGAGCGGAATAGAAACTGTCCGTGAAGAAGCCGTTTGATTCCTTCGGGCCTGGGCAGCAGGGTCCATTTCTCAGTGTGATATTAACAATGTTAATTATTACTAGTAGTGATGCTTTACCAAATGCATGAGGGGATATCTTCATTGCCTGCTGATCCGATTGCAAAATGGCAGCCCTGCAGGTCAATAACTTTTTTTGGAGTATTGCTGTAATTTTTGGGAATGTACATAGGAACAGGAGTAGGCCACTCAGCCCCTCGAGCCTGTTCCGCCATTCAGTGAGATCATGGTTGGTCTGTATCCTGGCTCCATATCCCTTAATACCCTTGGCTATCGATCTCAGATTTAAAATTATTAATTGAGCTGGCATCTACTGCTTTTTGCAGGAGAGAGTTCTACACTTCTACCACCCTTTGCATGAAGAAGTGTTCCCTAACCTCTCTCCTGAATGTCCTGGCTCTGATTTTAAGGTTATGTCCCCTTGTCCTGGACTCCCCCACCAGTGGAAAAAGTTTCTCCCTATCCACCCTATCAATTCCTATCAAAATCCTAAAAACCTCAATTAAATCACCTCTTAACCTTCTATATTCTGGGGGATACAAGACTGGTTTATGTAATCTCTCCTCATAATCTAACCCTTGTGGATTGCTCATTTTGATGCAATGATAGGTCCCTAAAGTATATGGACCCACCAGATTACTGCTTACAACAGAAGATGAAAAAAAGAACTTGCATTTATATAGCGCCTTTCACATCCTCAGGACGTGCCATAGTGCTTCACAGCCAATGAAGTACCTTTGGAGTCCAGTCACTGCTGTAATGTAAGGAAACTCGGCAGCCAAATTGCACACAGCAAGATCCCACAAACGAGCAGATAATCTGTTTTTTAATGATGGTTGAGGGATAAATACTGATCAGGACACTGGGGAGAACTCCCCTGCTCTTCTTCGACATACCGCCGAGGGCATCTGTCTGACTGCTGTTAGTAGCTAGCACGTGACTTACGCTGGACCAATCAAATCATTTCAGGGAGGTCATAGACTCCATGGTTACCTTCTGGGATGTGTCATCAAACCGTAGCCGATGTCACCCGCCCATAATTCTCCTTGGAAACGGGCAATGCACCAATGGACCGGAGACTGGCAAAGATTACCTCACCACTGAACAAAGAGGGAAAGGATGAGTCAGATAATCATAGACTTGATGAGGGGCGATGTTAGTAAGCACTGAGAGAGGCGTGGGGTAATCAGGAAGAGTCAACAGGGATGTATCACAAACAAAGGGAATAGAATGGATGTGGGATATCAGGACTTTCAAAAAGCATTTGATAAAGTGCCACATAAGAGACTTATGTCAACATAAGTTCACACATCGGGCGCCAGCAGATACATTCCCTTGGGCCCAACCGAATATGCAGCTCCCCGGGCAAGCCCTCGCCTCCTATAGACCAGAGCGTACCCTTGTATGTTTGGTAATCCAGGATAGCGGGTCCTGGTTCAACAGCAAACCCGATTATTGTCTCAGGATTTCCACCAGGTCCCCACTTCAGGGGACACACCAGACACTTTTGTCGCAGATTAAACCACCGACCAGGTTGACTCACTGCCAAGGTCACTTACCGCAGTGAACAGTAACAGGCGGTTGTTGAAATCAAGCCAAACAATGCAGCAGCTCTGAATCAGATCATGAATCAGAATTACAGGGAAACCAGACTGTTGAATGCCTTTGAATGGTTTTCTTTGCAGATCTTTTAGAACAAATAATGGACACCTCGGAAAGGATTAGCTACCCAATCCCTACTGGATACAGTCTCGCTCCACGAAGCCACGATCTGCCTCTTCATCTGCTGTGGTGAGGGTTCACAGTCAGAATTAACTGGTATATCGAAAGTGTCTGATCCTTGCTCCTGAAACCCCTTTGAAATATCATCTCTTCTTTGAGACATTGAACCACGAGACTGAGATCCTTGCTTAGTGCCAACCTTGGCTCAGTTGGTAGCTCTCTCGCCCCCCCACCCCCCCTGAGGTGACAGGTCATGGGTTCAAATCCCACTCCTGAGACTTGAGCACATAATCCAGGCTGACACTCCTAGTGCCAGTACTGAGGGAGTGCTGCACTGTCGGAGGTGTTGTCTTTCAGGTGTGATGTTAAACCGAGGCCCCGTCTGCCCTCTCAAGTTGATGCAAGAGATCCCATGGTATTATTTCAAAGAAGAACAAGGGAAGTTCTCCCTGGTGTCCTGGCCAAAATTTAACCCTCAACCAACACCTAAAAAAACAGATGATGTGAGCAATTATCTCATTGCCGTTTGTGGGATCTTGCTGTGCGCAAATTGGCTGCCGCGTTTCCCTACATCACAACAGGGACCACATTTCAAAAGTACTTCATTGGGTGTGAAGAGCTTTGGGATGTCCTGAGATCGTGAAAGGCACTGAATTTCATTGGAACAAAAAAAGGTTAAGAAGGGATCAAGTAGAAGTGTTCAAAATTAGGAAAGGGTTTGAGAGGGTGCACAGTGACATTCCCACCGTTCGGGGAGTTGATCCCAAGGGGTTATAAGCTTAGGGAATAGTTGTGGAGGAGTTTGGAAGAAATGTTTTCACTCAAAAGGTTGTGAGGACATGGACTGTATTAGTACAAGTGGGCCATCGGAACCAATCTATCACAACCTTTAAAAGACTGGAAGAAGAAGTTGAAGGGAGCAGGGAAAGAGAAGGGAGCTGGGATTACAGCTTCACTCTGGGAAGCTTTTAATTCATTTGATTGGGATGTGGGCGTCGCTGGCAAGGCTGGCATTTATTGCCCATCCCTAGTTGCCCTGAGAAGGTAGTGGTGGGCCTTCTTCTTGAGCTGCCGCAGTCCGTACGCTGGTGATGGTGTGAGGAGATGGTACTCCGATAGAGCCAATGAGGCCCTTAATCTTAGGGTTGTGGGTTCGAGCCCCACGTTGGGCAGCTTGTGTTTTGGCAGAACAGGCTCGAGGGGCTGAATGGCCTCCTCCTGTTCCTACGTACTGGCACAGACACAGTGAGATCAATGGGCGCCTTCTGTTGAGAAATTCTACGAGAAATCTCGACAAGACTTTGCAATGAGACAAGAGTACTGAGGAATTGCACCCAAATTTAGTCAATTGGTGGAGAGGACTTTCCTCCTCCTGATCATCACATGGAATCCCTCATATCGCTGGTTTCACATTACGTGTTGTGCTGTGTAGGATTATTTAATACAGTCCTCACTGACCTTCACTGGTTCTGTTCCAGCTCATCAAATTTAAAGCCCTCAAATATAACACCATCAAAATCCCAGCCCACCTAACCTCTGCAAACTCCTTTAACCCCTCCTGAATGCTCTGTTTCTCTGGCATCTATTCAGTCCCTGTCTCCCTTCGCCCCACCAGAACCTTGAGCCATCCCAGTTCTACTCTCTGGAACTCATTCCCGAAATCTCTCCCCCTTTCTCTCTCCACCTATGAAATCCTGTAAATACCGACACTCCCAGGGACCCCTGTAAATACTGACACACTCCCAGGGCCCCCTGTAAATACTGACACACTCCCAGGGCCCCCTGTAAATACTGACACATTCCCGGGGACCCCCTGTAAATACTGACACACTCCCGGGGACCCCCTGTAAATACTGACACACTCCCGGGGACCCCCTGTACATACTGACACATTCCCGGGGCCCCCCTGTAAATACTGACACATTCCCGGGGCCCCCTGTAAATACTGACACACTCCCAGGGACCCCCTGTAAATACTGACACACTCCCTGGGACCCCCTGTAAATACTGACACACTCCGGGGAGCCCCTATAAATACTGACGCACTCCCGGGGACCCCCTGTAAATACTGACACACTCCCGGGGCCCCCTGTAAATACTGACACACTCCCGGGGATACCCTGTAAATAGTGACACACTCCCAGGGACCCCCTGTAAATACTGACACACACCCAGGGACCCCCTGTAAATACTGACACACTCCCGGGGCCCCCTGTAAATACTGACACACTCCCGGGGACCCCCTATAAATACTGACACACTCCCGGGGACCCCCTATAAATACTGACACACTCCCGGGGACCCCCTGTAAATACTGACACACTCCCGGGGACCCCCTGTACATACTGACACATTCCCGGGGCCCCCCTGTAAATACTGACACATTCCCGGGGCCCCCTGTAAATACTGACACACTCCCAGGGACCCCCTGTAAATACCGACACACTCCCTGGGACCCCCTGTAAATACTGACACACTCCGGGGAGCCCCTATAAATACTGACGCACTCCCGGGGACCCCCTGTAAATACTGACACACTCCCGGGGCCCCCTGTAAATACTGACACACTCCCGGGGATACCCTGTAAATACTGACACACTCCCAGGGACCCCCTGTAAATACTGACACACACCCAGGGACCCCCTGTAAATACTGACACACTCCCGGGGCCCCCTGTAAATACTGACACACTCCCGGGGACCCCCTATAAATACTGACACACTCCCGGGGACCCCCTGTAAATACTGACACACTCCCGGGGACCCCCTGTAAATACTGGCACACTCCCGGGGACATCCTGTATATACTGACACACTCCCGGGGACCCCCTGTAAATACTGACACACTCCCTGGGACCCCCTGTAAATACTGACACACTCCGGGGAGCCCCTATAAATACTGACGCACTCCCGGGGACCCCCTGTAAATACTGACACACTCCCAGGGACCCCCTGTAAATACTGACACATTCCCGGGGCCCCCTGTAAATACTGACACACTCCCGGGGCCCCCCTGTATATACTGACACATTCCCGGGGCCCCCTGTAAATACTGACACACTCCCGGGGCCCCCTGTAAATACTGACACATTCCCGGGGCCCCCTGTAAATACTGACACACTCCCAGGGACCCCCTGTAAATACTGACACACTCCCGGGGACCCCCTGTAAATACTGACACACTCCCGGGGACCCCCTGTAAATACTGACACACTCCCGGGGACCCCCTGTAAATACTGACACACTCCCGGGGCCCCCTGTAAATACAGACACACTCCCGGGGACCCCCTGTAAATACTGACACACTCCCGGGGATCCCCTGTAAATACAGACACACTCCCAGGGCCCCCTGTAAATACTGACACACTCCCAGGGCCCCCTGTAAATACTGACACACTCCCGGGAACCCCCTGTAAATACTGACACACTCCCGGGGACCCCCTGTAAATACTGACACACTCCCGGGAACCCCCTGTAAATACTGACACACTCCCAGGGCCCCCTGTAAATACTGACACACTCCCAGGGCCCCTGTAAATACTGACACACTCCTGAGGACCCCCTGTAAATACTGACACACTCCCGGGGACCCCCTGTAAATACTGACGCACTCCCAGGGACCCCCTGTAAATACTGACGCACTCCCAGGGCCCCCTGTAAATACTGACACACTCCCATGGCCCTCTGTAAATACTGACACACTCCCAGGGCCCTCTGTAAATACTGACACACTCCCGGGGACCCCCTGTAAATACTGACACACTCCCGGGAACCTCCTGTAAATACTGACACACTCCCGGGGACCCCCCAGTAAATACTGACACACTCCCGGGAACCCCCTGTAAATACTGACACACTCCCGGGGACCCCCTGTAAATACTAACACACTCCCGGGGACCCCCCAGTAAATACTGACACACTCCCGGGAACCCCCTGTAAATACTGACACACTCCCAGGGCCCCCTGTAAATACTGACACACTCCCGGGAACCCCCTGTAAATACTGACACACTCCCGGGGATCCCCTGTAAATACTGACACACTCCCGGGGACCCCCTGTAAATACTGACACATTCCCGGGGCCCCCTGTAAATACTGACACATTCCCGGGGCCCCCCTGTAAATACTGACACACTCCCGGGGCCCCCTGTAAATACTGACACACTCCCAGGGACCCCCTGTAAATACTGACACACTCCCTGGGACCCCCTGTAAATACTGACACACTCCAGGGAGCCCCTATAAATACTGACGCACTCCCGGGGACCCCCTGTAAATACTGACACACTCCCGGGGCCCCCTGTAAATACTGACACACTCCCGGGGATACCCTGTAAATACTGACACACTCCCAGGGACCCCCTGTAAATACTGACACACACCCAGGGACCCCCTGTAAATACTGACACACTCCCGGGGACCCCCTGTAAATACTGACACACTCCCGGGGACCCCCTGTACATACTGACACATTCCCGGGGCCCCCCTGTAAATACTGACACATTCCCGGGGCCCCCTGTAAATACTGACACACTCCCAGGGACCCCCTGTAAATACTGACACACTCCCTGGGACCCCCTGTAAATACTGACACACTCCGGGGAGCCCCTATAAATACTGACGCACTCCCGGGGACCCCCTGTAAATACTGACACACTCCCGGGGCCCCCTGTAAATACTGACACACTCCCGGGGATACCCTGTAAATACTGACACACTCCCAGGGACCCCCTGTAAATACTGACACACACCCAGGGACCCCCTGTAAATACTGACACACTCCCGGGGCCCCCTGTAAATACTGACACACTCCCGGGGACCCCCTATAAATACTGACACACTCCCGGGGACCCCCTATAAATACTGACACACTCCCGGGGACCCCCTGTAAATACTGACACACTCCCGGGGACCCCCTGTACATACTGACACATTCCCGGGGCCCCCCTGTAAATACTGACACATTCCCGGGGCCCCCTGTAAATACTGACACACTCCCAGGGACCCCCTGTAAATACCGACACACTCCCTGGGACCCCCTGTAAATACTGACACACTCCGGGGAGCCCCTATAAATACTGACGCACTCCCGGGGACCCCCTGTAAATACTGACACACTCCCGGGGCCCCCTGTAAATACTGACACACTCCCGGGGATACCCTGTAAATACTGACACACTCCCAGGGACCCCCTGTAAATACTGACACACACCCAGGGACCCCCTGTAAATACTGACACACTCCCGGGGCCCCCTGTAAATACTGACACACTCCCGGGGACCCCCTATAAATACTGACACACTCCCGGGGACCCCCTGTAAATACTGACACACTCCCGGGGACCCCCTGTAAATACTGGCACACTCCCGGGGACATCCTGTATATACTGACACACTCCCGGGGACCCCCTGTAAATACTGACACACTCCCTGGGACCCCCTGTAAATACTGACACACTCCGGGGAGCCCCTATAAATACTGACGCACTCCCGGGGACCCCCTGTAAATACTGACACACTCCCAGGGACCCCCTGTAAATACTGACACATTCCCGGGGCCCCCTGTAAATACTGACACACTCCCGGGGCCCCCCTGTATATACTGACACATTCCCGGGGCCCCCTGTAAATACTGACACACTCCCGGGGCCCCCTGTAAATACTGACACATTCCCGGGGCCCCCTGTAAATACTGACACACTCCCAGGGACCCCCTGTAAATACTGACACACTCCCGGGGACCCCCTGTAAATACTGACACACTCCCGGGGACCCCCTGTAAATACTGACACACTCCCGGGGACCCCCTGTAAATACTGACACACTCCCGGGGCCCCCTGTAAATACAGACACACTCCCGGGGACCCCCTGTAAATACTGACACACTCCCGGGGATCCCCTGTAAATACAGACACACTCCCAGGGCCCCCTGTAAATACTGACACACTCCCAGGGCCCCCTGTAAATACTGACACACTCCCGGGAACCCCCTGTAAATACTGACACACTCCCGGGGACCCCCTGTAAATACTGACACACTCCCGGGAACCCCCTGTAAATACTGACACACTCCCAGGGCCCCCTGTAAATACTGACACACTCCCAGGGCCCCTGTAAATACTGACACACTCCTGAGGACCCCCTGTAAATACTGACACACTCCCGGGGGCCCCCTGTAAATACTGACGCACTCCCAGGGACCCCCTGTAAATACTGACGCACTCCCAGGGCCCCCTGTAAATACTGACACACTCCCATGGCCCTCTGTAAATACTGACACACTCCCAGGGCCCTCTGTAAATACTGACACACTCCCGGGGACCCCCTGTAAATACTGACACACTCCCGGGAACCTCCTGTAAATACTGACACACTCCCGGGGACCCCCCAGTAAATACTGACACACTCCCGGGAACCCCCTGTAAATACTGACACACTCCCGGGGACCCCCTGTAAATACTAACACACTCCCGGGGACCCCCCAGTAAATACTGACACACTCCCGGGAACCCCCTGTAAATACTGACACACTCCCAGGGCCCCCTGTAAATACTGACACACTCCCGGGAACCCCCTGTAAATACTGACACACTCCCGGGGATCCCCTGTAAATACTGACACACTCCCGGGGACCCCCTGTAAATACTGACACATTCCCGGGGCCCCCTGTAAATACTGACACATTCCCGGGGCCCCCTGTAAATACTGACACACTCCCGGGGCCCCCTGTAAATACTGACACACTCCCAGGGACCCCCTGTAAATACTGACACACTCCCGGGGACCCCCTGTAAATACTGACACACTCCCGGGAACCCCCTGTAAATACTGACACACTCCCAGGGCCCCCTGTAAATACTGACACACTCCCAGGGCCCCTGTAAATACTGACACACTCCTGAGGACCCCCTGTAAATACTGACACACTCCCGGGGACCCCCTGTAAATACTGACGCACTCCCAGGGACCCCCTGTAAATACTGACGCACTCCCAGGGCCCCCTGTAAATACTGACACACTCCCATGGCCCTCTGTAAATACTGACACACTCCCAGGGCCCTCTGTAAATACTGACACACTCCCGGGGACCCCCTGTAAATACTGACACACTCCCGGGAACCTCCTGTAAATACTGACACACTCCCGGGGACCCCCCAGTAAATACTGACACACTCCCGGGAACCCCCTGTAAATACTGACACACTCCCGGGGACCCCCTGTAAATACTAACACACTCCCGGGGACCCCCCAGTAAATACTGACACACTCCCGGGAACCCCCTGTAAATACTGACACACTCCCAGGGCCCCCTGTAAATACTGACACACTCCCGGGAACCCCCTGTAAATACTGACACACTCCCGGGGATCCCCTGTAAATACTGACACACTCCCGGGGACCCCCTGTAAATACTGACACATTCCCGGGGCCCCCTGTAAATACTGACACATTCCCGGGGCCCCCCTGTAAATACTGACACACTCCCGGGGCCCCCTGTAAATACTGACACACTCCCAGGGACCCCCTGTAAATACTGACACACTCCCTGGGACCCCCTGTAAATACTGACACACTCCAGGGAGCCCCTATAAATACTGACGCACTCCCGGGGACCCCCTGTAAATACTGACACACTCCCGGGGCCCCCTGTAAATACTGACACACTCCCGGGGATACCCTGTAAATACTGACACACTCCCAGGGACCCCCTGTAAATACTGACACACACCCAGGGACCCCCTGTAAATACTGACACACTCCCGGGGACCCCCTGTAAATACTGACACACTCCCGGGGACCCCCTGTACATACTGACACATTCCCGGGGCCCCCCTGTAAATACTGACACATTCCCGGGGCCCCCTGTAAATACTGACACACTCCCAGGGACCCCCTGTAAATACTGACACACTCCCTGGGACCCCCTGTAAATACTGACACACTCCGGGGAGCCCCTATAAATACTGACGCACTCCCGGGGACCCCCTGTAAATACTGACACACTCCCGGGGCCCCCTGTAAATACTGACACACTCCCGGGGATACCCTGTAAATACTGACACACTCCCAGGGACCCCCTGTAAATACTGACACACACCCAGGGACCCCCTGTAAATACTGACACACTCCCGGGGCCCCCTGTAAATACTGACACACTCCCGGGGACCCCCTATAAATACTGACACACTCCCGGGGACCCCCTATAAATACTGACACACTCCCGGGGACCCCCTGTAAATACTGACACACTCCCGGGGACCCCCTGTACATACTGACACATTCCCGGGGCCCCCCTGTAAATACTGACACATTCCCGGGGCCCCCTGTAAATACTGACACACTCCCAGGGACCCCCTGTAAATACCGACACACTCCCTGGGACCCCCTGTAAATACTGACACACTCCGGGGAGCCCCTATAAATACTGACGCACTCCCGGGGACCCCCTGTAAATACTGACACACTCCCGGGGCCCCCTGTAAATACTGACACACTCCCGGGGATACCCTGTAAATACTGACACACTCCCAGGGACCCCCTGTAAATACTGACACACACCCAGGGACCCCCTGTAAATACTGACACACTCCCGGGGCCCCCTGTAAATACTGACACACTCCCGGGGACCCCCTATAAATACTGACACACTCCCGGGGACCCCCTGTAAATACTGACACACTCCCGGGGACCCCCTGTAAATACTGGCACACTCCCGGGGACATCCTGTATATACTGACACACTCCCGGGGACCCCCTGTAAATACTGACACACTCCCTGGGACCCCCTGTAAATACTGACACACTCCGGGGAGCCCCTATAAATACTGACGCACTCCCGGGGACCCCCTGTAAATACTGACACACTCCCAGGGACCCCCTGTAAATACTGACACATTCCCGGGGCCCCCTGTAAATACTGACACACTCCCGGGGCCCCCCTGTATATACTGACACATTCCCGGGGCCCCCTGTAAATACTGACACACTCCCGGGGCCCCCTGTAAATACTGACACATTCCCGGGGCCCCCTGTAAATACTGACACACTCCCAGGGACCCCCTGTAAATACTGACACACTCCCGGGGACCCCCTGTAAATACTGACACACTCCCGGGGACCCCCTGTAAATACTGACACACTCCCGGGGACCCCCTGTAAATACTGACACACTCCCGGGGCCCCCTGTAAATACAGACACACTCCCGGGGACCCCCTGTAAATACTGACACACTCCCGGGGATCCCCTGTAAATACAGACACACTCCCAGGGCCCCCTGTAAATACTGACACACTCCCAGGGCCCCCTGTAAATACTGACACACTCCCGGGAACCCCCTGTAAATACTGACACACTCCCGGGGACCCCCTGTAAATACTGACACACTCCCGGGAACCCCCTGTAAATACTGACACACTCCCAGGGCCCCCTGTAAATACTGACACACTCCCAGGGCCCCTGTAAATACTGACACACTCCTGAGGACCCCCTGTAAATACTGACACACTCCCGGGGGCCCCCTGTAAATACTGACGCACTCCCAGGGACCCCCTGTAAATACTGACGCACTCCCAGGGCCCCCTGTAAATACTGACACACTCCCATGGCCCTCTGTAAATACTGACACACTCCCAGGGCCCTCTGTAAATACTGACACACTCCCGGGGACCCCCTGTAAATACTGACACACTCCCGGGAACCTCCTGTAAATACTGACACACTCCCGGGGACCCCCCAGTAAATACTGACACACTCCCGGGAACCCCCTGTAAATACTGACACACTCCCGGGGACCCCCTGTAAATACTAACACACTCCCGGGGACCCCCCAGTAAATACTGACACACTCCCGGGAACCCCCTGTAAATACTGACACACTCCCAGGGCCCCCTGTAAATACTGACACACTCCCGGGAACCCCCTGTAAATACTGACACACTCCCGGGGATCCCCTGTAAATACTGACACACTCCCGGGGACCCCCTGTAAATACTGACACATTCCCGGGGCCCCCTGTAAATACTGACACATTCCCGGGGCCCCCTGTAAATACTGACACACTCCCGGGGCCCCCTGTAAATACTGACACACTCCCAGGGACCCCCTGTAAATACTGACACACTCCCTGGGACCCCCTGTAAATACTGACACACTCCAGGGAGCCCCTATAAATACTGACGCACTCCCGGGGACCCCCTGTAAATACTGACACACTCCCGGGGCCCCCTGTAAATACTGACACACTCCCGGGGATACCCTGTAAATACTGGCACACTCCCGGGGACATCCTGTATATACTGACACACTCCCGGGGACCCCCTGTAAATACTGACACACTCCCTGGGACCCCCTGTAAATACTGACACACTCCGGGGAGCCCCTATAAATACTGACGCACTCCCGGGGACCCCCTGTAAATACTGACACACTCCCAGGGACCCCCTGTAAATACTGACACATTCCCGGGGCCCCCTGTAAATACTGACACACTCCCGGGGCCCCCCTGTATATACTGACACATTCCCGGGGCCCCCTGTAAATACTGACACACTCCCGGGGCCCCCTGTAAATACTGACACATTCCCGGGGCCCCCTGTAAATACTGACACACTCCCAGGGACCCCCTGTAAATACTGACACACTCCCGGGGACCCCCTGTAAATACTGACACACTCCCGGGGACCCCCTGTAAATACTGACACACTCCCGGGGACCCCCTGTAAATACTGACACACTCCCGGGGCCCCCTGTAAATACAGACACACTCCCGGGGACCCCCTGTAAATATTGACACACTCCCGGGGATCCCCTGTAAATACAGACACACTCCCAGGGCCCCCTGTAAATACTGACACACTCCCAGGGCCCCTGTAAATACTGACACACTCCTGAGGACCCCCTGTAAATACTGACACACTCCCGGGGACCCCCTGTAAATACTGACGCACTCCCAGGGACCCCCTATAAATACTGACGCACTCCCAGGGCCCCCTGTAAATACTGACACACTCCCATGGCCCTCTGTAAATACTGACACACTCCCAGGGCCCTCTGTAAATACTGACACACTCCCGGGGACCCCCTGTAAATACTGACACACTCCCGGGAACCTCCTGTAAATACTGACACACTCCCGGGGACCTCCCAGTAAATACTGACACACTCCCGGGAACCCCCTGTAAATACTGACACACTCCCGGGGACCCCCTGTAAATACTGACACACTCCCGGGGATCCCCTGTAAATACTGACACACTCCCGGGGACCCCCCAGTAAATACTGACACACTCCCGGGAACCCCCTGTAAATACTGACACACTCCCGGGGATCCCCTGTAAATACTGACACATTCCCGGGGCCCCCTGTAAATACTGACACATTCCCGGGGCCCCCCTGTAAATACTGAGACATTCCCGGGGCCCCCAGTAAATACTGACACACTCCCGGGAACCCCCTGTAAATACTGACACACTCCCGGGGATCCCCTGTAAATACTGACACATTCCCGGGGCCCCCTGTAAATACTGACACATTCCCGGGGCCCCCCTGTAAATACTGAGACATTCCCGGGGCCCCCTGTAAATACTGACACACTCCCAGGGACCCCCTGTAAATACTGACACATTCCCGGGGACCCCCTGTAAATACTGACACACTCCGGGGAGCCCCTATAAATACTGACGCACTCCCGGGGACCCCCTGTAAATACTGACACACTCCCGGGGACCCCCTATAAATACTGACACACTCCCGGGGACCCCCTGTAAATACTGACACACTCCCGGGGACCCCCTGTAAATACTGACACACTCCCGGGGACCCCCTGTAAATACTGACACACTCCCGGGGATCCCCTGTAAATACTGACACACTCCCGGGGACCCCCCAGTAAATACTGACACACTCCCGGGAACCCCCTGTAAATACTGACACACTCCCGGGGATCCCCTGTAAATACTGACACATTCCCGGGGCCCCCTGTAAATACTGACACATTCCCGGGGCCCCCCTGTAAATACTGAGACATTCCAGGGGGCCCCCTGTACATACTGACACACTCCCAGGGACCCCCTGTAAATACTGACACATTCCCGGGGACCCCCTGTAAATACTGACACACTCCGGGGAGCCCCTATAAATACTGACGCACTCCCGGGGACCCCCTGTAAATACTGACACACTCCCGGGGACCCCCTATAAATACTGACACACTCCCGGGGACCCCCTGTAAATACTGACACACTCCCGGGGACCCCCTGTAAATACTGACACACTCCCAGGGCCCCCTGTTAATACTGACACACTCCCGGGGCCCCCTGTAAATACTGACACACTCCCAGGGCCCCCCTGTAAATACTGACACACTCCCAGGGCCCCCTGTAAATACTGACATACTCCTGGGGACCCCCTCTAAATACCAAGATCAATGAATGGAGTAAGCAGACGACAGGGTCCCCTTAACGATCTGCGCACCTCCTGTTTGTAAATCGATGATGGATATTTCCTTATTTAGGACAAACCATCAGAGCCTTTCGTTGGAGGAGGATGAGGAGCAGCAATGGTTGAGAGCAAAGGACATGTTTGAAGGGAACCCAGATTATGTGGGGGAGAAAGAGGGGGTGAGAAAGGGGGAGTGGGGAGAGGGGCAGGAAAAAGACAGGCAGAAAAGAGTGGGGGAAGAGAATGGAAGAGAGTGGGGGAGAGGAAGAGGGGGAAAGGAAGGGAGAGCGGATGAAGAGGGAGGGAGGAAGAGGGGCAAGGGAGAGGGTGGAGTGTGAGAGATGGGGAGAGAAGGAATGGGGAGGGGGGTTGAGAGAGGGGGAGAGGATAGGAGAGAGGAGGAGAGGGAGAGAGGGGAAGAGCGGAGGAGGGGGAAGAGGGAGGGAGCAAGAGAGGGAAGCGAGTGGGTGGAGCATGAGAGATGAGGAGAGAAGGAATGGGGAGGGGGGGGTGAGAGAGGGGGAGAGGAAGAGAGAGAGGAGGAGGGGAAGAGGGGGGGGGGGAGAGGGGAGGCGGAAGTGAATCTAATCATTTTGCCGAACTCGAACGATCTCCTTTGTCTCCGCAGGGCGATGGCGGGAGCCTGCTCGTCTGCCAATCCCAAACCACCAGACGCTGGGTCCTACTGGGCACCCTGAGCTTGTCGGTCAGCGACTGCCGAACAGCCATCGTTTACACCAGGGTGGCGCACTACATCGACTGGGTGAAGGGCCGGACGGCAGCCACCGGCAAACCCTTCATCCCCCTCATCCCCGCCGCCCGGGCCGATCCCCAGCCGGAGCAGGCGGCCCCGGAGCGGGGGGAGGGGGAGGGCGAGGGGGAGAGGCCAGCCTCGCCCGCCAATGCCACGGCGAGGGCCGGGAAGCTGGCGCTCTGGCGATGGGCGGACAGGTTCGAGCCGGAGACGCCGGCCAAAGGGGAGGGGCGGTGACCCACCACCTGCTCCGGGTTACCTGCTGCGCCCTGTCCCTGCACCGGATGTGTTTGCTCGTCAGCTAGCGGAGGCTGCGCGCACGAAAGAATAAAGAGAGTCCGAGGCCTGGCTGTTCCCCGACGCTGTCCCTTTGGTTTGGTTTTTGTTCCGTAGAGTTTTACAGCACAGAAACAGGCCATTCGGCCCGACTGGACTATGCCGGCGTTTATGCTCCACACGAGCCTCCTTCCACCTTACTTCATCTCACCCTGTCAGCACATCCTTTCTCCTTCATGTGATTATCTAGCTTCCCCTTAATGGCGTCGATGTTTCTTTGGAACCCTGCAGGTTCTGTCTCTGAATACCATCCCTGGGTCCCGCTTGTCGCGTACAAGGCTGAAGAGTTTCGCACTCACCCGCTCATCCTCCCAAGGCTCCCCTATCCGTTAAAATAAAACGGGGCCCGGGGTTGGGTGGGGGTTTGGTGGTGTAGGGTTGCCAACTCTGGTTGGACGTACTCCTGGAGGTTTTATCACATGACCTCCCGCCTCCAAACGCCCCGCCCTCCCACACTCCTGCCATTGGTCGCCCGATATGTCAATCCTCTCGCAGCTTCGCCTTTCCACGGCCAATTGGAAAATGAACAGACTCCTCGTTACCTGACTCAGTCTAACAGCCTTCTTTCCCCACCTCCGATATTTTTATAACCAATAAACTGAAGTGTTCAAAGAAAATGAAGAAAAAACGCACAATTTTATTTAGTGCCCCTGTGATTTTTCTCTCTGGGTGTTTGCTGGAGATTAATCTTCCATTTCTGGAGACTCCAGGCCAATCCTGGAGGGTTGACGACCCTAGTGTGGGGGAGGTGGGGCATGGCGAGCACGCGAGCTGGAAACTCAGGCCTGAGTGTCGGCCCTGCGGGCAGTGTCAAGCCTGTGGCTCAGTAGTAGCACTTCTCATTGCCTAGTCAGAAGATTGTGGGTTCAAAGCCTCACCTAGGTTGACGCTCCCAGTGCCGGTACTGAGGGAGTGCTGCACTGCCGGAGGTGCCGTCTTTCAGATGAGACGTTAAACCGAGGCTCTGTCTGCCCTCTCAGGTGGATGTAAAAGATTCCCGGCCACTAATGGAGAGCAGGGGAGTGCTTCCTGGCAAACATTTATCTATCGTATTATACAGAAACAGGTCGAACCAGTCTGTAGTGGTGTTTCTCCTCCACATGAGCAGTATCCTAATCCCATGTGCCTGCCCCTATTCCATATCCCTCTATTCCCTTTTCCTTCCACCACCTCCCTAACCTGTTCTTAAATATTGACGTGGGCCCCGATTTTCAAATCAAATTGCGGGGTGCGTTGGCGGCAGGGGGGGGCGGGGCTGCGAAAATCCCGACCGGGTGTGGAAGCCGGCCCCAACCCACCGACTTCCGGGTTTCCCACAGACGCACGCCCCACGAATGTGGAAGTCCCACCGGCAATTGAAACCAGGGAAAAATAAACAAAATAAATTAAATAAAAAACCATTGCACAATGTTAAAAAACAAAATAAACCCACCTTTCCACCGAGGTCACCTGCACCCCCCTGCTCTGATGTCCAATGTCCCCCTCTCCGATGTCCCTTTCCCCCCCCGGATCTCCCTCTCCCCCCCCTGATCTTCCCCTCTCCCCCCGATCTCCGCCTTCCCACCCCCAATGTCCCTCTCCCCCCGATCTCCCCCTCCCCCCCGATCTCCCCCTCCCAATCTCCCCCGCTCCCCCTGATCTCCCCTCTCCCCCCGATTACCCCTTCTCACCCCAATCTACCCCTCACACCCCCGATCACCCCCCTCTCCTCCCCCTCCCCGATCACCCCCTCTCCCCCCCCACCCCACTGATCTTCAGCACCCTCCACTCTCATTTCCAGCGCCGGATAACGTCGCTCTCTCTCTTTTTCTCTCCCCCACAATCTCCCCCCTCCCCCCCGATCTCCCCCCTCCCCCCCGATCTCCCCCTCTCCCCCCCCGATCTCCCCCCTCCCCTCCGATCTCCACCTCTCTCCCCGATCTCCACCTCTCTCCCTCTCCCCCTCTCTCCCCGATCTCTCCCTCTCCCCCTCGATCTTCCCTCTCCCCCCCGATCTCCCCCCTCCCCCGATCTCCCCCTCGATCTCCCCCTCCCCCGATCTCCCCCTCGATCTCCCCCCTCCCCCGATCTCCCCCTCTCCCCCTATCCCCTCTCCCCTGATCTCCCCCTCTCTCCCCGATTTCCCCCTCCCTCCGATCTCCCCGATCTCTCCCTCTCCCCCTCGATCTCCCCTCTCCCCCCCCGATCTCCCCCTCCCCCAATCTCTCCCTCTCCCCTCTCCCCCCAATCTCCCCCTCTCCCTCCGATCTCCCCCTATCCCCCCCTCTCCCCCATCCCCCTGATCTCCCCCTCTCCCCCTGATCTCCCCCTCTCTCCCTCTCCCCGATCTCCCCCTCCCTCCCCAATCTCCCCCTCTCCCCCCATTCTCTCCCTTTCCCCCCGATCTTCCCCTCTCCCCCCCGATCTCCCCCTCGATCTCCCCCTCTCCCCCCCGCCCCGATCTTCCCCTCTCCACCCCCGATCTTCAGGGCCCTCCACTCTCAGTTCCAGTGCCAGATGACGTCTCTCTCTCTCACTCTCTCTCTTTCCCTCCCCTGCCCCCCTGGTGTTGCAGCTCCTGTTGGCAGCCTGTCAATCAGGATTTAATTGGGTTTGCCACGCGAACCTTCACCTCCCCCGCTGCCAGCCCGCCCCCATTTCAAAATTGAGGCCATGACCTCTGATTCAATCATTAACTCCACAGCCTCACAATTCTCTGTGTAAAATGATTTCTCCTGCTCTCTGTCCTAAATCTCTTACACTTAATCTCATATCTATGTCCCCTCGACCCCCACCCCTCACTCACTGGATCAGGCTGCCTCTGTCTACCCTGTGCCACCCTTCATAACTTTAAACACTGCGATCAAATCTCCTCTGTAGCCCTCAACCAACACAACTGAAGACAGATTAGTTTGCTTCCTGATCGCTGTTTGCGGGATCTTGCTGTGCGCAAATCAGCTGCTGCGTTTCCCCACTTTGCGCCAGTCTGGTTCTCCTGCTAGTCCGCTGTAACTTTGTGGCAAACACCGTGCACAGTGACCTAACACCCAGAATTTAGCTTATTGGCAATGACCGAAAAGACAGTGTGCACTAGGACCCAGCGGGCAACCAACAATCCCCTGGGGCTGCCTCACTCCACAGTTATTTACTGAGCAAACTATTGGGAAAAAATTACTTTCACATTTTTCTGGCACATGCAGCCAGACCAATAACTGGTCCCGTTCCCGAATTAGTTGAGCGCTGGGGGCTGAATTCCTCAAACTCTTTTATTTTATGGAAAAAAAACCCCCACAGGACATTTTAAGACTACCAAGTCAGCGAGGGATTAAGATCAGGATGTGAGTTGCCTCGTTTTATGTGCAAATAATATGCAGGAAAACGGTGCTTTGAGACCTTAAAATGAATTGGATGTCAAACGCAGCACCAGCTCTCAATCAGATTCACTTCCTGGGCCATGAGCAATCTCCAGTGGGTTGCCAGGGTAACCGAATCGGGGATGGGGGAGGGGGGGTGATTTTAACCCCAACCCGGCTCTGCATGAAACCGGGGCTACTCGCTGAGCCACAACTAACACCTATCAATTCCATTTCCCCTTCTCCCTTTACTCCCTCGCTGTCCCAACCGATAATTAAAATCCAAGACAGAGATGTGTTTAACCTGCCCTGTCCCTTTAAGGACCACGGCCCCAGGTACTTTCGTGGGGCAGTGGCCTATTTAGGCACGGGCTGAAGTCAATCCGAGGCTAAGGCAAAGGAAAGATGGTCGTGGTTGTTGGAGGTGCCCAGAGAAGGGTCCTCGTCCCAACTATCTCCAGCTGCTTCATCAATGACCTTCCCTCCCGTCATAAGTTTAAGAGTGGGGCTGTTCGCTGACGATTCTCCTGCACTTTCAGCCCCTCTGATAATGAAGGAGCCTACAGCGGGCCCCAGATAACCTCTAGGTTTGGGGAGGTGAATGACAGGTAACCATCGTGCTGCATCAGTGCGTAACGACTGTCTCGAGGAAAATAAAGTGCAGCCGCCTCACCCCTGACTTTCAACGGCATCGCCTTGGCCGAGACCCCCCACCATCAACATCTGGAGGGTCAACGCTAACCAGGAGCTTAACTGGACCAACCAGTGTGGCTACAAGAGCAGGGCAGAAACTGGTGGCGCACCTCCTGATCCCCCAAAGCCTCTCCACCACATACAAGGCACAAGTCAGGAGTGTGATGGAATACTCTCCACTTGCCTGGATGGGTACAGCTGCAACAACACTCAAGAAGCTCAACACCATCCAGGACAAAGCAGCCCGTCCACCATATTAAACACCCACTTCCTTCACCACCAGCGCACAGTGGCTGCAGTGTGTACCATCCACAGGATGCACTGCAGCAACTCGCCAAGGCTTCTTCGACAGCACCTCCCAAACCCGCGACCTCTACCACCTAGAAGGTCAAGGGCAGCAGATACATGGGAACAACACTACCTGCACATTCCCCTCCAAGTCACACACCATCCCGACTTGGACACATATTAACCGTTCCTTCATCGTCGCTGGGTCAAAATCCTGGAACACCCTTCCTAACAGCACTGTGGGAGAACCCTCACCACACGGACGGCAGCGGTTCAAGAAGGCGGCTCACCACCACCTTCTCAAGGGGCAACTAGGGATGTGCAAGAAATTTGGTCACAACCTGAGAATAAATAATCATTAAAAAATTGCTGAGGGAAGTTACTGTAGATTGGCAGCTACTTGTAAATTCCTAGTTCCTCCCTTTGTGGGGGAACAGGCTAGGTCAGAAAAAACCAACAGGAAATCACTGGCTTTCACTCTTTTTTTTAATACCCATTGACACTTTGAATTGTGATCAGAGTTAAGCCTTTGTCAAAATGTTTTTATATATATGCAACACACACTCACTGACATTTACATGGCGCCTTATCACATCGAGCACCTCAATGTTCACACAATGAATGACTTTCGAAGAGCAGTGACTGTTCATAGAATCATACAGCGCAGAAGGAGGCCATTCGTCCCATCTTGCCTGTGCCGGCTCTTTGAAAGAGCTATCCAATTAGTCCCACTCCCCCTGCTCTATCCCCATAGCCCTGCAAATTTTTCCTTCTCAAGCAAGAAAGTTATGGTGAGCCTTTAAAAAAAAACTGGTTCGGCCACAACTGGAGTATTGTGTCCCGTTCTGGGCTCCGCACTTTCAGAAGGATGTGAAGGCCTTAGAGAGGGTGCAGAAGAGATTTACTAGAATGGTTCCAGGGATGAAGGACTTCAGTTATGTGGAGAGACTGGAGAAGCTGGGGTTGTTCTCCTTAGAGCAGAGAAGGTTGAGAGGAGATTTGATAGAGATATTCAAAATCATGAAGGGTCTCGACAGAGTAGATAGATAGAAACTTCCCATTGGCGGAAGGGTCAAGAACCAGAGGACATAGGTTTAAGGTGATTGGCAAAAGAACCAAAGGCGATATGAGGAAAAACTTTTTTACACAGCGAGCGGTTATGATCTGGAATGCACTGCCCGAGGGGGTGGTGGAGGCAGATTCAATCATGGCTTTCAAAGGGGAATTGGATAAGTACTCGAAGGGAAAAAATCTGCAGGGCTACGGGGATAGGGCAGGGGAGTGGGACTAGCTGGATTGCTCTTGCAGAGAGCCGGCACGGACTCAACGGGGCGAATGGCCTCCTTCCGTGCTGTAACCATTCCATGATTCTAAGTATTTATCCAATTCCCTTTTGCAAAGTTACTATTGAATCTGCTTCCACCGCCCTTTCAGGCAGCGCGTTCCAGATCATCACAACTCGCTGCGTAAAAAAATTCTCATCTCCCCTCTGGTTCTTTTGCCAATTATCTTAAATCTGTGTCCTCTGGTTACCGACCCTTCTGCCAGTGGAAACAGTTTCTCCTTGCTTACTCTGTCAAAACCACCTCACCACAGCTGTGATTCCGGACTGTTGTTCCATAAACAAAAGTGAGCGAAGCCCTACGCCAGTAACATCCCTCAAGCAGCAATGAGATGGGTAACCCTCAAACTGGTTCTGACGAAAGGCCTTCGACCTGAAAGGTTAACTCTGTTTCTTTCTCCACAGATGCTGCCTGACCTGCTCAGCTTTTCCAGCATTTTCTGTTTTTATATCATTAATCTGGCTGAGGAAGAAATGTTGTTCAAGACGCCCTACTTTTCCATGAGACCTTTAACATTCGTTAAAACAAAACGAGTCATGTAACATCCGTAAAAAAAGACATTGCCTGCAACGCTATCGAGCGGCAAAGGGATCGGCTACAGCTCGGCTCCCTTTAAGTTTCAAGCTCCCTCTTTCAGCTCTTCTATCGAAGACAGGACTCCCATTTTTATATCGCACGCCTTTCGCAACCTCAGGACGTCCCAAAGCGCTTTACAGCCAATTAAATACTTTTGAAGCGTAGTCACTGTTATGTAGGAAACGCGGCAGCCAATTTGCGCACAGCAAGATCCCACAAGCAGCGTTGTGATAATGACCAGATAATCTGTTTTACTGATGTTGGTTGAGGGATAAATATTGGCCAAGACACCGGGGAGAATCCCCCCTGCTCTTCTTCCAATGGTGCCGTGGGATCTTTTACGTCCGCCCGGGAGGCCCGAATATAACCGGGCCAAATGACTGCAGGGCCCAAATTCTGCAGGTGGCCAATACAAGCAGTGAGTGGAGAATTCCAAGCTATCAAGGCATAACAGGGTTACACAACGGAACCCAGGAGACAGCTGCTAAACTTCAGTTGTGCTGAAATACAGTACAATTAGAGGAGTACTGATGACAAAGTATTTTTGTTGCTATTTATAGAGCAGTGGTGGCCTTGCACAATGTGGGTGGTTTGAGTTGGGAGAGACAATGTCATGTCTAGGATTTTACCAGGAGCCGAATGCCTGAGAGGAGTCTGTATACAACTGAATATTAAATACCACCTAACTTCATAAAGTCCTCTGTACAGGGTTAACGCCCGTCTGGATTGGAGTGGACGGTCCAGTTTTTGAATGGAGCATCCAGAAATTTCTAAAGTGTGCTGAAAGGCTTTTGAGTTCGTCAGTTCCACCTTAGATCATGGGTTCGAGCCCCAATCCAGAGACTTGAGCACTTAATCCAGGCTGACAGTTCTGAGGGAGTGCTGCACTGTCGGAGGTGCCGTCTTTCAGATGAGACGTTAAACCGAGGCCCTCCATCTGCCCTCTCGGGTGGATGTAAAAGATCCTGTGTAAATAGGAACAAGTTATAACAGGAAGGATATATTGGCCTTGGAGGGGGTGCAGCGCAGATTTACCAGAATACCGGGGCTAAAAGGGTTAAATTATGCGGACAGGTTGCATAAACTAGACTTGTATTCCCTCGAGTATAGAAGATTAAGGGGTGATCTAATTGAGGTGTTTAAGGTGAGTAAAGGAGTAGATAGGGTCGATAGAGAGAAACTATTTCCTCTGGTGGGGGGAGTCCAGAACAAAGGGGGAATAACCTTAAAATTAGAGCCAGGCCGTTCAGGGGTGATGTCAGGAAGCACTTCTTCACACAAAGGGGAGTGGAAATCTGGAACTCTCTCCCCCAAAAAGCTGTTGAGGCTGGGGGTCAATTGAAAATTTCCAAACTAAGATGGAAAGATTTTTGTTAGGTGAGGGTATCGAGGGATATGGAGCAAAGGCAGGTAAATGGAGTTGAGGTACAGATCAGCCATGATCTGATTGAATGGCGGAACAACAACAATTTGCATTTATATAGCGCCTTTAACGTAGTAACACCTCCCAGGGCGCTTCACAGGAGCGATTATCAAACAAAATTTAACATCAAGCCACATAAGGAGATATTAGGACAGGTGACCAAAAGCTTGGTCAAAGAGGTAGGTTTTAAGGACCGTCTTAAAGGAGGAGGGAGAGGCGGAGAGGTTTAGGGAGGGAATTCCAGAGCTTAGGGCCCAGGCAGCTGAAGGCACGGCCGCCAATGGTGGAGCGATGGAAATCGGGCAAGGGGCAAGAATTGGAGGAGCACAGAGATCTCGGAGGGTTGTAGGGCTGGAGGAAGATTCAGAGTTAGGGAGGGGCGAGGCCACAGAGGGATTTGCAAAAAGGATGAGAATTTTAAAATCGAGGCGTTCCTGGACCAGGAGTCAATGTAGGTCAGCGAGCACAGGGGGTGACGGGTGAACGGGACTTGGTGCGAGTTAGGGTACGGACAGCAGAGTTTTGGATGAGCTCAAGTTTACGGAGGGTGGAAGATGGATGGCCGGCCAGGAGAGCATTGGAATAGTCAAGTCTGGAGGTAACAAAGGCACGGATGAGGGTTTCAGCAGCAGATGAGCTGAGGCAGGGGCGGAGACGGGCAATGTTACGGAGGTGGAAGTAGGTGGTCTTGGTGAATAGGGCGAATATGTGGCCAGAAGCTCATCTCAAGGTCAAATAGTGCGGCAAGGTTGCGAACAATCTGGGTCAGCCTCTGACAGTGGCCAGAGAGAGGGATGGAGTCGGTGGCGAGGGAACGGAGTTAGCAGCAGTGACCAAAGACAATGGCTTCAGACTTCCCATTATATAGTTGGAGGAAAATTTGCTCATCCAGTATTGGATGTTGGACAAGCAGTGTGACAAATGAGAGACAATGAGGTGGTGGTGAGGTAGAGCTGGGTGTTGTCAACGCACAGCGAACAGGGTCGAGGGGCTGAATGGCGTACTCCTGTTCCTATGGTCCACCCCCATCATAAGGCTTATTATAACCCTCTCCTCTCTACACATACAGATACACACACACATACACACTCACACAGATACACAGACACACTCAAATACACACTCACACACATACACACTCACACAGATACACAGACACACACAAATACACACTCACACACACATACACACTCAAATACACACTCACACACATACACACACACAGACACACACAAATACTTGGGGAAATAAATAGTGATGTCTTGAGGAGTGTACATATTACAGAGAGGGAGGTGCTGGAAGTCTTAACGCGCATCAAGGTAGATAAATCTCCGGGACCTGATGAAATGTATCCCAGGACGTTATGGGAGGTTAGGGAGGAAATTGCGGGTCCCCTAGCAGAGATATTTGAATCATCCACCGCGACAGGTGAGGTGCCTGAAGATTGGAGGGTAGCAAATGTTGTGCCTTTGTTTAAGAAGGGCGGCAGGGAAAAGCCTGGGAACTACAGACCAGTGAGCCTGACATCTGTAGTGGGTAAGTTGTTAGAGGGTATTCTGAGGGACAGGATCTACAGGCATTTGGAGAGGCAGGGACTAATTAGGAACAGTCAGCATGGTTTTGTGAGAGGAAAATCATGTCTCACGAATTTGATTGAGTTTTTTGAAGGGGTAACCAAGAAGATAGATGAGGGCTGTGCAGTAGACGTGGTCTACATGGACTTCAGCAAAGCATTTGACAAGGTACCGCATGGTAGGTTGTTACATAAGGTTAAATCTCATGGGATCCAAGGTGAGGTAGCCAATTGGATACAAAATTGGCTTGACGACAGAAGACAGAGGGTGGTTGTCGAGGGTTGTTTTTCAAACTGGAGGCCTGTGACCAGCGGTGTGCCTCAGGGATCGGTGCTGGGTCCGCTGTTATTTGTTATTTATATTAATGATTTGGATGAGAATTTAGGAGGCATGGTTAGTAAGTTTGCAGACGACACCAAGATTGGTGGCATTGTGGACAGTGAAGAAGGTTATCTAGGATTGCAACGGGATCTTGATAAATTGGGCCAGTGGGCCGATAAATGGCAGATGGAGTTTAATTTAGATAAATGTGAGGTGATGCATTTTGGTAGATCGAATCGGGCCAGGACCTACTCCGTTAATGGTAGGGCGTTGGGGAGAGTTATAGAACAAAGAGATCTAGGAGTACAGATTCATAGCTCCTTGAAAGTGGAGTCACAGGTGGATAGGGTGGTGAAGAAGGCATTCAGCATGCTTGGTTTCATTGGTCAGAACATTGAATGCAGGAGTTGGGATGTCTTGTTGAAGTTGTACAGGGCATTGGTGAGGCCACACTTGGAGTACTGTGTACAGTTCTGGTCACCCTATTATAGAAAGGATATTATTAAACTAGAAAGAGTGCAGAAAAGATTTACTAGGATGCTACCGGGACTTGATGGTTTGACTTACAGGGAGAGGTTAGACAGACTGGGACTTTATTCCCTGGAGAGTAGGAGGTTAAGGGGTGATCTTATCGAAGTCTATAAAATAATGAGGGGCATAGATAAGGTCGATAGTCAAAATCTTTTCCCAAAGGTAGGGGAGTCTATAACGAGGGGGCACAGATTTAAGGTGAGAGGGGAGAGATACAAAAGGATCCAGAGGGGCAATTTTTTCACTCAAAGGGTGGTGAGTGTCTGGAACGAGCTGCCAGAGGCAGTAGTAGAGGCGGGTACAATTTTGTCTTTTAAAAAGCATTTGGACAGTTACATGGGGAAGATGGGTATCGAGGGATATGGGCCAAGTGCAGGCAATTGGGACTAGCTTAGTGGTATAAACTGGGCGACATGGACATGTTGGGCCGAAGGGCCTGTTTCCATGTTGTAACTTCTATGATTCTATGATTCTATACACACTCACACAGATACACAGACACACTCAAATACACACACACATACACACTCACACAGATACACAGACACACACACATACACACTCACACACGTAAATACACACACACAGATATGCACACACATGCAAACTCATAGATACACACACTGATACACACAGATAAACTCACAGTCATACATACACATACACACACAGATACACATGCACACTCACACACACAAATACACACACACAGATACACACACACTCACACAGATATACACACACGCACACACACATACACACACACAGTGTATTACAACACACGAGACTGTTGCCAGGGACTCTGTTCCATTGGGTACGGAATGATCTCTTTCCCAATCACTCACTGTGGATTCCTGGGAATTGGCCGTGGGACCAGTGACCATCAACAGCAGCTTTCCTGTGCCAGGAAAATGTCGACAGTGAGTTCTGGGCCCACGGCCAGTCCCTGCACAACTTACTTACTGCCACTGGGATCTGCTTGGAATCGAGTCCTCAGAGCTGGGGACAAGAGACGAACGGAGAACCCACCCAGCTACAAGTGATGAAAGGGTCTGAAAGCCAGCTGAGCCCGAACCGATCAGCACCAACTGCAGATCTCTCACAGAGTCTGAACTTGCATTGCGTCCTTTTGCGGAACTCTGACCCCATACAGTACACGGCCCCCAGTCTGATCCTTCCCTCTGACCCGTGCATCCCCCATTCCCCAATCCTTTCAGCCCCTCACAGCTGACATAGAGAGGCAAAAACTTTCAGCCCACCCGCTAAGGCTGGATTCAAAGCCAAGGCCCCAGAGGTGAAAGGTCAGTGCTCCGACTGACTACACAGTTCCCTGATGCGACTGCTTGACGCCAATTCAACGAATTGGTCTTTGGCTAATGAAACTTGGTCCAATCTAACTCCACTTTCAGTGCTGGGGTAAAGGTCAGGGGGTCAATACTTCTTTAAAAAAAAAACAAATTATTGAAAAACTTACAGGTCAAAGTTGAAAACAGGAAGTGGGTAACACCAAGGTTGGGGTTTCGAACCCTGATTTTAGGGAGAAGGGAAGGCTGAGAAAGGGGACGGGTTCGACAGTGTTACGGTTCTGGGAAACAGTAAGAGAAGGTGGGCAATGAGTCTTGAATTCAAAACAGTGAGGATGCAAGGAGGTGTACTTGAGCTCACCCAAAACTCTGCTGCCCGTATCCTAACTCGCACCAAGTCCCGTTCTCCCACCACCCCTGCGCTCGCTGACCTACAATGGCTCCCGGGCAGGCCGTGCATCGATCTTAAAATTCTCATCCTTGTTTTCAAATCCCTCCATGGCCCTCGCCCCCTCCCTGTCTCTGTAACCTCCTCCAGCCCTACAACCCTCCGAGATCTCTGCGTTCCTCCGACTCTGGCCTCTTGTCCATCCCCTGCTTCCTTTGCCCCACCATTGGCGGCCGGGCCCTCAGCCTTCTAGGCCCTAAGCTCTGGAGTTCCCTCCCTAAACCTCTCCGCCCCGCTCTCCTCCTTTAAAACCCTCCTTGAAACCTCTTTGACCAAGCTTTTGGTCACCTCTCCTAATATCTCCCTATGTGGCTCGGTGTCAACGTTTACGTTTGATAATTGTTCCTGTGAAACGCCTTGGGATGTTTTACTACGTTAAAGGTGCTTTAGGAATGGGAGCTGTTGTTGAGTGGTATGAGATAGAAAGGGAGGTTCAAAGGAGAACAAACTCTATCGATGGTGAGTAGAAAGGTTGCATGTGAGAGAGAGGATGAAGCGTAGAGGGGAGGGAGGGATTGCAGGAAACCAGCTCTTTCTTGCTCCAATCCAGGATTGCGGTGATTCAGTGATGGGATCGCTTCCCTGTAGAATTACAGTATTTGGAATTTTTCTTGTTTGGGAAAAACAAAAAAAGCCCCTTTGTTATTTGTCTTGGAAACACAGTCCACTCGATACTCAGGAGCTATGATTCCTGGACGCTGCCTCTACCCTGCCTTTCTTTAATTATTCGGGATGTGGGCGCCGGTGGCAAGGCCGGCATTTATTGTCCATCTCTATTTGCCTTGAGAAGGTGGTGGTGGGTCTTCTTCTTGAATCACTGACAGCGGTTTTGATACAACTGATTGGCTTGCTAGGCCACTTCGGAGGGCCAAGTCCGTTTGTTTTAACTCCATTATAAAAAAATCTTTGTAAATGAACGATATAAATTTACTGATGATCTGCACTGGTGTCCCCGAGCAGTACTACAGCCAAGTTGGGGGGTGGGGGGAGATCTGCTGCTGTCCTCTCATAGTGTGACTGTGTCCGACTGTTCCTCACACGGTGTGACTGTGTCCGACTGTTCCTCACACGGTGTGACTGTGTCCGACTGTTCCGCACACCGTGTGACTGTGTCCGACAGTTTCTCACTCAGTGTGACTGTTCCTTACCGTGCGATGATGTCTGTTCCTCAACATGTGATGATGTCCGACTGTTCCTCACCATGTGACGATGTCTGACTGTTCCTCACCGTATGACAATGTCTGACTGTTCCTCACTTTGAAACGATGTCCGACTGTTCCTCACTGTGTGACGATGTCCAACTGTTCCTTACCGCGTGACGATGTCTGACTGTTCCTCACTGTGTGACGATGTCCAACTGTTCCTTACCGCGTGACGATGTCCGACTGTTCCTCACTGTGTGACGATGTCCAACTGTTCCTTACCGCGTGACGATGTCCGACTGTTCCTCACTGTGTGACGATGTCCAACTGTTCCTTACCGCATGACGATGTCTGACTGTTCCTCACTGTGTGATGATGTCCAAGTGTTTCTCACTGTGTGATGTTGTCTGACTGTTCCTCACCATGTGATGGTGTCTGACTGTTCCTCTCTTTGTGACGATTTCAGACTGTTACTCATCGTGTGACGATGTCTGGCTGTTCCTCAGTGTTATGAAGTCCAACAGCTCCTCGTGAACAGACTAAAGTATAAAGGAAAATACCGCAATTGCTGGCAATTTGAAAAACAAAGCAGAAATTGCTGGAAATACACAGCAGGGGCCGTGAGCTGGTGAAAGGAGAATGGAGGGGTTAACATTGCAGGCAGAAATCCTTTGTCAGAACTGAACGTTCACAATGGATCTGCGTTCTGGCCGACCTGCTTCCTGACAGGAGAGAAAACAGATGGTAGCTGGGTTTCCAAATCACCCTGAAACGTCGCATGTGATTAAATTCCAGGCCTGTTCCTATAAACTGGCTTGCTGTGGTGTTCCATCTGGCTGGCCAGGCTTTCCCTTGCCAGCTGGTTCTTCAAAGAGTTTTATTTATTGGCCATTTGTCTCATGCCCAGCTGCTGTAATTAATCAGATGAGATCCTTTATTCTGTGCAGTATATATTTTCATCCTTTTCCTGCCCTTCACCTGCTGGCCTGGTGTCAGGAAGATTATAGGAACAGGGGTATGTCTCTCTGCCCTTCAAGCCTGTTCTGCCATTCAATCAGGTCATGGCTGATCTGTACCTCAACTCAATTTACAGCCTTTGAGTCTCGCCTCTTGAGTCAAAAGGCTGCGGGCTCAAGACACTTGAGCACATAATCAAGGCTGACACTTTGTGAAGGAGTGCTGCACTGTCGGAGGTGCCGTCTTTTGGATGAAACGTTACTCCGCCCTCTCAGGCGGATGTAAAAGATCCCACAGCACTATCTTGCAGGGGAGCTCTCCAGGTTCCCTCAACCAACATCACTAAAAACGGATTATTTGGTCATTATCACATTGCTGTTTGTGGGATCTTGCTGTGCGCAAATTGGCTGCCGCATTTCCTACATTACAACAGGGACTACACTTCAAAAAGTACTTCATTGGCTGTAAAGTGCTTTTGGACGTCCTGAGATCGTGAAAGGCGCTATATAATTTTTTTTTTATTTGTTCATTGGATGTGGGCGTCGCTGGCAAGGCCGGCATTTATTGCCTAATTGCCCTTGAGAAGGTGGTGGTGAGCCGCCTTCTTGAACCGCTGCAGTCCGTGTGGTGACGGTTCTCCCACAGTGCTGTTAGGAAGGGAGTTCCAGGATTTTGACCCAGCGACGATGAAGGAACGGCCGATATATTTCCAAGTCGGGATGGTGTGTGACTTGGAGGGGAACGTGCAGGTGGTGTTGTTCCCATGTGCCTGCTGCCCTTGTCCTTCTAGGTGGTAGAGGTCGCGGGTTTGGGAGGTGCTGTCGAAGAAGCCTTGGCGAGTTGCTGCAGTGCATCCTGTGGATGGTACACACTGCAGCCACTGTGCGCCGGTGGTGAAGGGAGTGAATGTTTAGGGTGGCGGATGGGGTGCCAATCAAGCGGGCTGCTTTGTCCTTGCATATAAATGCAAGTCTTTCTTTCTTTTACCCTTACCTCACAAAAATCTATCGATTGCAGTCTTGAAAGTTTCAATTGACCCCCAGTATTTTGGGGGCGTGAGCTCCAGATTTCCACTACCCTTTGTGTGAAAAAGTGCTTCCTGATTTCACCCCTAAATGGCCGAGCTCTAATTTTCAGGTTATGCCCCCTTGTTCTTGATTCCCCCACCAGAGGAAATAGTTTCTCCGTATCTACCCTTTTGAATCCTTCTAACATTTTAAACACCTCCATCAGATCACCCCTCAATCTTCTATACTGAAGGGAATACAAGCCTAGTCTATGCAACCTGTCCTCATAATTTAACCCTTTTAGCTCCGGAATCATTCTGGTGAATCTGCGCTGCAGCCCCTCCAAGGCCAATATATCCTTCCTGAGGTGCAGTACCCAGAGATCCATTGGTCTGTGCTGAGTCAGCTGATCTCAGCCCAGGGTGCTTTGCCCAGGGGATAGGGAGGGTTATAATCAGCCAGAGTTCGTGCTCCTGGAAAGCTGGGTGATAACAGTGATGAGAAAAATGACCATATGATCTCCTTTAGGGATATAGGTTGAGCGATGAGTATCGGCCAGGACAGCAGGGAGAACTCCCCTGCTTTTCTTTCAGTAGTGCCGTGGGATCTTATACGTCCTCCTGAGAGGGCAGATAGAGCCCTCGGTTTAACGTCTCCTCCGAGGAACGACTGTGGAGCTGGACTCCAGGAATGGGTTGGCAAAGTCTGGAGAATAAGGAGGAGAAGGACTACAAAAATTAGGGGGAAAAGGAGGGGAGGCTAGGGGTGGGAGGAAAACCGGACGAGTGAAACCAAGAACAAGACCATAAGACCATAAGAGATAGGAGCAGGAGTTGGCCATTCGGCCCCTCGAGCCTGCTCCGCCATTCAATGAGATCATGGCTGATCTGATTTTTACCTCAACTCCACTTTCCCGCCCTTTCCCCATATCCTTTGACTCCCTTGCTGATCAAAAATTTGTCTAACTCAGCCTTGAATGTATTCAGTGACTCAGCCTCCACAGCATTTTGGGGTAAAGAATTCCAAAGATTCACGACCCTCTGGGAGAAGAAATTCCTCCTCATTTCCGTCTTAAACGGGCGACCCCTTATTCTGAGACTATGCCCCCTAGATTTAGATTTCCCCCATGAGGGGTAACATCCTCTCAGCATCTACCCTATCGAGTTCCCTCAGAATCTTGTATGTTTCAATAAGATCGTCTCTCATTCTTCTAAACTCCAATGAGTATAGACCCAACCTGTTCAATCTTTCCTCATAAGACAACCCTTCCATACCCGGAATCAACCTAGTGAACCTTCTCTGAACTGCATCCAATGCAAGTATGTCCTTCCTTAAATAAGGGCACCAGAACTGTACGCAGTACTCCAGGTGTGGCCTCACCAGCACCCTGTACAGTTGTAGCATGACTTCCTTGCTTTTATACTCCATCCCCGTAGAAATAAAGGCTAATATTCTGTTTGCCTTCCGGATTACCTGCTGCACCTGTATATTGACTTTTTGTGTTTCATGTACAAGGACACCCAGATCCCTCTGTACCGCAGCATTTTGTAGTATTTCTCCATTCAAATAAAATTTTGCTTTTTTATTTTTCCTCCCAAAGTGGATGACTTCACATTTTCCCACATTATATTCCATCTGTCAAATTTTTGCCCATTCGCTTAACCTGTCAATATCCCTTTACATACACTTTTTGTCCTCATCACAACTTGCTTTTCCACCTATCTTTGTATCATCAGCAAATTTGGCCACAAGACACTCTGTTCCTTCATCCAAGTCATTGATATATATTGTAAATAGTTGAGGCCCCAGCACTGATCCCTGCGGCACCCCACTAGTTACAGATTGCCATTTTGAAAATGACCCTTTTATCCCGACTCTTTGTTTTCTGTTAGTTAGCCAATCCTCTATCCACACCAGTATATTACCCCCAACACCATGAGCTCTTATCTTGTGCAGTAATCTTTTATGTGGCACCTTATCGAATGCCTTTTGGAAATCCAAATATACTGCATCCATTGGTTCCCCTTTATCCACCCTGCCCGTTACTTCCTCAAAGAACTCTAATAAATTTGTCAGACACGATTTCCCCTTCATAAAAGCATGCTGACTCTCCTTGATTGTATTATAAGTCTCCAAATATCCTGCTACTACTTCCTTAATAATGGATTCGAGCATTTTCCCAATGACAGATGTTAGGCTAACTGGTCTATAGTTACCTGCTTTCTGTCTCACTCCCTTCTTGAATAGGGGTGTTACGTTTGCGGTTTTCCAATCTGCTGGGACTTTCCAGAATCTAGTGAATTCTGGAAGATTACAACCAATGCATCCACTATCTCTGTAGCCACTTCCTTTTAGACCCTCAGATGCAAGCCATCAGGTCCAGGGGACTTGTCAGCCTTTAGACCCATTAGTTTACCTAGTACTTTTTCTCTAGTGATAGTGATTGTTTTTAGTTCCTCCCTCCCCTTTGCCCCTTGATTTTCTACTATTATTGGTATATTATTAGTATCTTCTACTGTGAAGACAGATACAAAATATCTGTTCACTTCCTCTGCCATTTCCTTGTTTTCCATTATTATTTCCCCAGTCTCATCCTCTATGGGACCAATGTTTACTTTAGCTACCCTCTTCCTTTTTATATACTTGTAGAAGCTTTTACTGTCAGTTTTTATATTTCTTGCTACTTTACTCTCATAATTTATTTTCTCCCTCTTTATTATTCTTTTAGTCATCCTTTGCTGTTTTTTAAAGTTTTCCCAATCTTCGGGCTTACCTGTAATCTTTGCCATGTTGTATGCTTTTTCTTTTAACCTGATACCATCCTTGACTTCCTTAGTTAGCCATGGTTGGTTCACCCTTTTTGAGGAGTCTTTCCTCCTCACAGGGATATATTTTTGTTGAATGAAGAGATATATTCTTTGAACGTTCTTTATTGTTCCACATATGAAGATTGATGTGAGTGGAACCTGATCAAGTTTGGCCCTTCTACAGGGATGATTTACCTTTACTGAGGCACTCGGTTGCTATGGGAACAGAAGCCAAGCGATGTTTGGGGAGACGTGTTTTGAAAAGGCCTGCAGCAGCCTGTCCGGCCCAACCACAGTTGGGCGGGCAGGGGACAAGAGTGGGGGCCTAGAGCCCCACCCTCATTACTTCTGCATCAGGCATGTTCAGTCAGCCTTCTGTGGGCCTGAACGTTCAGACCAAAGCTACGGCGGTTAGTCATTCAAACATGAGGAAAATAAAGACTACCAAAGTGGGCTGATGAACTGATTCATACTTTCTAAAGATCAGCAGGTCAAGTGAATTTTTTTTAGATTTAAAGTCACTTAAAGGAACTCAGTTTCCTCTTTTGATAAAATAACAGAATGTTCCATGACAGAAAGAGGCCATTTGACCCCTCAGGTGTATGTCAACATTTTATTCCATGAGCCACCCTCCTGTTCCTCCCCCCTACCCTACATATCCCACCCATTCTAAACCCACTCTCCCGTTCCTCCCCCCTACCCTACATATCCCACCCATTCTAATCCCACTCTCCTGATCACTCTCCATACCCTTTAATATCCTACCCAATCTAATGCCACTCTCCTGCTCACTCCCCATACCCTTCAATATCCCACCCAGCCTAATCCCACTTACCTGCTCACTCCCCATACTGTTTAATACCCCACCCAGTCTAATCCCACTCTCTGGCTCACACCCCATACTCTTTAATATCCCGCCCAGTCTAATCCCACTCTCCTGCTCACACCCCATACTCTTTAATATCCAACCCAGTTTAATCCCACTCTCCTGCTCACTCCCCATACCCTTTAATATCCCACCCAGTCTAATCCCACTCTCCTGCTCACTCCCCATACCCTTTAATATCCCACCCAGTCTAATCCCACTCTCCTGCTCACTCCCCATACCCTCTAATGTCCCACTTAGTCCAATCCCTCTAGTTCCTCCTTAGCTCCAGATCCTCCATCCTACACAATCTACCTCCTCCCTGCACTCTCACCTTTTTGAAATCGGGACTCTTTGCGCCGTCTCCTATTCGAAACTCATTCTTCCCCGCGATCCTCAGCACCATGCAGCTCCTTCCCTTCGTCCACCTTCCCTTCCTCATGCAACCTGCAAACCTTGGAAACCCAAGATCTTTACTAATCACTGCTACTTGATGTACCTCCTCGTCTCTCCCTCGCTTTGAAATAGAATTGAAACTAGATTGATTCCTGGGATGAGAGGGTTGTCCTATGAGGAGAGATTGAGTAGAATGGGCCTATACTCTCTGGTGTTTAGAAGAATGAGAGGAGGTCTCATTGAAACATGCAAGATTCTGAGGGGGCTTGACAGGGTAGATGCTGAGAGGTTGTTTTCCCTGGCTGGAGAGTCTAGAACTAGGGAGAGTCTAGAACTAGGGGGCATAGTCTCAAGATAAGGGGTCGGCCATTTAGGACTGAGACGAGGAGGAATTTCTTCACTCAGAGGGTAGTGAATCTTCAGAATCCTCTACCCAAGAGGGCAGTGGATGCTCAGTTGTTGAGTATATTCAAGGCTGAGATCGATTCACAGGGAATCTAAGGATATGGGGATCAGGCGGGAAAGTGGAGTTGAGATCGAAGATCAGCCATGATCTGATTGAATGGCGGTGCAGGCTTGAGGGGCCGTATGACCTACTCCTGCTCCTATTTCTTATGTTCTTATAAAAACATTTCCGTGTCAATTTTTCACCCTTTCCCTTCCTGTCTCAGAGGCCTTTGACTCCTCGCTACTGCGCAGTTCTGAAGGTGCTGCTCCCAAGAGGCCATTCTATGAACCCAGAGCTTGAGGGGTGGTGAGGTCAGAAAGCCGTCACACTCTCCTTGTTAACCGGTGCAGAGGCCTGAGGCCTACTCAACTCCCAATTCGGTCAACTAGACCAGCCAGAACTGTGCACACATGCGAGATGTAAGGTTCACTA
This sequence comes from Heptranchias perlo, assembly GCF_035084215.1. Taxonomy (NCBI): domain Eukaryota; kingdom Metazoa; phylum Chordata; class Chondrichthyes; order Hexanchiformes; family Hexanchidae; genus Heptranchias; species Heptranchias perlo. Next base: position 23,883,361 of record NC_090359.1, on the reverse strand, counting down.
AAGGCCCACAATTAATTTAAATGAGTCTCAAGTCTAACAATGAGGCTGGAGTCCCTGAGGAGCACTGCACTTGCTCAGGGCCTGTAACACAGTGTTTAGCTGAATGGCCTGTTCATCCAATTGGCACCTGACCTGGGAGTGTTTGATGGGACAGTGTAGAGGGAGCTTTACTCTGTATCTAACCCATGCTGTATCTGCCCTGGGAATGTTTGATGGGACAGTGTAGAGGGAGCTTTACTCTGTATCTAACCTGTGCTGTACTTGCCCTGGGAGTGTTTGATGGGACAGTGTAGAGGGAGATTTACTCTGTATCTAACCTGTGCTAAACCTGCCCTGGGAGTGTTTGATGGGGCAGTGCAGAGGGAGCTTTACTCTGTATCTAACCCGTGCTGTCCCTGTCCTGGGAGTGTTTGATGGGGCTGTGTCGAGGGACGGAGTGTGTACAGTGCCTTGGGCCGTTCGGCTGATTAACAAAGCTGTATAAATGCGAGTTGACATCTCTTGCTGAAACTTGGCGGCTGTTGGCGAGGCATCAAGCACTAACCATTCTGAGACAGCAGGTCACTCCGGAAGGGAGTTACAATGGGGAGAGATACACACACACAAGCCAACGCAGTCTGGAACAGAACAATGCACTCAACAGGGCCTGCAGAGACATTGAATGAGTTCCATTTGGCAGTGGTCCATTTCAAACTGAGGGACAACACATTCTGTTAGGGACAACAATGGGAGGGATTCCCCTGACACCACTCATCTATCAGGAATATGTTTGAATCCTGCAGACCCAGACGGGAGATAGGCTGAGACATCCTGACAGAGTCTTGTGTTTTTTTTGATTTTCTTTATCACTCATTGATTCCCCTTTTGTTTTCATGGATGATACAGATGTTGTGATCGCTGGGAAATCTCACTCACCTGTCTCAGCGTCAAGCAGTCCTGGGTCAGGTGCAGCAAGTGCTGGATCCAGAGTAAAGCGTCCTCTATTATTTTGTATGCACCAACGACGCGTCTGATGCTCCTCACCTTAGTGGGGGGCACCCACTGAGGGGCCCAGGGTGTAAAGACGACCTCCGGTGGGTCATACAGACCAGAGGGGCTCAGTCTGGGCCGAGTTAGCTGATCTTCAGCACTACTGGGTTAGGGAGGAGGAGAGAGAAGATTTAGGCATTGTTGCAAGTGCGACAAAAGTCAGTGTTTCATTTGATTTTGTACTCCTTTCAAGCTACTTTTGTTGATTAGCGCTTTATTTAAACATTAATGACTATCTTGTCACTGCGAGATTCAGTTGTGCGGCTGGACAGGGTTGGGCGTGGACGCGATGCCCCCCGTGGCCCAACAGCTCATATTTAGGCTCAGTCATTAAGAGTGACCGCTCGGGTGAAGTAGCGGGGGCTGACTGGCACCCTACTTTGGCGAGGATCAGTCCCCAGAGGAGACGGGAGGGGAGAAAGTTGGCGATAAACCATTACTGTAGCAGTGCGACGATTTGCCGTTTCCCTCACCAGTCTTCCCGCGGCCTCTCTAGGTGAGATGAGCAGCTCAGCACCGGTTTCTGTTTGTGTGGTGGGCCTGTGCCCACCAGGAGTCGGGTTGAGACTGTGCCAGACCACATTTCGCACAGGGCCCGTGTGGCCAGTGGACAAGGGAGACTTTCATCCCATCAGTCTGGTTTGGCTTTTAACCCACATTCCAGAGTTGGAAGGTCAATGTCCAACCATCCGGTCCCTAACAAAGAGTTTGCAGGTTGGGCAGCACTCTCGCCTCTGAGTCAGGAAGTCGTGGGTTCAAGCTCCATTCCAGAGCCTTGAGCACAAAATCTGGGCTGACAGGCCAGTGCGAACTTATATAGAGTTATATAGCGACTTATAGAAAAGAAAGAACTTGCATTTATATAGCGCCTTTCACGACCTCAGGACGCCCGAAAGTGCTTCACAGCCAATAAAGTACTTTTGACGTGTAGTCACTGTTGTAATGTAGGGAAACGCGGCAGCCAATTTGCGCACAGCAAGGTCCCACAAACAGCAATGTGATAATGACCAAATCATCTGTTTTAGTGATGTTGGTTGAGGGATAAATGTTGGTCAGGACACCGGGGAGAACTCCCCTGCTCTTCTTCAAAATTGTGCTGTGGGATCTTTTACATCCACCTGATAGGGTAGACAGGGACTCAGTTTAAGGTCTCATCCGAAAGACGGCACCTCCGACAGTGCAGCACTCCCTCAGTACTGGCACTGGGAGTATCAGCCTGGATTATGTGCTCAAGTCTCTGTGCACTGACTGGTGCCTCTCAGTCCGTCTCCCTCAGGGAGATATCTGTACACTGACTAGGGTCTCTCAGTCCCTTTTCCTCAAAGAGATATCTGTACACTGACTGGTATCTCTCAGTCCCACTTCCTCAAGGAGATATCTGTACAGTGACTAGGGTCTCTCAGCCCCTCTCAGGGAGATAGCTCTACACTGACTGGAGTCTCTCAGTCCCTCTCTCTCTCAGGGAGATATCTGTACAGTGACTGAGGTCTCTCAGTCCCTCTCTCAGAGAGATATCTCAACACTGACTGGGGTCTCTCAGTCCCCTCTCTTAATGAGATATCTGTACAGTGACTGGGGCCTCTCAGTCCCTCTCTCAGGGAGATATCTGTACACTGACTGGGGTCTCTACCTCTCAGGGAGATATCTGTACACTGACTGAGGTCTCTCAGTCCCTCTCCCTCAGGGAGACATCTGTACACTGACTGGTATCTCTCAGTCCCTCCCTTATGGAGATACCTGTACACTGACTGGTATCTCTCAGTCCCTCTCCCTCAGGAAGATATCTGTACACTGACTGGAGTCTCTCAGTGCTCTAATAATTAGAGGATATTATGGATCATGAGAAAGTACAGAAGTGAGCAACAACAATGATATAAGGTGTTGGGAATGTGCAATGAGGAACATGGAAGGAATTTGATTGTGTTTTCTTTGGAAAAGATGAATGTAGCCAAACTGAAAGTTTCAAAGCCAAAAAAGGGATTAACCTGTGTTTCCTATTAAAATGTTCAATATCAGAAGACACTGGTTATGAATTCAGAAGTTAAGAGTGAGAGGGGAATTTTTCTTAACACATAAAGGGTCGTGGAGTGGTGGAAAATGGCAATGGAAGCAGACAATACAATGGGTTCAAGAGGCAATTAGATGTGTTCCTGGAGAGAGAAGGGATGGAGGGATATGGTGAGAGGGTGGGTAGGTGGGCCTGATTTATCAAAAACAGGCAATTTTGTCAGGTTCAATGGTCTCTACCTGTTTCTAAAAACCCTTATGTCCTTATGTACGTTATAATGGTTTGGATTGAGGCTCAGCTAAGTTTTAATTAGAGGTCAGACAACGGCCACTGATTAATGTCAATGCATGAAGTAGTTGAGGCGAATAGCATAGATGCATTTAAGGGGAAGCTAGATTAGTACATGAAGGAGAAAGGAACAGAAGGATACGCTGATAGGGCTAGATGAAGTAGGGTGGGAGGAGGCTCGTGTGGAGCATAAACACCGGCATAGACCAGTTGGGCCAAATGGCCTGGTTCTGTGCTGTAAATTCTATGTAATATATCAAAAGGGTACTTCGGTCCCAGTTCTATTGATTTAAGTTGCTGGTGGCTGCATGTAATATAAACAGTAAAGGTTCCTGTATTTAGATTGAGCTGCTTATTGCCAAATAGGAATCTCTAGGCAATGCCTGGAAATATATGAGAGGAGTGGGAGGTGTTCAGGCAGAAATATGTATGACAGGTGACTCTGGTAGAAGTTCCACGCTCGGATAAATGCGTTTGACTCAGGTATTTCTGATTCCTGTATTGACGCACTCTATTTACGAATGCAAAATGCTGTTTAGGATTGGCTGCAAACCTGAATTAAGAGGAAATAAAAATGAAACTGCTACAGTTGCACAATTCTGACCACTTGTGAGGTTTGAGCAGAGAGAAAGCTGGCCACACTTGTCGGAGGTGATGATACTGAATAGTATACGAGAAGGCAGAACATTCACCCTGTCAATAAGCCAGCCTTTGAAACTGGGCGAATTACGTTGCTGCAGAAGTGGTTACTAATAGTGATTAATCCATTACAGACTTTTGAATTCATGTTTACCTTTTATATTCGCTTCTGATCTATATTTAATTTGTAAAAAGCTTTTTAGTAATTGCAGTTAGTCTATTTGAGGGTAATATCCTCCATTTCTGATTTGAGTTTGACAGCATACCCATGACTCAATGTTTAATCCAGTAGGCAGACAGCCATGATGGAATCATCATTAACCCTCCGGGCTATGCATTTCTGCAAGGGCAGATTACTGAAAGGGTAATGTATTACATAGAATTTACAGCACAGAAACAGACCATTCAGCCCAACTGGTCAATGCCGGTGTTTATGCTCCACATGTGCCAGCTCCCACCTTAATCCATCTCACCCTGTCTCCCTCATGTACTTATTTAGCTTCCCCTTAAATGCATCTATGTTATTCGCCTCAACTACTCCATGTGGTAGCGAGTTCCACATTCTAACCACTCTCTGGGTAAAGGAGTTTCTCCTAAATTTCCTATTAGATTTATTAGTGACGATCTTATATTTATGACCCCCACGTGCAGAAACATCTTTTCTACGTCGAACTCCTTCTTAATCTTAAAATTAGGTCACTCCTCAGCTGTCTCTTTTCTAGAGAAAAGAGCCCCAGCCTGTTCAGTCTTTCCTGACATTTATAACCTCCCAGCTCTGGTATCAGCCTTGTAAATCTTTTTTGCACCTTCTCCAGTGCCTCTATATCCTTTTTGTAATATGGAGACCAGAACTGTGCACAGTGCTCCAAGTGTGGTCCTGTGTGGAAAGGGTATTTTAGGGAATTAATAATATATGGGGATGTGGGAGCCTGGCATCCATGAGCTGGCTCCTGCCTTTTGTGCTGGTACATCTGATTGCCACAGACTGGCAGCGCACTTGTAGACCCTGGTTAAACTGTGTCGCTGGTGTACGGTAAAAGGATTTAACAGCACAAGCATCAGAAGCTGGCCTCCTGGAATAAGATGAGCACGGCTAACGTCAGCCGTCTAACTTCTGAGAGAGAAATGAATTGTGTAAAAGTCCTAAACCATAACACACTCTCTTGGGTACATGTCCAGACATTAAAAGAAAGAACTATAGCACCTTTCACGGCCTCAGGACATCCCAAAGTGCTTTACAGCCAATTAAGTCCTTTGAAATGTAGTCGGTGTTGTAATGTAGGAAATGCGGCAGCCAACTTGTGCACAGCAAGATCCCACAAAGCGCAATGTGATAAATGACCAGATCATCTGTTTTTAGGTGGTGAGGGATGAGTATCGGCCAGGACACCGGGGAGAACTTCCCCACTCTTCTTCCAACAGTGCCGTGGGATCTTTTACATCCACCTGAGGGGGCAGACGGGGCCTCAGTTTAACGTCTCACCCGAAAGACGGCACCTCCGACAGTGCAGCGCTCCCTCAGTACTGCACTGGGAGTGTCGGCCTGGATTTCATGCTCAAGTCTTTGAAGTGGGACTTGAACCCATGACCTTTTGAGTCTGGGTGTGCTACCGACTGAGCCACGGCTGTCACCTATTTTCCATACCAAGTCTTCAATTAAAAAGTAAAGATCAGAGGAAGCATTTGAACAGCAGCCGAGCTTGGCACAAATAGTGTGATAAAAGCAAAAGGCATCACGACTATATGGGACTGGATAGATGGTGGAACCGCCCACCAACTCTGGAATCTTGAGTTGGACCGGACCCTTCCGGCAGGCACAGGGCGTGTTTGGGTCGAACGCCCCCTTTACGATGGAGAGTAAAATCGGCCGGGGCATAAAACGGGCGTCTGATCCCAAACGTGCCCGGTTACTACCGGGTGCATTAGGTTAAAATCTGGGCTTCACTGTCATAGGAGCATAGGAACAGGAGTAGGCCATTCAGCCCCTCGAGCCTGTTCCACCATTCAATTAGATCATGGATGATCTGTATCTCAACTCCATTTACCAGGCTTTGATCCATAATCCCTTGATACCCTTACCCAACAAAAATCTATCAATCTTAGTTTTTACATTTTTAATTAACCCCCAGCCTCAACAGCTTTTTGGGGGAAGAGAATTCCAGATTTCCACTCCCCTTTGTGTGAAGAAGTGCTTCCTGACATCACCCCTGAGCGGCCTGGCTCCAATTTTAAAGTTGTGAACTCCCCCACCAGAGGAAATAGTTATTCTCTATCTACACTATTAAATCCTTTGATCATCTGAAACACCTCAATTAGATCACACATTAATCTTCTATACTCAAGGGAATACAAGCCTAGTTTATGCAATTTACCTCGGAATTTAACCCTTTTAGCTCCGGTGTCATTCAGGTGAATCTACACTGCACCCCCTCCAAGGCCAATATATCCTTCCTGAGGTGCGGTGCCCAGAACTGAACGCAGTATCTACAGATGGGGTCTAACCAGAGCTTTATACGACTGTAACATAACTTCCATTCCTTTGTATTCCAGCCCCCATTGCTTCCATGTTCCCATTGCTAGTGGAACCCAGCCTCAGGAGAGAAAATTGGAGAGTCATGTATAGTAAGAATGATAAAATCATTTTGAATTACATCTCCCTCAATCTTTGATATTCAATTAATGGAATACAGGTATAGTAGGCCGATAGAAATGGTTCAGTTTTCTCTCCCTCTCTCCGAAGCCCCTCTAATTGTCTTTTGACCCCCTTTACGATATCTGTTTTAACGCTCCCACCAGCCCTCTGCTTTCAGTTGCTAATTCCTAAGTTGAAAGCTTAGGAGTGTCTGCTGTGATATTGTTTTATGATGCCAGGTGTAATGAAACACCAGGGCGCCTCCCTGTGAAGATATTTTATACCTACCCTTGTAAAAAAAAGCTTTCCATCTGTCTGGCCAGTTTCCGTTTTTACAGCTCAGGCACTGTAATCACAAAAGGTCCTCTGTTCCATGAGGTCCTTTCACCTCTCTTGACCTCTACCTGTTACAGACTGTGCCTAGTCTCGAGGACAGGTAATGGTTCCGATGCCATTCCTCTGTAGTTCATGGGGGGAGGGGGGAGGGTTTGAGGGGTGGTGGACCCTTCCTTTCACGTTTCCTCCTCCCTGTGTCAATGCGCCTATGTAGAGTTACATAGGATGTACAGCACAGAAACAGGCCATTCAGCCCAACTGGTCTGTGCCGGTGTTTATGGTCCACAGGAGCCTCCTCCCTCCCTACTTCATCTCACCCTATCAGCATATCCTTCTATTCCTTTCTCCCTCATGTGTTTATCTACTTCCCCTTAAATGCATCTCTGCTATTCACCTCAACCACTCCATGTGGTAGCGAGTTCCACATTCTCACCACTCTCTGGGTAAAGAAGCCAAGCCTCTTACCATATAGGGAGAGCAAAGACCATTTGGCCATGGGGTCGCCAACCCTCCAGGATTGGCCTAGAGTCTCCAGGAATTGAAGATTAATCTGAATTGGAAAGTGCTTTGGGAGGGGGGGAGAAGAAAAGAGGACTGAATTGGACCGAACTATGATGTACTCCATGGTCAAATAGTCTGCTGAGACTCACTGTTCAGGATCACACGTGAAGAAGGGGCAGGCGGGTGACTAGTGTGGATGGATCTGTCGTCCCACCGAGGGTCTCAGTGCCTTCCAGGGTTGGGTGGGGGGGGGGGGGGGGAACAGAGAGTGCGAAACAAAAGGAATAAGGAGAGCTTACTTTGCATCTGATGCCTGTGATTCATGAGTCTAAGGGCAAGGGGTGAAACAGAAAACTCCTCTGTGATGAGGGATGGAAAGAATGAATCCAAATTAATTGGAATGGTGAGCAGAGTTGTGGGAAGGTATGAATGCGTTGTGTTAGAGAGCAGCCTGAGGTTCATGAAAGAGTCTCTCTGTGACGTTACTCGACCTCAAATAAAAACAGGAAGAGCTGGAAATACTCAGCAGATCAGGCAGCATCTGTGGAGAAAGAAACAGAGTTAACGTTTCAGGTCAAAGACCTGTCGTCAGAACTGGAAGAAGTTAAAGGTTTAACAGTTTTTAAGCAAGTACAGAGCCAGGGAAGGGGTGGGGGGGGGGGGGGTTGGAAGGGAAGGGAAGGGAGGGGAGGAAAGAACAAAAGGGAAGGTCCATGATAGAGTAGAGGACAGGAGTGATTAAATGACAAAAGGAATGATGGTGCAAGTACTTGACCTCATCTTCTCTGACTCTTTTCAACCTTGATGGGTCTCACTGACTACCATCTTAGACCCTTCACCTGGGTTTCCCAATTTAAAGGAGTTTGAAAGCCTCTGGGTGATGTGTATTGTGCTCTCTTCCTCCCAATCCCCCCCAACCAGAGGGACCCGTACTATCTTTAATATCAGCCGCCTTCATTCAACAGCAACAACAACAGCCTGCATTTATAGAGCGCCTTTAGTAAAACGTCCACAAGGCGTTTCACAGGAGTGTTATCAGATAACAATTGACACCGAGCCAAAGAAAGAGACATTAGGACACTTGGTCAAAGAGGTAGGTTTTAAGCAGCGTCTTAAAGGAGGAGAGAGAGATACAGAGGTGGAGAGGTTTAGGGAGGGAATTCCAGAGCTTAGGGCCTAGATGGCTGAAGGCACGGCCTCCAATGGTGGGGCAAAGGGAATTGGGGATGGACAAGAGGCCAGAATTGGAGGAGCGCTGAGATCCTGAAGGGTTTGTAGGGCTGGAGGAGGTTACAGAGATAGGGAGGACCATGGAGGGATTTGAACACGAGGATGAGAATTTTAAATTTGAGGCATTGGCAGACCGGGAGCCAATGTAGGTCGGTGAGCACAGACGAGTTCCTGTGGATGGTTCCTATCAGGTCCTTTTGCTACATGACATGTGGTGAGTGTAACATGCTTGGGAGGAACAGGTGACTTTGGACCTATGGTTGCCAAAGCTCTCCACCATCTGGGAGTTTTTCTTGCCTTATGTCTGGATGTGTTGTAGGCTAATTGTGGGATCACAGCCAAGCCCAATCCCTCCCCACCCAACATACGCACAATGTGCACTGGGTCACTGGACCACAAGCCCTGGCTGGAGACTCCCCTCCTTAGCTCAGAGTTACTAAGGCCAATTGAAGCACCCACCCCGCCCCCAACAATTGCTATCCAGGCTGAGATCAGCTTTCTCACCATGGACCAGGTCTCCATTAGATGGGGACCTTTCCACTTTTAATATTGACCTCTATTTCTTGGAATTGTGCTATAACACTTCGAGATCTTTCCAGGCAAATGTTCTGTCTGCAAGAGTGTATTAGAAGGAACAACCCACTTGTTCTTATCTTTTAGAATTGAAATAAAAGTCTGGAGATCCTGTTGGTAAGAATCCTGCCCACACTCACTCGTACACTCACTGCTTCTGTGCAATGATAACAGTTCCCACACCAATCTTCTCAGTCAGCCTCTATAATGTCAACAGTCTCCATTCCTTAAAAGGCAACCAGACGTATTTTTAGACAGGCTAGCCTGCTTAGCCACTTCTCTCCGAATCCCTTATTTAGTTTAGTCTCTGCTTGTGTCTTGGGCTGATTCACCGTGTCTCCCTCTGTCCCCAGCTGGATGAGGTCAACAAACCTCCAGGGCTGCAGTGGGAAAAGCTTCACATTCGCATCTGCGAGATCAGGAGCCTTGGGAATAGTTTGCTGCTCCTGTGGAATGCGGAGAATGCAAAAGGCCCTAAAGTTAGTCGCCTCTGAGTCAGTAGGTTGTGGGTTCAAGCCTGAGTCCAGTGACAGAACACACAATCAGGGCTGATTTGTTAGGAATGTGAATTTTTATAATATTACAGACAAATTCACATGCAGTCAACGCTTGTAGATTTATTAACGGCTAAATGAACCTTAACATAAATCACGGCCGGTCATCGAGAACGGTTAGCTCCTGATCTCTGTCTAGTGACCTGATGGCTGGAAAGCATTGGTGTCAGATGAGCTTGGTTCCAATGCCTGTTCGAACAGCAGTCACTACCTTAGCTCACACTTACAGAATGGCCACTTGGGTTAGGCACTGGGGGAAGGGGAGCGTCTGTGGCTCCGTTAAGGAGTCAATGCCCTGTAGGAGAGGAGGAGAGAAAGTTGGCAAACGGGTCAAATAGGTAGGAACAAAAAGGGTGACTGTAGGATTAGGAATGGGATTGAGAGATCCAGAAGGTTGGGAGATGATTAAACACCCCACGGAATGCAATGATTCCTGAGCTGGTGGGACCAGGAGGAAAAACATCCAAGGAATGCAACAAGTCAGAGATGAATAATGGAGACTGTGAGGAGACATAGATGTTCTGAACTTCTCCTCACTTACCTCTAGGGATCAGGGAGTGCATACACCGAACGTTCCCTCAGAGGGGTTAAAGGGGTGGGATGAGGCCCATGATAGGGCCTGGTTGTCTATGGTCTGTACAGGGAGTGGGCTTGATGCGGCAATTGGCCTTTTCTCCTTCCCTCCTTTCTCCTGCTCAACTGTGATTACTGGAGACTTCACCGGACAACCAGCTGGGGATGAGATGTGAGCTGAGGAAGCCTCCTGAACGACGGGGAAGCTTATGACGGGATACAGAGGGGAGGCAGCTCAGTCGCTCCGAGGACTCTGTGTTTGTGTGTGTGTGCAACCTTCTCTTTGTTGTCAAACTCAAAATCTTCCAAATGGGATAACATTTGGAAACTGGCTTTAAGAATGGTCCAAATCCTCATTTGGTCCTCATTGAGAAATCGTGGCCAAGGGACATGGTGCTGGTTGAAAAGTGGAGAGAAGATGAGATAAACCAGGAAGTGGTTATGATGAACCTTTACAAAACACTGGTTTGGCCACAACTGGAGCGTTGTGTCCAATTCTGGGCACCCCACTTTAGGAAGAATAGGCCTTAGAGAGGGTGCAGAAAAGATTTACTAGAACGGCTCCAGGGATGGGGGATTTCAGTTACGTGGACAGACTGGAGAAGTTGGGGTTGTTCTCCTTAGAGCAGAGAAGGTTGAGAGGAGATTTGATAGAGGTGTACAAAATCATGAGGGGTCTAGACAGAGCAGATGGAGAGAAACTGTTCCCGTTGGTGGAAGGGTTGAGAACCAGACACAGATTTAAGGTGATTGGCAAAAGAACCAAAGGCGACATGAGGAAAAACTTTTTTTCGCAGCGAGTGGTTAGGATCTGAAAGGGTGGTGGAGGCAGATTCAATCGTGGCTTTCAAAAGGGAATTGGGTAAGTACTTGAAGGGAAAAAATTTACAGGGCTATGGGGATAGGGCAGGGGAATGGAACTAGCTGGATTGCTCTTGCAGAGAGCCAGCACGGGCTTGATGGGCCGAATGGCCTCCTTCAGTGCTGTAAACTTTCCATGATTCTATGGTGACGTCAAGCTTTCAAATGTCTATAAGTAGTGAGAGGAAAGTGAGCAAATTTGGAACCTTACTCATAATGCAGCGGTGAAAGGTCACAGTGGGCAGTAAATTTTTGGATGATCCCGTAAAGTACAGAATGACGAGAAAGGGGAAGGGGAAGTATGAGATCAGTTGCATAAATTAGACTTGCATTCCCTTGAGTTTAATTGATTGAGGGGTAATCTGATCGAGGTGTTGAAGATGATTAAAGGAGTTGATCGGGTTGATAGGGAGATATTTCCTCTGGTGGGAGAATCCAGAACAACAATTTCAAAATTGGAGCCAGGCCGTTCAGGATAGAAATCAGGAAGCACTTCTTCACACAAAGGGTCGTGGAAATCTGGAACTCTCTCCCCAAAAAGGCTGTGGATGCTGGAGGTCAATTAGAGGTTTCAAGATTGAGATCGCTGGGTTTTTTTTTAAGGTAAGGGTATCAAGGGATATGGAGCAAAGGCAGGAGAGGGGCCGACCGGGAAGAGGGGGCAACCAGGAGACAGGGCGACCGGGAGATGGGGTGATCGGGAGAAGGGGTGACTGGGAAAGGCCGCGACCCAGAGAGGAGGCGACCAGGAGAGGGGTCGAGGCGGTGATTGGTAGATGAGACAAGCGGTGGGCGGCAGCGGCCCATGGTTTTAATGCGGAGCCCTCCCCGTTCACTAGTGATGGTGATACACTCCCCGTTCACTAGTGATGGTGATACACTCCCCGTTCACTAGTGATGGTGATACACTCCCCGTTCACTAGTGATGATGATACACTCCCCGTTCACTAGTGATGGTGATATACTCCCCATTCACTAGTGATGGTGATACATTCCCCGTTCACTAGTGATGGTGATACACTCCCCGTTCGCTAGTGATGCAGCAGTGGCTGCTGTTTCTCTATTTCTGATTTTGAACAAGTTTCCACGACAATGGTAAGGAGGAGGAAGTGCCACAAAGGTCAGATATTATTACATAGAGATTACACAATGATGAACAGTAACACTGAGACCCGACGAGGAATCCCAACCCCTCGCTGTGCTATGGGCGGCTCTACAGAATCAAAGGCGGGGAGGGTGTGGACAAAATATTTCTCCCCATATAGTTCTTGTGTTTAAAGCAGCTGTGGGCTTTAACACCCTCCCCAGCTGTTATATTTCTCTTTTCTTTCTGAGTTGTTGGATTTTCATCCTGTTTCTCACTCAACTCTTCACACATTTTGTGAGAGGGATGAAGAATGGAAAGATTCCCCATTTCAGTCACCAAATGCCAGATTCAAACACTCCCGAGGCAGGTACAGCACGGGTTAGATACAGAGTAAAGCTCCCTCTACACTGTCCCATCAAACACTCCCGGGCCAGGTACAGCATGGGTTAGATACAGAGTAAAGCTCCCTCTGCACTGTCCCATCAAACACTCCCGAGGCAGGTACAGCATGGGTTAGATACAGAGTAAAGCTCCCTCTGCACTGTCCCATCAAACACTCCCGAGGCAGGTACAGCATGGGTTAGATACAGAGTAAAGCTCCCTCTGCACTGTCCCATCAAACACTCCCAGGGCAGGTACAGCACGGGTTAGATACAGAGTAAAGCTCCCTCTGCACTGTCCCATCAAACACTCCCGAGGCAGGTACAGCATGGTTTAGATACAGAGTAAAGCTCCCTCTGCACTGTCCCATCAAACACTCCCGGGGCAGGTACAGCACCGGCCAAACCTACGTATGACTCCGGTAAAAACAAGTGCTGGAAGTAGACCCGTCATCACCGCCTTCTCAGGGCAACTAGGGGCCGGGCAGTAAACGCGGCCTCGCCAGCGTCGCCCACGTCCCGAGAACAAAGTAAAACACAGTCCCCACCAGTTGTGCATTTCCGAGTGTTTCCTTCACACAGCGGGACTCAGACTGCCTCTGTCCTGTGAGTAATCGGACACCACCACCACATGGATTCTCAGTCAGGTGTTATGTAACGAGAGGGACCTGCACCGTGTGGAGTGGAATGCTTTAACCCCCCCCCCCCTAGGGTGAGCAGTGAGCTGAGTCACAAAGCCCTGGCGTTACTTGTTGCTTCAAGCTTTCATTTATGTGTGAAGTTCGACTCTTTGGGAAGCCTCCCTCTTCCTGTCTGGAAACGTGAGTCTGAATAAAGCACCTCACCTGCAGGCAGAGGTTTTCTGGAGCGTATGACTGTCGTGGACCTGCGTTTGTGGTCGTTTTTTTATATATATTCATGTGCCTTTAAGGTCAGGAACTAAGAGATGAAGAGAAAGGAAGAGAGAGATAGATGAGGGAGGGAGTACAGGGAAAGAAAGAATTAGAGGGAAAGAGAATGAAAGTCCGACAGAGAGGTAAAAAGAAAGAACTTGCATTTATATAGCGCCTTTCACAGCCTCAGGACATCCCAAAGCACTTTACAACCAATGAAGTACTTTTGAAGTGTAGTCACTATTGTAATGTAGGAAACGCAGCAGTTAATTTGCGCACAGCAAGCTCCCACAAACAGCAACGTGATAATGACCAGATAATTTTTTTAATGGTGTTGGTTGAGGGATAAATATTGGCCAGGGCACCAGAGAGAAATCCCCTGCTCTTCTTCAAAATAGTGCCATAGGGTCGTTTACATCCACCTGAGAGGGCAGACGGGGCCTTGGTTTGTTAATATCTCAAACGAAAGATGGCACCTCCGACAGTGCAGCACTCCCTCAGTACTGGCACTGAAATGTCAGCCTAGATTTTGTGGTAACGTTCCCGGATTGGGACTTGACCTTCTGAGTCAGAGGTAAGAGTGTTACTGACTAAGCCATGGGTGACAGAGAGGAAAAGCGAAAGAGACAGAGGGAGGGAGCATGAGTCAAAGACTGAGGCACAAGCAATTATATACTACCTATCATGATCTCAGGACGTCCCAAAGTGCTTCTCAGACAATTAAGTACTTTTGAAATGTAGTCACTGTTGTAATGTTGGGAAACGTGGCAGCCAATTTGCGCACAGCAAGGTGCCACACACATAATGAGATAAATGACCAGATAACCTGTTTTTGGTGGGGTTGGTTGAAGGAGAAATGTTGCCCAGGGCACTAGGAGAATCTGAAGGGCAGACGGCGCCTTGGTTTAACATTTTATCTGAAAGACGGGACCTCCGATAGTGCAACGCTCCCTCACTCCTGCATTGGTGACAACCTAGACTATGTGCTCAAGTCCTAGAGTTGGGCTTAAACTCACGACCTTCTGAATCAAAGAGAAAAAAGTAGAGAAAGAAAAAAAGAGATGGAATGAAAATGAGACAGGGAAAGTGAATGGAACAACGAGTGAAAGTGGAAGAGAGAATGAGACAGAGAGGGAAAAACAGAAAGACAGAAGTAAGCAGAGAATGAGACAAAGAAAGAAACAGAATGAGAGAAACAGTTGAAGATTAAACGAGAAAGAGAGAGTAGGAAAGAGGAAGAAAGAGAGGGAAAGAAAAAGAGGAAGAATGAGATACAAGGCAAAGGAGAAATGAGAAAGGGAAAGAGGAAGATAGGAGATGAAAAGGATTGAGAGCACAATTAATAAAAAACTTACCACAGAAATACAACTGTTCATTCATTTTACACAAAGTGGTTCCACAACAAACCCAATCATGCACAGATTAACCCGCCCATGGGAAGATTGTCTTTGAGCACAGTATCTAGTGAAAACATAACAATGTCTCCACTGTAATCACAGTTTTGCTAACACACAGCGAGCAGAGGGAATCCCTTCCTCCTCAATGTGTGTGAAATACCAGTTGGTGAAAGAAATAAAAGTCCGACACCATGAAGTAACACCAGCACCCGTCAGGATCTGAGCCTGAATTGGGAACGAAACAACCTCTGCCTGAACTTTTTTTTATTCGTTCATGGGATGTGGGCGTCGCTGGCGAGGCCGGCATTTATTGCCCATCCCCAATTGCCCTTGAGAAGGAGGTGGTGAGCCGCCTTCTTGAACCGCTGCAGTCCCTATGGTGAGGGTTCTCCCACAGTGCTGTTAGGAAGGGAGTTCCAGGATTTTGACCCAGCGACGATGAAGGAACGGCGATATATTTCCAAGTCGGGATGATGTGTGACTTGGAGGGGAACGTGCAGGTGGTGTTGTTCCCATGTGCCTGCTGCTCTTGTCCTTCTAGGTGGTAGAGGTCGTGGGTTTGGGAGGTGCTGTCGAAGAAGCCTTGGCGAGTTGCTGCAGTGCATCCTGTGGATGGTAAACACTGCAGCCACTGTGCGCCGGTGGTGAAGGAAGTGAATGTTTAGGGTGGTGGATGGGATGCCAATCAAACGAGGAGGAAGGGATTCCCTCTGCTCGCTGTGTGTCCTTTATATCACAGCAGATACCAGAGACAGCTCATTGCTGTAATACAAGCATACGAACATACATCGAATGACACAGAATTTACAACACAGAAACAGGCCATTCGGCCCAAGTGGTCTATGCTGGTATTTTATGCTCCACACGAGCCTCTGCCCACCCTACTTCATTCCACCCTATCAGCATATCCTTCTATTCCTTTTTCTCTCATGTACTTATCCAGCTTCCCCTTAAATGATCTAAGCTATTCGCCACAACTACTCCATGTGGTAACGAGTTCCACATTCTAACCACTCTCTGGGTGAA
The DNA here is from genome assembly GCF_035084215.1 of Heptranchias perlo. Classification (NCBI taxonomy): domain Eukaryota; kingdom Metazoa; phylum Chordata; class Chondrichthyes; order Hexanchiformes; family Hexanchidae; genus Heptranchias; species Heptranchias perlo. The sequence goes on along the minus strand of NC_090359.1, from coordinate 23,867,354 downwards.
GAAGTTTCTCCTGAATTCCCTACTGCATTTATTAGTGACTATCTTATATTTATGGCCCCTAGTTTTGGATTCCCATACAAGTAGAAACATCTTCTCTACGTCTACCCTATCGAACCCCTTCATAATTTTAAAGACCTCGATCAGATCAGCCCTCAGCCTTCTCTTTTGTAGAGAAAAGAGCCCTGGCCTGTTCAGTCTTTCCTGATAGTCATAACCTCTCAGTTCTGGTGTCATCCTTCTAAATCTTTTTTGCACCTTCTCCGGTGCCTCTATATCCTTTTTGTAATATGCAAACCAGAACTGTGCACAGTACTCCAAGTGTACAATGTCTACGAACAATGATGGACAGGAAAAGACCCACTGGTCCATCCAGCCTGCTCCATACAACTGCGGTACCTTCCCTACCACTCCCGAAAGCCATGTGATCTCTTGGGAGAGGCGGAAAACCAGATAAAAACCCAAATGGGGAAGGAAAAATCTAGAAAATTCCTCTACGGCCCCCTCAGGCGATCGAAATTAGTCCAAATCACCCAGGGCCTGATTAACAATACAGGGCACTTACCTCTTGTATGAGGTGATCTCCGCCCCAGCCTTAAACAGGTTCAACTCTCGCTCGAAGCAATTTGGTGAATCAGCATTCACTGCACAAGCCGGCAGCCTATTCCACAGGTCCACTACCCTCTGGGAAAAGAACCACCTCCTGACATCCAACCTAGTTCTGGCCTTACATAATATTAATGAGCCCGTCTGTACAGAGGTGTTTTTTTTCTCACTGTGTCACCAAAGGCAAATGCCTTTTTTTAATTCCAAATTATTTTATTTTATTACTGTTGAGTTGTATGAGAATTTGCAGGCACCTGCGGGTTATGGTATAGTGCAACAGAGCCCATGTCTTTTTACACATTGCAACGTACTGTAGATACCTACATTAAAAGTCCTACGCTGCTCTTCACGTGGGAGGGGATAAGTCATACTTAGTCGGGAGGCTCAGACCACCTGGGGGGGGGGGGAGGGGGGATGGGTAGGGAGAGTGAGGAGTCGGGTTGGGTTGACACAGTGTTTGTATGAGATCAGGGAGTTGGTAGTAGGCGGGAATCTGTCCATTCAGCTGTTGGCCATTTGGCTATAGTTGGCTTGGAACTATGATTGGCCTGGAGCTACAGTTACTATGGTTGGCCTAGTGCTATGGTTGGCCATTTGGCTATGGTTGGCCATTTGGCTATGTTTGCTTGGGAGGTCCTGCATGAAGCAGACAGGCAAAAATTTAACAGCTGTTTGAGTTCGAAGGGCCACCAGTTATCTAGCCAGGAGCAGCTTGCCTGCTCAGTCATTACGTACACTCCGTTCGGTGCTTTTTGCATTGCCAACCTGTATGGAACTGTCTTCAGTATTTGGGAAACGCCAAAGCCCACAAATTAAATTAGTCATCGAATAATGCCAATAGTCCTCTAAAAAAAATTAAGTCAACCGAGCTCCAGTGAACAGGACTCTTGCATCTGGGTTAGAAGCTGTGGGTTCAAGCCCCCAATTCCAGGGGTTGAGCCCATCATTATAGGCTGACACATCAGTGGGGTGCTGAGGGAGCGTCGCACGTTTGGAGATGCCATCCTATGGATGAGATGCTCAACTTTGGCCTGGTGTATTCTGAAGCTCCCCTAGCATTATTTGGAGAAGAGCGAGGACAGTTCTCCCGGTTCCCTTGCAAACGTTCCTTCTTCAGCCAATTCTACCAAGAACAGGTTAAAATGGTCACTCCATCTCATGGCTGGTTAGAGCCAATTCCGAACATTTTGCAGGAAATCGTGCTCAAAATTATCCATTTGTTCATTGTAATTGGGGGGGGGGGGGAAGGGGATGGGGGAGGGATGAGTTTTCACTCACTCCCTGGGAGCGTAGACTCAGCCCTCTCGAGTGCCAAAAACGGCTGCATAAACAACAGTCAATGCATCTCAAAGTGATTCATTGAATGGAAACCACTGAGAGACGTGATAGGGGGCTATACTAATACAAATCTTTTTAAAGAATACTTCATCAACAATTGGCACTGAGTCATTGTCCGAACCCTTCACTGTAGATTTGTAGTCTTTCCTTCTTAACCTCATCGCTAAACATACACAACATGCCACAAACCACTGTAGTAACATTCTTGGCAGCTTCTGGTGTCTCTGGTGGGGAATGGAATATAAAAGTAGAGATGTTTTGCTACAGTTGTACAGGGCATTGGTGAGACCACATCGAGAATACTGTGTGCAGTTTTGGTCTCCTTATTTAAGAAAGGGCATAATTGCTTTTAGAGGCGATTCAGAGAAGGTTCACTCGACTGATTCCTGGGGGTTATCTTATGAGGAAAGGTTGGACAATTTGGGCCTGCATACATTGAAGTTTAGAGGAATGAGAGGTGATCTTACTGAAACATATAAGATCCTGAGGGGACTAGAAGGGGTAGATGCTGAGAGGATGTTTCCCCTTGAAGGAGAGACTAGAACTAGGGGCCACAGTTTAAAAATAAGGGGTCTCCCATTTAAGATGGAGATGAGGAGAAATGTTTTCTCTCAGAGGGTCGGGAGTCTGTGGAACTCCATTCCCCAGAGAGCGGTGGAGGCAGGGTCACTGAATATTTTTAAGGCTGAGTTAGATAGATTCTTGATTAACGAGGGTGTCAAAGGTTATAGTAGGTCGACGGGAAAGTAGGGTTGAGGTCACAATCAGATCAGCCATGATCTTATCAAATGGCAGAGCAGGCTCGAGGGGCTGAATGGCCTACTCCTGCTCTTAATTCGTATGTTCGTATGTAAAGATGGCTGTCCTCAATAGGAGAAGGTTAGAACCACCCAACCTCTGTGGTGTTTAACACACTCCATCTCACAATGAAACTACATCATACAACAGGGAACCATGGAAATTTCTTTATTTTGTTTTTTTTTCATTTTCCTCTTGGCCTGTGTAGCACGCACCATTTCAGTTGGGTGCGGGCACAGGCTAGAAGACAACCATCGGATGGTTCAAATGACGGAGCCAATTCTGTGATCAAAGTGAGGGATCAATTCTGTGATCAAAGTGAGGGATCAATTCTGTGATCAAAGTGAGGGATCAATTCTGTGATCAAAGTGCGGGGCCAATTCTGTGATCAAAGTGAGGGACCAATTCTGTGATCAAAGTGAGGGACCAATTCTGTGATCAAAGTGCGGGGCCAATTCTGTGATCAAAGTAAGGGACCAATTCTGTGATCAAAGTGCGGGACCAATTCTGTGATCAAAGTAAGGGACCAATTCTGTGATCAAAGTGCGGGGCCAATTCTGTGATCAAAGTAAGGGACCAATTCTGTGATCAAAGTGCGGGACCAATTCTGTGATCAAAGTGCGGGGCCAATTCTGTGATCAAAGTGTGGGAGCAGCTGGCTTCGTGACCCACATGAGAAACCCAGCTGTGTGATCCAAGGGAGCGACCACCGTGTCTAATCCAGGTGGGGGCCATAGCCCTACATTTGATCCACATGGAACACGGTAGGAGGCAGCACCCGAGAGGGAGCAGGAGACCCAAATCCATGTCATGTCCAGGGGGAAGCTCCAGCTCTGCATGAGGGATGCATCTTTCCATCGTTTTGACCTGTGACCCAACACTACATCTAATCATGAGATGGGGGAGGGCGGCACGGCTCATCCACCTGGGACGGTGAAAGGGGCGGTGAATGGGTCAGACATGGGGGAGGAAAACAAGGAAGCAAATGTCCGATACAGATTTTACATTCTGGGTGACTGTCTGTCATCACAGGGATAAGGTTCTCACTTCCTGTGAGTGAGCGTCTGCTCACTTATCAGAGTAAAAGCTTCCCTTTGGCCATCGACATATATAGCTATCATTCATTTCCTGTTTTTAAGGCAGATGCATGTTATCTTACTCATCTTCTGCAGTTTTATGTATTCAGTTGCACTATAGTATTCCGTCATGTGTGAAATGAATGATTACTACATATTTTCCACCTTGTACGGTGAGCACATATTACTCAGGGCCTGGCCCAGCTACACTGGGCCAGGGTACGCCACATGTCGAAGCTGATGGCGGAGTAACCGCATGGCTCAGTTGGGAGGCGCACTGCCTGGGTGCGGACTGGGCCTGGCAGACCCGCTTCACTGTCAGTTCTGTGCTGAATAACTAACCACCGTCCAACAAGCTGAAGGGAGGCTTAGGACTGATGTCAGGAAGTCAAAGCGTGATCAACACATGCAGTAAATTTCCGGGGGAAGATGGAGATGGCAAAGACTCGTTTAACAAACAGGCGGCTGCTGTGGCTCCAGGTTCTTTCTGGGCTGCTCAGCTACGATGGCCTCGCACATTTATGTTGTGAATGAGCAGCAGTTGGTGCTGGACTGGTCAATGAGGGCTGGATTTAATGCCAAGTTTGGGAGGTGAAAGGTCAGTTTTTGTCCCAATGCAATACCCAGTCCCAGAGTCTAAAGGACAGTATCTGACCCACTGCACCAACCAGTCCCAGAGGTGAAAGGACATTGTCTGACCTACTGCACCATCCAGTCCCAGAGGTGAAAGGACAGTATCTGACCCACTGCACCATCCAGTCCCAGAGGTGAAAGGACAGTATCTGACCCACTGCACCATCCAGTCCCAGAGGTGAAAGGACATTGTCTGACCCACTGCACCATCCAGTCCCAGAGGTGAAAGGACATTGTCTGACCTACTGCACCATCCAGTCCCAGAGGTGAAAGGACATTGTCTGACCCACTGCACCATCCAGTCCCAGAGGTGAAAGGACATTGTCTGACCTACTGCGATGCCCAGATCCAGAGGCAGCGATTTGCCTCTCAAGAGTTAATACAGCAGAACAAAATCTGCAAAAATAAGTATTAGCATGGTTGGGAGAATGCTTGGCATGATGCCTGGAGCATTTAGGTCACATCTCAAATTGAGACCAAAGCATATGGTTATACAATGATGCACCAATATTCATGGTAATACATTTAATAAATGCACATCTTATGCCCAATATGACAGTGGCCACAGCGTCTGATTCCTATTAGCACTTAAACCTTAAAGAGGGAAACTGCATTCACTGCAATTGTGTAATTGTGAGTGACTTTACGCAAGAGTCCTGCCCCTTTTCTAGGCTTCAAAGAACGACATCATCAAAATATATACACTATGGCTCAGGTAACATTCTCGCCTTTGAGTCAGAAGGTTGTGGGTTCCAGCCCCACTCCAGAGACTTGAGCACATCATCCAGTCTGACACTTCAGTGCCAGTACTGAGGGAGTGCTGCACTGTTGGAGGTGCAGTCTTTCTGATGAGACGTTAAACCGAGGCCCCATCTGCCCTCTCAGGTAGATGGAAAAGATCCCATAATACTATTGGAAGAAGAGCAGGGGAGTTCTCCCTGGTGTGCTGGGCAATATTTATCCCTCAACTCAAACACTGAACCAGATGATCCGGTCATTATCACAATGTTGTTTGTGGGACCTTGCTGTGCACAAATTGGCTGCTGCATTTCCTATACCACAACAGTGACTACACTTCAAAAGTACTTCATTGGCTGTAAAGCGCTTTAGGACATCCTGAGCATCTCCACTTTGCCAGCAAGGAATGGAGCCGATGGCGGGCGGGAGGGGGGGTTTCGTGCACTGCACCACTCTGTCAAGTGCCCGAAAATGCCATCCTGCCTTCACACTGATTTATTTTACGTCATCATTGCCTGCCTCTTCTTTCCCCTTCCTCCCCTACCAGCCTTAGAAAAGCCTGCCAAAGGGTTCAAATGCATTTTGAATCTTTCTGAAGAACGTTTGCCACGCTATGTGGCCACTTGCCTTTGAGCGGCAGCATCCCTATAAATTTTTCATTCTCGGGATGTGGGCATCGCTGGTTAGGCTGGCATATAATACCCAGCCCTAGTTTCCCTTGAGAAGGTGGCGCTGGGCCTTCTTCTTGAACCGCTGCAATCTGTGTGGCGAAGGTGCTCACAGAGTGCTGTTAGGGAGGGAGTTCCGGGATTTCGATCCAGCGATGGTGAAGGAATGGCCGATGTATGTCCAAGTCGGGATGATGTGCAACTTGGAGGAGGACTTGGAGGTGGTGGTGTTCCCGTGCACCTGCTGCCCTTGTCCTTCTAGGTGGCGGAGGTCACGGGTTTGGGAGGTGCTGCCAAAGAAGCCTTGGAGAGTTGCTGCAGTGCATCCTGTGGATGGTCCACGGTGCGCCGGTGGTGGAGGGAAGTGGATGTTTAAGCTGGTGGATGTTAAAATTGGATAGCCATGTGGTGAAGGATAGAATACTAGAGCCTGGTCTTTAGTCGTTTACAAGCCTTTGTTCACAGAGATTCCCCCTTACACACAACCCACTCCCTAGATCAGCTCTCTCATAAAAGGATACGAGAGAGTCCCCAAATGATGCCCACCACCTGAATACAATTAACACTCATTGATATAAATCATACAATTAACAGTGGATGGGGTGCTGAAGTTTCAGCTGGAGTGTGTTTTTGCAAACCCCCCCCCCCCCACCTCAATCAGTGAGCTCCCTGCACACAGCTGCTTAGCCAGTGGTGAATAATTATGGGATGGAAGCAGCGCATTCTGGGTAGTCAGCTCACTGCGCCATTGGCTAGCTTTAGGCACATTGCCAGGCAATCCCACTTCCACTTCTCTGGGACAACAAAATCATAAAATCTCTGTAAACCCTCAGTGCACCAACTATTGTCTGAACTTGTGCTGGCGCATCAAGGGACCATGGGGTAAGTTGTTATCGTCACCGTTCCCGTGCTGGGATTGCGGCAATTGGAATTCAGGCCCTGCAGCGCTAAAGGTAAAACGTACCTCCAGACCCCCATCCAGCGGAGACGTGCCCTTGACAGAGGAACCACCACTCCTTCTCCAGATCTGATTTCCACCAAACATACCCTATAATCCGGAAATTAGGGAATATTTGGGATCAGGAATTGTGAACGGTAAGTCAGAAGGTCGTGGGTTCAAACCCTGCTCCAGGGCTTCATAGAATCGTAGCATCATTACAGCCCAGAAGGAGGCCATTCGGCCCATCGAGTCCATGCCGGCTCTTTGTAAGAGCAATCCAGTTAGTCCCATTCCCCGCTCTTTCCCCGTAGCCCTGCAAATTTTTTCCCTTCAAATATTTATCCATTTCCTTTTTGAAAGCCACCTTTGAATCTGCATTCACCACCCTTTCAGGCAGTGCATTCCAGATCATAACTACTCGCTGCGTAAAAATGTTTTTCCTCATGTCGCCTTTGATTCTTTTGCCAATCACCTTAAATCTGTGTCCTCTGGTTCTCGACCCTTCCGCCAATGGGAACAGTTTCTCTTATTTACTTTATCTAAACCTATCATGATTTTGAACACTTCTATCAAATCTCCTCTCAACCTTCTCTGTTCTAAGGAGAACAACCCCAGCTTCTCCAATCTATCCACATAACTGAAGTCCCTCATCCCTGGAACCATTCTGGTAAATCTCTTCTGCACCCTGTTTAAAGCCTTCCTAATGTGCGGAGCCCAGAATTGGACACAATACTCCAGTTGTGGCCGAACCATCATTTTATAAAGGTTCAACATAACTTCCTTGCTTTTGTATTCTATGCCTCTATTTATAAAGCCCAGAATCCAGTATGCATTTTTAACCGCTTTCTCAACCTGTCCTGCCACCTTCAAGAATTTGTGCACATGCACCCCCATTCCATCAGCCTGTCTATATCCTCTTGAAGTCTATCACTATCCTCCTCACTGTTTACTACACTTCCAAGATTTGTGTCATCTGCAAATTTGGAAATTGTGCCCTGTACACCCAAGTCCAAGTCATTAATAAATATCAAAAAAAGCAGTGGTCCTAGTACCGACTCCTGGGGAACACCACTGTATACCTTCCTCCGGTCCGAAAAACAACCTTTCACTACTACTCTGTTTCCTGTCAATTAGCCAATTTCACATCCATGTTGCCGTTGCCCCTTTTATTCCATGGGCTTTAATTTTGCTGACAAGCCTATTATGTGGCAATTTATCAAACGCCTTTTGAAAGTCCATATACACATCAACCGCATTGCCCTCATCTACCCTCTCTGTTACCTCATCAAAAAACTCTATCAAGTTAGTTAAATACGATTTGCCTTTAACAAATCTGTGCTGGTTTTTCTTTATTAATCCACCCTTGTCCAAGTGACTATTAATTTTGTTCCGGATTATTGTTTCTAAAAGCTTCCTCACCACTGAGGTTAAATTGACTGGCCTGAAGTTGCTGGGTTTATCCTTACACCCTTTTTTTGAACAAGGGTGTAACAATTGCAATTCACCAGTTCCTCTGGCATCACCCCCGTATCTTGGAAGATTATGGCCAGCGCCTCTGCAATTTCCACCCTTATTTCCCTCAGCAACCTAGGATGCATCCCATCCAGACCAGGTGACTTATCTACTTTAAGTGCAGCCAGCCTCTCTAGTACCTCCTCTTTATCAATTTTCACCCCATCCAGTATCTCAACCACCTCCCCTTTTACTGTGACTTTGGCAGGATCTTCTTCCTTAGTAAAGACAGATGCAAAGTACTCATTTAGTACCTCAGCCATGCCCTCTGCCTCCATGTGTAGATCTCCTCTTTGGTCCCTAATCGTCCCCACCTCTCCTCTTACTACCCGTTTACTATTTATATGCCTATAGAAGACTTTTGGATTCCCTTTTATGTTAGCCGCCAGTCTATTCTCATACTCTCTCTTTGCCCCTCGTATTCCTTTTTCACTTCCCCTCTGTACTTTCTATATTCAGCCTGGTTCTCACTTGTATTATCAACCTGTCATCTGTCATATACCCCCTTTTTCTGCTTCACCTTAATCTCTATCTCTTTTGTTATTCAGGGAGCTCTGACTTTGATTGTCCTACCTTTCTCCCTCGTAGGAATGTACCTAGACTGTACCCGAAACATTTCCTCTCTAAAGGCCGCCCATTGTTCGATTACAGTTTTGCCTGCCAATCTTTGATTCCAATTTACCAGGGCCAGATCCATTCTCAACCCACTGAAATTTGCCTTTTCCAATTAAGTACTTTTACTCTAGATTGCTCCTTGTCCTTTTCCTTAACTAATATAAACCTCATGATACTATGGTCACTGTTCCTTAAATGTTCCCCCACTGACACTTGCTCCACTTGACCCACCTCATTCCCCAGAACCAGATCCAGCAATGCCTCCTTCCCTCGTTGGGCTGGAAATATAATGATCAAGAAAGTTCTCCTGAACACATTTCAGAAATTCCTCCCCGTCTTTGCCCTTTACACTATAACTATCCCAGTCTATATTAGGATAGTTGAAGTCCCCTGTTATCACTACTCTATAGTTCTTGCACCTCTCTGTAATTTCCCTGCAAATTTCCTCCTCTATATCCTTCCCGCTAGTTGGTGGCCTATAGAATACATCCAGCAGTGTAATGGCGCCTCTATTGTTTCTTAACTCTAACCAAATAGATTCTGTCCTTGACCCCTCGAGGATATCCTCTCTCTCCAGCAACGCAATATTCAATGCAATAATCAATACTGCCAAACCCCCTCCTTTTTTTCCTTCCCTATCTTTCCTGAACACCTTGTATCCAGGAATATTTAGTACCCAAGCCTGCCCTTTTTTGAGCCAGGTCTCCATTATTGCCACCACCTCATATTCCCATGTGGCTATTTGCGCCAGCCACTCACCAACTTTGTTTACACGCACGCACTCTAAATCTATCTTCGACCTTCTTGTATTCTCCATTAGTCTGATCCCACCTAACACTGTACTATTTCTTACTCTAGTGCTATCTGTCTCTCCCAATCCTTTGTGCATCTTGTTTCTCCTTTCTAATGCTACATCCTGGAGCCCATCCCCCTGCCAAATTAGTTTAAACCAACCCCCCACCCCCACCCCACAGCACTAGTGAACCTCCCCGCGAGTACTTGGTCCTAGCTCTGTTGAGGTGCAACCCGTCTGTCTTGAACAGGTCCCTCCTGCCCCAGAACTGGTCCCAATGCCCCAAGAATCTGAAGCCCTCCCTCCTGCACCATGCCTCTAGCCACATATTAACCTGCCTTATTTTCCTTTTTTTCTGTACTCACTAGCGCGTGGCACTGGCAGTAATCCAGAGATTACCAGCTGTGAGGTCCTGCTTTTTAATTTCCTCCCTAGCTCCTGAAACTCATCCCTTTTGTTTCCTATGTCATTGGTACCCACATGGACGATGGCTTCTGGCTGTTCCCTTTCCCCCTCCCTCCGCAGAATGTTCTGCGTCCTCTCTGTGATGTCCTTTACCCTGGCACCAGGGAGGCAACACACCATGCGGGACTCACGTCGATGGTCACGGAAACGCCTGTCTGTCCCCCTGACTATCGAATACTGCATTTCTACATTTCACTGTGCTCCCCTGTGCAGTCCTTTGCCCCATGGTGTCATGCTCAGGACTGCACTCCTTCGAGGTGTCGTCACCCTCACTGGTATTCAATGCTGAATACCGGTTTGAGAGTGGCACACACCCAGAAGATTCCTGCACAGACTGCCTCTTCCTACCCTTTCGGATGGCCACCCACTTGCTATCCTGAACTCTCTGTGGTTGCGGGGTGACCACCTCCTGGAATGTACAATCCTCTCTTATGCTCTGCAGTGACTCCAGATGCCCCTCAAGCTCAGAAACCCTTAGCTTGAGCTTGAGCAACTGGAAGCATTTCCTGCATACGTGGCCCTCCGGTACACATGAAACGTCCTGAAGTTCCCACATGGTGTAGGAATTGCAGTTCACAGCTGCCCGTCCATTATATTTAGAAACCTTTTTTTCTAAGCTCCCTTTAGATACTCTTATTATTAATTTACTTACTGTTTACTTACTCCGATTAACTTACCCTTTTATTCTGGGTCTCTCAGAGCTCTTCCTCTCCGTTCACTATCCTTCCCCCTCTACACAAAATTCTCCCTCTTACCAAATTCTCAAGTTCCCACTCAGTTCGCTCTGTGCTTCAGCTCTGTGCACTTGAGCACGTAATCTAGATCGGCCCTCCAGTGCAGTACTGAGGGAGTGCTACACTGTTTGAGGTGCCATTCTTTAAATGGTGCATTAAACCAAGGCTTGGTCTGCTCGATTTGGTGGAGATTAATGATCCCGTGACACTATTTGACGAAGAGTAGGGAGATCTCCTGATGTCCCAGCCAACATTCCTCCCTCAACCAGAAACAGATTAGCTGATCATTCATTTCATTGCTGTTTGATGGGATCTTGCTGTGTGTAAAGTTGCTGTGTCTGGTTTGCCTACATAACAACAGTGAGTGCACTTCAAAGCAATTCACTGTATGTGAAACGCTTTGGGGTGTTTCTGAGAGAGGTAATGAGGTAGTATATAAATGCAAGCCTGTTTTTTTTCTTACTCTTTCTCTTCGGTGCCTCTCGCTAAGAGAATGCAGCAAAAACCCCAAGGCCAGCTTCCCCGGCAATCTGTGGAACAGAAATATTGTCATGGTTACCCACATAGCCGGTCACTGAGGCCTTTTGAGATGTTTTGACGGTGTGATAAGGTGCTGTATACGTTCAAGCGCTTAATGTAATTTTATCTAACATCCTGAAAGAAAATAGACAGAAAACAAACATAAAAGGATATTACAATTAATCATAATGTTGGTAATTGCCTGAACCGTGACTCCTTGATTTACTGGTATCGGGATCCATTCTTATACTGAAAAAGACTAAGAGGTTAAAACAACTGATGTGAACACACTGGGTTTTTTTTGGTGTATTTGGAAAGGATGTTTGGAGTTGTTTTGTCTTCTAGCTGGCAGTACTACAGGATCCCTGGAGGAAATGATCCAGCGAGTCTGGGCAGTAAACATGACTCGTCACAATCTGGGAAGAAGGTGACAGAGTCAACAGCATCAGGCCTCGAGTAACAAACAGCACCGGCGTTACCCTCCACTCATGTGGATAGCACTCTGACCTCTGAGTCAGAAGGTTGTGGGTTCAAGCCTCACTCCAGAGAATCGAGCACATAATCTAGGCTGACACAATTGTAAATGTACAATTATAAAGGGGGGTGCAGGAACAAAGAGACCTGGGGGTGTACGTACACAAGTCTTTGAAGGTGGCAGGACAAGTTTAGAAGACTGTTTAAAAGACATACAGGATCCATGGCTTTATAAATGGAGGCATAGAGTACAAAAGCAAGGAAGTAATGCTAAACTTTTATAAATCACTGGTTAGACCCCAGCAGGAGTATTGTGGCCAATTCTGGGCACCACACTTTAGGAAGGATGTCAAGGCCTTAGAGAGGGTGCAGAGGAGATTTACTAGAATGGTGCCAGGGATGAGGGACTTCAGTTATGTGGAGCGACTAGAGAAGCTGGGGTTGTTCTCCTTAGAGCAGAGAAGGTTAAGGAGAGATTTGACAGAGGTGTTCAAAATCATGAAGGGTTTTGATAGAGTAAATAAGGAGAAACTATTTCCAGTGGTAGAAGGGTCAGTAACCAGATGAGACGGATTTAAAGTAAATGGCAAAAGAGGCGACATGAGGAAAAGATATTTTAAGCAGTGAGTCATTATGATCTGGAATGCACTCCCTGAAAGGGCGGTGGAAGCAGATTCAATAGTAACTTTCAAAAGGGAAATGGATAAAAACTTGGAGGGGAAAAATTTGCAGGGGAGTGGGTAAATTGAATAGCTCTTTCAAAGAGCCGGCACAGGCACGATGGGCCAAATGGCCTCCTTCTGTGCTGTACCATTCTATGATTCTATGACACGTCCAGCGCAGTCCTGAGCGAGTACATTGATATCGCACCTTTCACAACCTCAGGTCGTTCCAAAGCGTTTTACAACCAATGAAGTACATTTGAAGTGTGTGGTCACTGTTGTGATGTAGGGAAACGCAGCAGCCAATATGCGCACAGCAAGGTCCCACAAACGGAAATGTGATAATCTATTTTTCAGTGATGTTGGTTGAGGGATAAACATTGGCCAGGACACCGGAAGAACTCCCCTACTCTTCTTCGAAATAGTGTCATGGGATCTTTTACATCCACTTGAGAGGGCAGACGGGGCCTTGGTTTAACGTCTCATCCGAAAGACGACACCTCTGACAGTGCTGCACTCCCTCAGTACTACACTGGGAGTGATAGTCTGGATTTTGTGCTTAAGTCTCTGGGTTCAAATCCAGCTCAGATCGATGGGACGAATGTCTCCTTTCCCTGCTGGCTGTAAGCGCCTCACGTGCAATGAGCTTGGTCACTCTCGTCTAGTTCTGTGAGCAGCACAAAAAAAGCCTTGAAATTACGTGTGAATATTGGTGAACGAATGCTTAACGCACAAGTGTAATTCCAATGTCTGTTACTTTAACAGAGGTGAAAAACAGGTAAACAAAGCGGACAAAGCAGTGGTGGTGTGCGAACTTCAGTGTATGAATGCATGCTTGAAGTGTTTCTATGCTAATGTTTGCACGGTATAGTCTCTAGGCCTATCTGCAAAGGAGGGACTATCCCAGAGATAAACTGTGACACTGCTTCACCTCCTTGCCCTCTGACATGCACATTGTCACTTCCCTACGTGGCCAATATGAGTTTGCTCACTCACTGCTGCGGGATCTGCACTTGTCTCAGATCCCTCCACTCCCCCCACCCCCACAAACCCCTTTTAAAAATGCTTATCGTACCTGACTATGGACCAAACCCAAACAGCGACTGTGAACCACCTACAGACATGGACTATAATTACAGATATTAAGCGTGCAGACTAATGGGCTGGACTGCCTACAGGCGTGCATTCCATTTACAGGCAGTACAGCAAGACAGGTTTTGTGAGTGTGTGTGCGTGTGTGTGTGCCTGTGTGTGTGTGGGTGTGTGAGTGTGCATGTGTACTTGTGTGAGTGTGAGTCTGTGCTTGTGTGAGTGCGCCTGTGTGAGTATGAACAGAATCCAAATTGCTTACAGGCATGCACTTGCACTCACAGTCAGTGAGATAGTGTGACCTGGGGTGTGCCAGCATTCCTAAGCTGGTACCACTCCAGTTTGCCAAGCTGGTATCATACCAGTTGCATAAGTTGGTACCTCACCAATTGCATAAGTTGGTACCTCAACAGTTGCATGGAGTTTAGAAGAACGAGAAGTGATCTCATCGAAACATATAAAATTCTAACAGGACTGGACAGACGAGATGCAGGGAGGATGTTCCCGATGGCTGGGGAGTCCAGAACCAGGGGTCACAGTCTCAGGATACGGGGTATGCCATTTAGAACCGAGATGAGGAGAAATTTCTTCACTCAGAGGGTGGTGAACCTGTGGAATTCTCTACCACAGAAGGCAGTGGAGGCCAAGTCATTAGATGTATTCAAGAAGAACAACCTCACGATGCTCCACTTTTCCAGCTTCCACCCCAACCACGTCAAAGAGGCCATCCCCTATGGACAGGCCCTACAAATACACATGATCTGCTCAGACGAGGAGGAACGCGATGGACACCTACAGACGCTGAAAGACGCCCTCGTAAGAACGGGATATGACGCTCGACTTGTCGATCGACAGTTCCGACGGGCCACAGCGAAGAATCGCATAGACCTCCTCAGAAGACAAACACGGGACGCAACCAACAGAGTACCCTTCGTCGTCCAGTACTTCCCTGGAGCGGAGAAACTACACCATGTTCTCCGCAGCCTTCAACATGTCATCGATGACGACGAACACCTCGCTAAGGCCATCCCCACGCCTCCACTGCTCGCCTTTAAACAGCCACCCAACCTCAAACAGACCATTGTTCGCAGCAAGTTACCCAGTTTTCAGGAGAACAGCGTCCACGACACCACACAACCCTGCCACGGCAACCTCTGCAAGACTTGCCAGATCATCGACACGGATACCACCATCACACGAGAGGACACCACCCACCAGGTACATGGTTCATACTCCTGTGACTCGGCCAACGTTGTTTACCTCATACGTTGCAGGAAAGGATGCCCCGGAGCATGGTACATTGGCGAGACCATGCAGACGCTGCGACAACGGATGAACGGACACCGCGCAACAATCGCCAAACAGGAGGGTTCCCTCCCAGTCGGGGAACACTTTAGCAGTCAAGGACATTCAGCCACCGATCTTCGGGTAAGCGTTCTCCAAGGCGGCCTTCGAGACACACGACAACGCAAAATCGTCGAGCAGAAGTTGATAGCCAAGTTCCGCACCCATGAGGACGGCCTCAACCGGGATCTTGGGTTCATGTCACGCTACACGTAACCCCACCAGCAAAAAGGGGGAAAACATTTATATGTTTTTAAAAATTCTCTCTCTCTCTCTCTGCCATTTTGAGTTTCTTTCTGCCTGCCTGTGTAATAGACACAATGTATATCGAGTGTACTGGGACGTGCTGTTCTCCGTGACTGGCCTGTTTGAATAACAACGACACCTTTTGATTGGTGTGATGCTGTCCCAACATAGTATAAGATATGCGATTTGAGAACTTTTTCATTCATTCATCTGACGAAGGAGATAATCTCCGAAAGCTTGTGATTTTAAAATAAATTTGTTGGACTATAACCTGGTGTTGTAAGATTCCTTACATTTGTCCACCCCAGTCCATCACCGGCATCTCCACATCATATTCAAGAAGGAGATAGATATATTTCTTAATGCTAAAGGGATCAAGGGATATGAGGAAAAAGCGGGAACGGGTACTGAGTTAGACGATCAGCCATGATCATTTTGAATGGCGGAGCAGGCCCGATGGGCCGAATGGCCTACTCTTGCTCCTATTTTCTATGTTTCTATGTTTCACACCAGTTGCACAAGCTGCTACCTCACCAGTTGCACAAGCTGGTATCACACCAGTTGCACAAGCTGGTATCACACCAGTTGCACAAGCTGGTACCTCACCAGTTGCACAAGCTGGTACCTCACCAGTTGCACAAGCTGGTACCACACCAGTTGCACAAGCTGGTACCTCACCAGTTGTACAAGCTGGTATCACACCAATTGCACAAGCTGGTACCTCACCAGTTGCACAAGCTGGTACCACACCAGTTGCACAAGCTGGTACCTCACCAGTTGTACAAGCTGGTACCTCACCAGTTGCACAAGCTGGTACCACACCAATTGCACAAGCTGGTACCTCACCAGTTGCACGAGCTGGTACCACACCAATTGCACAAGCTGGTACCTCACCAATTGCACAAGCTGGTACCTCACCAATTGCACAAGCTGGTACCTCACCAATTGCACAAGCTGGTACCACACCAATTGCACAAGCTGGTACCTCACCAATTGCACAAGCTGGTACCACACCAGTTGCACAAGCTGGTACCACACCAATTGCACAAGTTGGTACCTCACCAGTTGCACAAGCTGGTACCACACCAATTGCACAAGCTGGTACCTCACCAGTTGCACAAGCTGGTACCTCACCAGTTGCACAAGCTGGTACCTCACCAGTTGCACAAGTTGGTACCTCACCAGAACCATTTTTGCAGCAGAGCCTGTTCTGAGTGGTCTGGGTGTATAATCACAGGCAGTACAGGAAGCAGTGAAGAGGATGCAGAGAGAGAGAGAGAGGAGGTCATTGTGGCTGATAACCCCACAGACAGGAATTGTTTATCTGCAGATGAGTGAGGACTATTTTCCACCAGATACTCGCCTAGTTTCAGAGACAGGACTAAACGGGGTCAGAGGCCCTCGCTGACGTACTTGTTCCAATCAATCCTAAATTAATCCTTGAGTGACAGCAGAAAAAAACCCTTCTTGATAACAATGACTAGTTCATTGCAGTGTGTGCAATTCCTGCACACACATTTTCCATAATTGGGTTGCGAAAGAGCCAAGAAATGGAGCTTAACCTATTCAGTTTCCCAATCAGTATCACCCTTCCCCTCACCCGATCCGGGCCTTGGATAGGCCAGGTCCCCTTACCCCAGTTTACACGATCCTTAAAAATTCCACCCTTGTTTGAACAAATCACTCGAAGTGGCTCCTGGACTAAGTGGTTCAGATAAAAGAGAAAAATTGCAAATGCTGGGGGACTGAAACAGAAACAGAAAATGCCGAGACATTACAGCAGGCCAGTCATAGAATCATAGAATCGCACAGCATAGAAGGAGGCCATTTGGCCCATCGCGCCTGTGCCGGCTCTTTGAAAAGAGCTATCCAATTAGTCCCATTTCCCAGCTCTTTCCCCATAGTACTGAAAATTTTTCCTTTACAAGTATTTATCCAATTCCCTTTTGTAAGTTACTATTGAATCTGCTTCCACCTCCCTTTCAGGCAGCGCATTCCAGATCATAGCAACTCGCTGTGTAAATAATTTTCTCTTCCTCTCCCCCCCTTGTTCTTTTTAGCAATTATCTTAAATCTATGTCTTCTGGTTACCGATCCACCCACCAATGGCAACAGTTTCTCCTTATCTACTCTATAAAATTATGATGTGGAGATGCCGGTGATGGACTGGGGTTGACAATTGTAAACAATTTTACAACACCAAGTTATAGTCCAGCAATTTTATTTTAAATTCACAAGCTTTCGGAGGCTTCCTCCTTCCTCATTTACCTGAGGAAGAAGGAAGCCTCCGAAAGCTTGTGAATTTAAAATAAAATTGCTGGACTATAACTTGGTGTTGTAAAATTGTTTACAACTATAAAATTATGAGGGGATTTTAAACACCTCTATTCAATCTCCTCTTAACCTTCTCTGCTCTAAGGAGAACAACCCCAGCTTCTCCAGTCTCTCCACATAATTGAAGTCCTTCATCCCTGGTACCATTCTAGTAAATCTACACTCTCTCCAAGGCCTTGACATCCTTCTGTAAGTGTGGTGCCCAGAATTGGACATGATACTGCAGCTGGAGCCTAACCAGTGAATTATAAAGGTTTGATGTGGAGATGCCGGTGATGGACTGGGGTTGACAATTGTAAACAATTTTACAACACCAAGTTATAGTCCAGGAGGAAGCCTCCGAAAGCTTGTGAATTTAAAATAAAATTGCTGGACTATAACTTGGTGTTGTAAAATTGTTTACAATTATAAAGGTTTGGCATAGCATTCTTCATCTGAACTCTTACAATCTGTTCATTTATCAATCCCTACATAACCTCAATCCACCAACTGCCTCCAGCCTCGTATCCAGACCTTTGGCACTCTGACTCTGATCTTCTGTGCACCCAGGGTTTCAAGTGTTAAATTATGAGGACAAGGTGCATAAACTTGCTTTGCATTATACAACTCCTGCTTCTTCACTCTAATCCTAGCACCAGCATTGAAAAGGCAGTGCTGGAGGGATCTTGAGTGGCCCTGTGATTAGAAAGAAAGACTTGCATTTATATAGTGCCTTTCACGACCTCAGGATGTCCCAAAGCATTTCACAGCCAGTGAAGTACTTCTGAAGTGTAGTCACTCTTGTAATGTAGGAAATGCAGCAGCCAATTTGTGCACAGCAAGCTCCCACAAACAGCAATGTGATAATGACCAGATAATTTGTATTAGTGACATTGGTTGAGGGATAAATATTGGCTAGGACACTGGGGAGAACTCCCCTGCTCTTCTTCAAATGGTGTCGTGGGATCTTTTATGTCCAAACGAGAGGGCAGACAGGGCCTCGGTTTAACATCACATCCCAAGGATGACACCTCCGACAGTGCAGCGCTCCCTCCGTACTGGTACTGAAGTGTCAGCCTAGATTATGTGCTCAAGTCCCTGGAGTGGGACTGAAACCCATGACCTTCTGACTTGGAGGCGAGCGTGCTATCCACTGAGTCAGAGCTGAAACTTTAATGACCTGGCAGTGGCTGAGATTTTGCAAATTATTTTCATCAACAGATTTATTGATAGATCTCAAAATATTTAACTAACTCTGGGATTGTCCGACATATGGTTTACGTCTTAGAAAACTTCCTGACTATTCCCTCCAGTGAGTCAATCCACAGAAACAACACGTGTATTTCTCTCATTCAAAAAAAACAGGAAGCACTTCTCCAGTGAAGCAGGAATGGGGCAATTCCTTTGACGCCAGCCTGTACTCGACACCCTTCCCCCACCCCCCGCAAACAGCCGCCTTCCATTCCGAGCCCTCCTCCTCATGGGGGGAACCTGGGGCCAGTGAAGACAAAAAGGTGGAAGTTACACCACAGTTATATAACACTCTGGTTAGACCCCATTTCGAGTACTGCGTTCAGTTCTGGGCACTGCACCTCAGGAAGGATATACTGGGCCTTGGAAAGGGTGCAGCACAGGTTCACCAGAATGATACCAGAGCTAAAAGGGTTAAATGATGAGGACAGGTTGCATAGACTAGGCTTATATTTCCTTGAATATAGAAGATTAACTAGATTGTTTAGTGATTGCACTACAGAGGGTACAGAGGAGATTTACGAGGATGTTGCCGGGGCTGGAGAATTTTAGCTATGAGAAAAGATTGGATAGGCTGGGGTTGTTTTCTTTGGAACAAAGGAGGCTGAGGGGAGATTTAATTGAGGTATATAAAATTAGGACTGGACTAGATAGAGTGGATAGGGCTCTATTTCCCTTAGCAGAGAGGGGTCAGTGACCAGGGGGCGTAGATTTAAAGTAATTGGTAGAAGAATTAGAGGGGAGCTGAGGAGAATTTTTTTCACCCAGAGGGTGGTGGGGGTCTGGAACTCACTGCCTGAAAGGGTGATAGAGGCAGAAACCCTCAACTCATTTAAAAAGTACCTGGATGTGCAATTGAAGTGCCGTAACCTACAGGGCTACGGACCAAGTGCTGTAAAGTGGGATTATTCCGGTCGGCACGGACATGATGGTCCCAATGGCCTCCTTCTGCGCTGTAACTTTCTATGATTCTATGATTAAGGGGTGATCGAATTGAGGTGTTTAAGATCATTAAAGGGTTTGATAGGGTAGATAGAGAGAAACTGGGAGGGAGAGTCCAAAACAAGGGAGGCATAACCTTACAATTAGAGCTAGGCCGTTCAGGGGTGATGTCAGGAAGCATTTCTTCACACGAAGGGGAGTGGAAATCTGGAACGTTCCCCCAAAAAGCTGTCAAGGCTGGGGGTCAATTGAAAATTGCAAAACTGAGATTAATAAATTTTTGTTAGGTAAGGGCACTAAGGGATATGGAACCAAGGCAGGTAGATGGACTTAAGATACAGATCAGCCATGAATGGCGGAACAGGCTCGAGGGACTGAATGGCCTCCTCCTGTTCCTATGTTCCTGAGAGTGGGTGTATTCACAACATCTCATCCACTTCCAAATCACCCTAGGGTGAAATAAGCCCTCTGCCCCATCAAGCTCTCTCCCAGACTAACCTCCTCCCCGCCACCGCCCCCCCGACCCACAGTGGTGGAATGGCTGTAGCCCTGAGAGGGAGTAACAACCGCCCAAATGTACTCAACTATTGGTAGGCCCTCAGTTGTCTGTAATCTGTAACAAACCATGGGCAATGATTTGTGCTAAGTTTAGTGAAATCGTGAATACTTTTGCTATCTTTATCACAGAGAGGAGATATTGCATCATTTAAAAAAATTTATAATTCATTCCCGGGATATGGTTGCTGCTGGCCAGGCCGGCATTTATTGCCCATCTCTAGTTTCCCTTTGGAAGGCGGTTTGCTTTCTTCTTGATACGACTGAGTGGACTTCAGAGGGCAGTTAAGAGTCAATCATGTTGATGTGGGACTGGAGCCAATCATGTTGGTGTGGGACTGGAGCCACATACAGGCCAGGCCGGGTAAGGATGGCAGGTCCTTCCCTAAAGGACATTAGTGAACCAGTTGGGTTTTTATGAAAGTCTGACAGCTTCACGGTCACTTTTACAGATACCAGCTTTTTATTTCCAGATTTTTTTTTAACTGGTCAAATTCGCAAACTGCCATGGTGGGCTTTGAATTTACATTCTCTGGATTACTAGTCCAGGAACATAACCACTATACTATTGTACCATATAATACCATACCATATTATATAAAGTGTGCGACTCACTTATAGCTCAGGCAAATCATTTCACTAACAGGTCGATGAACACCAGGCACTCAACTGGACCAGCCACATGAATGCCGTGGCGACTAGAGCAGGTCAGAGGCTGAGGAGGGCAAAGCAGCCCGCTTGATTGGCACCCCATCCACCGCCCTAAACATTCACTCCCTTCACCACCGGCGCACAGTGGCTGCAGTGTGTACCATCCACAGGATGCACTGCAGCAACTCGCCAAGGCTTCTTCGACAGCACCTCCCAAACCCACGACCTCTACCATCTAGAAGGACAAGAGCAGCAGGCACATGGGAACAACACCACCTGCACGTTCCCCTCCATGTCACACACCATCCCGACTTGGAAATATATCGCCGTTCCTTCATCGTCGCTGGGTCAAAATCCTGGAACTCCCTTCCTAACAGCACTGTGGGAGAACCTTCACCACACGGACTGCAGCGGTTCAAGAAGGCAGCTCACCACCACCTTCTCAAGGGCAATTAGGGATGGGCAATAAATGCCGGCCTCGCCAGCGACGCCCACATCCCATGAACGAATGAAAAAAAAGAGTGTTCTGCAGTGATTGGCTCACCTCCTGACTCCCCAAAGCCTCTTCACCACAGACAAGGCACAAGTTAAGAATTTGATGGAATGTGCTCCACTGGCCTGGATGAATGCAGCTGCAACAATCACAAAGCTTGACACCATCCATGACAAAGCAGTCCGCTTGATCGACACCCCATCCACCACTGGTGCACCTTGGCTGCAGTGTGTTCTATCCACAGGATGCACTGCAGCAACTCGCCAAGGCTTCTTTGACAGCACCTCCCAAACGCGCGACCTGGAAGGACAAGGGCAGCAGGGTCATAGGAACACCACCGCCTCCAAGTCACACGCCATCCCGACTTTAACATATAACGGCCGTTCCTTCATCGCCCCTGGGTCAAAACCCTGGAACTCCCTATCCACAGCATTATGGCAGTATCTTCACCACATGGACTGCAGCGGTTCAAGGACTCCCACTTCTTAAGGGCAACTTGGGTTGGGCATTAAATGCCAGCCTTGCCAGCGACACTCCTATTCCCAGAATCTGTTCTCACATCACAATATGTGAAATGGTTAATTATACATCATCTGATCCACATACCAGGAGACATGAAAACAACACTCGCAGCCACACACACACTATATATTTAGAAATGCTTTCAAAACCACTGGATGTTTCTTCATCTGAACAACTCTATGAATAAGCAAAGTTGACTTCTTAAATTTGAGGATTGCATCCGTCCCAGCACATTGTAGAAGAGTGGGTTAGATAAAATATCCGTTTGGTTTATGTCTATAAAATTCTCCTTTCTTGTGAACTTTGTGCTCATCAAATAGAGGTACTTTAGCAGTGACAAAATCGAACGTTTTGCATTTCGGGGTATTCCATTTCAGAATCAAACACTCGCAGGGCAGGTACAGCACGGGTTAGAGACAGAATAAAGCTCCCTCTACACTGTCCTATCAAACAACCCCAGGGCAGGTACAGCACGGGTTAGATACAGAGTAAAGCTCCCTCTACATTGTCCCATCAAACACTCCCAGGGCAGGTACAGCACGGGTTAGATACAGAGTAAAGCTCCCTCTACACTGTCCCAACAAACACTCCCAGGGCAGGTACAGCACGGGTTAGATACAGAGTAAAGCTCCCTCTACACTGTCCCATCAAACACTCCCAGGGCAGGTACAGTACGGTTTAGATACAGAGTAAAGCTCTCTTTACACTGTCCCATCAAACACTCCCAGGGCAGGTACAGCACGGGTTAGATACAGAGTAAAGCTCCCTCTACACTGTCCCATCAAACACTCCCAGGGCAGGTACAGCACGGGTTAGATACAGAGTAAAGCTCCCTCGACACTGTCCCATCAAACACCCCCAGGGCAGGTACAGCACGGGTTAGATACAGAGTAAAGCTCCCTCTACATTGTCCCATCAAACACTACCAGGGCAGGTACAGCATGAGTTAGATACGGAGTAAAGCTCCCTCTACACTGTCCCATCAAACACTCCCAGGGCAGGTACAGCACAGGTTAGATACAGAGTAAAGCTCCCTCTACACTGTCCCATCAAACACTACCAGGGCAGGTACAGCACGGGTTAGATACAGAATAAAGCTCCCTCTACACTGTCCCATCAAACACTCACAGGGCAGGTACAGCACGGGTTAGATACAGAATAAAGCTCCCTCTACACTGTCCCATCAAACACTCACAGGGCAGGTACAGCACGGGTTAGATACAGAGTGAAGCTCCCTCTACACTGTCCCATCAAACACTCCCAGGGCAGGTACAGCACGGGTTAGATACAGAGTAAAGCTCCCTCTACACTGTCCCATCAAACACTCCCAGGGCAGGTACAGCACGGGTTAGATACAGAATAAAGCTCCCTCTACACTGGCCCATCAAACACTCCCAGGGCAGGTACAGCACGGGTTAGATACAGAGTAAAGCTCCCTCTATACTGTCCCATCAAACACTCCCAGGGCAGGTACAACACGGGTTAGAAACAGAGTAAAGTTTCCTCTACACTGTCCCATCAAACACTCCCAGGATAGATACAGCTTAGGTTAGATACAGAATAAAGCTCCCTCTACCCTGCCCCGTCAAATACTCCCAGGTCAAGGGATAGTGGCAGAGCAACTTAGAGACATATAGGAGCCAAATAACAGGAACAGGCAGATGGAAGGGCTGAGGAAGGTGGGGGTGGGGGTCGGGGAAAGAAAAGAGGCAAAATGATTACACACGAATGCTAGAAGCATTAGGAATAAGACACTGGGAGTGGAGGCTCTTGTGGCAGTCAGGAACTATACGTAGTAGTAATACTGTTCCAGAAATATGACTGATCCCAGAAGACGGTCATGAATCCAACATGTGGAATGTTGAGGAAAGAGAGACAGAAACAGAGGCAGGGGTCATCTCAATGTCAGACACCTGGGAGGTTAAAGATGTGATCCCTGTGGCAGGTGGAACGTAGGGGGTGTTGTTTGCTAACACTTCAATAGAGAACAAGTGGAATACCTTTAAAGGAACAGTGCTGAGCATGGAGAATAAATGCAAACCTCGAATGCGCAAATGTAAACTAAACAATGCGTAACCCTAAATGCATTAATCAAAAGTAAAAGGAGAAAGAACAAAGTCTGCAAATCCTGCAAGGAGAAAGGTGAAGGGCTTCATTGGGGTGATTGTAGGAATGTGCATAACCATGTTGAGAAGGAGATCAGTGGGGAAAAGATGGAGCTGGGGAAAAGCATAGCTGCAGACACAAAATGTAACAGTAAGAAATTTCTCTGTGTTCTCTACCAGTAAGGGGGCAGCCAGAGAACAGGCAAGAACCATAAAAGATGCAAACAGGGCTGGAACTGAGGGCAAGCATAAAGACTGCTAATGTACGAAATGATCGTTTCCTTTAAATATTCACTAGGGAAGGCAGGAGCGATATTCCCTCCCTAAATAGCAATATCCCAAGTAGCATTAATCACTTTCATGTAAAGAACAGGCTGAAAGGGCTCAAAACAAATGAATCCCCAGAGCACCAAGAGAGACCAGGAAGGGGATTTGTGAGGCACTGACGGTCATTATTAGAGAGTTGATGAAGAATGGGGGTAGATTGGAAACAAACCAACATGGTGCCCACGTTGCAACTCGCCAAGGCTTCTACGGCAGCACCTCCCAAACCCGCGACCTCCACCATCTAGAAAGATAAGGGCGGCAGGTGCATGGGAACACCAGCACCTCCAAGTTCCCCTCCAAGTCACACACCATCCTGACTTGGTCATGTATCAGCCATTCTTTCATCGTCGCTGGGTTAAAATCTTGGAACTCCCTCTTTAACAGCACTGTGGGAGCACCTTCACCACACGGACTGCAGCGAGTCAAGAAGGCGGCCCGCCATCACCTTCTCAAGGGGCAACTAGGGATGGGCAATGAATGCCGGCCTTGCCAGCGACGCCCACATCCCAAGAATGAAGCAGATATAGGCAACTACAGACTGATTAACCTCACAGGGAAGAGGACAATCTCCCTCCATGTTGTCCTACACAATTGTTCTGCAAGATAGCTGATGTTGACGGATTCTTAGAATGGTGTTTTGTGGCCGGGGCGGTGGGGGGGGGGGGGGAGGTTCATGGAATGGAGGATGAAGCAACATCTCACACCGGCAGCAAGGTTGACGGCTGCATTACTGACTCACAACAACAGGAAGCCATCGCAATCAGGAAAACACAGGAAGCACGAGTCGGGACATTCCGGGAAATACCCAGAGCTGCCGGGTTGCGGGTGGGTCAGCTTGTTTAGTGCTAGAACCAGCAACTTCTCCCCCTCCGCCACCCCCTGCCCCGCTCCCCTCTGCCCCGGCGCAACTTGACATGTTCAACCCTGGGCCTCTGGTGTGTCGCAAGAGTCCTGCTGTGGAATTTCTAAGCAAGTCGTGACAGGCCTCATTGCCGGTCGCTGGGGGCAACAGGGCAACTGCGAGCGGGCTGGAACCGCAGACTGCGCTTTTCTCTAACAGCTCAGATCCTGCCTAAAGCCCACGCACACCAACAACTGAAGGGAAGAAACTCGGATTGTTCTCCTTAGAGCAGAGAAGGTTAAGGGGAGATTTAACAGAGGTGTTCAACATAATGAGGGAGAAACTGTTTTCTCTGGCAGGAGGGTCGGTAACTAGAGGACACAGATTGAAGATAATTGGCAAAAAGGCCAGGGAGGAGATGAGGAGAATTATAAACCACCAGAACTCCTAGATTAGATTCCAGCCTGTAATTCATTCCCGGGAACCATTATTCTATATATAATCCCCTCGAACCCCTTGATTAACTCATTACCGGGTATCCATTATTCTATATATAATCCCCTCGAGCCCCTCGATTAGATTCCAGCCTGTAACTCACTCCCGGGTATCCATTATTCTATATATAATCCCCTCGATTGGATTCCAGCCTGTAACTCACTCCCGGGTATCCATTATTCTATATATAAACCCCCCGAACCCCTCGATTGGATTCCAGCCTGTAACTCACTCCCGGGTATCCATTATTCTATATATAATCCCCTCGAACCCCTCGATTAGATTCCAGCCCGTAACTCATTCCGAGATATATGTTATTCTATATATAATCCATCTGAATCCCTCGACTTGATTTCACCCTGCACTCACTCCTGAGGATCCATCATTATATTCTATATATATATATATATATATACATATATATATATAAACCACCAAACCTCGTGATTAGATTCTGGCCTGTAACTCATTGCCTACTTCCTGCTCTTTTCCACTTAATTCCATTTATCTCAGTTCCTGTAATGACTACCACACTGTCAGCTTGTGAAATTCTACCCTAATTCAGCTGATTCTGTTGGTGTCAGATGTAAACACACATAGTCGAAGGTTTCACCGACAGCAGCTGAATATCGCCAGTAGGAAGCTACAAGTTACATGCAACCCGCCAGTCGCGTTTCTTTTGTTAACATCCTGAACACACATACAAATGTGGAAAAGAAGCTGCCTCGAATACTGTTACTGGGGGAGTGGGTCTAGCTAGATTGCTCTTGATGTGGAGATGCCGGTGATGGACTGGGGTTGACAATTGTAAACAATTTTACAACACCAAGTTATAGTCCAGCAATTTTATTTTAAATTCACAAGCTTTCGGAGGCTACCTCCTTCCTCAGGTGAACGATGTGGACATCGTTCACCTGGGGAAGGAGGTAGCCTCCGAAAGCTTGTGAATTTAAAATAAAATTGCTGGACTATAACTTGGTGTTGTAAAATTGTTTAGATTGCTCTTGCAATAGACCCGATGGGCCGAATGGCCTCCTTCCGTGCTGTGACCTTTCTATGATTCCACTGCACTAAATGGTGCCTTTCATGCAGTCTCCTCGTAACCAACTGCTTATGTTGGCCCAGATTTTGCTGTCAAAATAACGGTGAAGCTAATGGCGCTCGTCTATATGGTACAGCACCTTCAGGCAAGGGGCGGATGAGCGGTTAAACTCAAATATCCAAAAGTTGCTGTCTGAGATGGGCCGCTCCGCCATTAGCTTCGCGAAAACAACATCTCACTGTCTGCCTCACCACTGAAATGCATTGAACGGTGTGAAGTTGCTGCAATCGTGTGAGCTGATACAAACTAAACTCGCCGCAGAAAGTTAGGGCTGGCCTGAAGTGACGCAAGCAGCCTGTCTTGCAGCCTTTTAAGGTCTGAACATATTGAGTTGAGCCTGGATTCAGACAAATAGAGCTTTTTAGCTGTCAGAGATTCTGTTCACAATGCGCTGAATGTTAATTACTGCCAATCGACCTCTCTGAAAATTAACTATTACAAGTGTGGAGTCTCATTCCTTCAGGTTTTAATTGTTGGAGATTTTAAAAACGTCAAATCTTTCATTTTTATACTTTTCCTTTCTGTCTCTTTTTTTCTCTCTCTCTTAACCCAATCTTTCTTTTCCCTCTCTTTATTTCTCTTTCTGTACCAGTTTCGACATTGAATTCGCCCACTTTAATTTACCCTTCCTTCTCAGTCCTTGCGCTGTTAATTTCCCAATCCTTCTATCTGATTGGTTAAGGAGGTACCCAGTTGCTTGCCCTGTTCACTCAGGTCCCAGATGCCCTGTTCCCCTCGCTGCGACGGTTCCAGCTCACGCTTCCAGCAACTTGCCGCGTGAAAAATGTAAAGACCCAAACGTGCAAGGGGGCAAGTCTAACTAACGGCAGACACCGTTAGATGCCCTGCCATGTCAAATTATGGCCCAATTTCTCTCTCCACAGATGCTGCTTTACCTGCTGAGTGTTTCCAGCATTTTCTGTTTTTATTTCAGATTTCCAGCATCCGCGGTATTTTTGCTTCTGTTGACTATCTTATTTAGCGTCGCCAACCCTCCAGGATTGCCCTGGAGTCTCCAGCAATTGAAGGTCAATCTCCCGGGCACTGCCGTGAGCAAAAATCATAGGGGAGCCAAAACAAAAACAGTGCTTTTTTTTCCTGGTTCCCTTTGAACACTTTTGTTTGTTAGTTTGTAAAAATATCGGAGATAGGGGGAAATGAAGGCTGTTTGATTGACGGTCAAGAATCGCCCGTTCGGGTAACGGAGAGTGTGTCCGCTTTCCAATCAGCTTGGGAAGGCGGTGCTCCGTGTCGGGCAACCATTGGCGGGAGTGTGGGGGCGGAGCGGTTGGAGGTGGATGGTCATGTGATGAAACCTTCAGAAATACGCACAAACAAAGTTGGCAACCCTAGTCTTATTTAGCTGGAAAAAGGGAGTGTTGGGTTTATAGGATATTATAGTTTATCCTTGTCCTTAATACAAGCTCGAGGACCAGGAAATACTGAGACGTCTGATTAATATCTTTTATTCATCAAAACGTTGATTAAACCCATTGCATGCAGTGCCCAGGAAATTGGTACCGAAATTAATTCATGTGCAACGGACTCATCAGGTGTTGTAAGCGTGTCGTCTTAACTGCTCATCACGCTAGGCTCAGCAAGACAAGGTGAAAGTCCCTCAGGGGCTCTGGTGCGCCGTATCTTTATAGGGTTAATTGTGTCTCCCTAATATGATGCTATTACATCAGCGCGCCCTATCTACATCTAATGAATACGTGAGTACGTTAACCCAACACAAGATCACGTTAAGTGACGTCCTACAATCTTCCCTCAAACGCACCTGCGCAATACCATCGATCTCTGTTCATTGTTCTCTCTACATGAGTAACCACGCCTGTCAGTCGTGGTCTTCACTCTCATCTCTTCTTGATACATTTCACAGTGGGCTCTATTCATGCTTCACACTCCCTCCCGATGCCCAGACTATCTGGCACAGTGCCCACTAGCTAACATTTGTTTCTCATCTCTTCCCACAGACTGTTGTTGAATGTCACAACCTTCCGACACTGACCTCGACCTGATTAACCCCCTACAACTACTACATTATCCGTCTAATATGTATACGTGGCTATGGCCATTCTACCTAGTGTTCCTACTCTAGGGGAGGGGGGAGGGGGGAGGTGGGGGTGAGCAGGGTTCAAAGGTGACATGCCTGCCAAAGGAAGTTTGGCACCAAGTCAACCTGGCCTGGTAATGCAACACATGAGCCACACAGGCCTTCAGTGCTCCTGGGCACCGTTGATGATTGATTGACCAGGTCAAACAACACATTGATTACGTTTAGTGTAACGTTGAAAATATATTTCCATTCCTGACCCCATGAATGGCCTCACTCTGTTGTACTCAGAGAGAAAGCAACTCCCAATGAAGCACGTAAAGGGGGCAGGCAGAGCAATGAGTAATGGGCAATGTAAGGAGAGAAGTGAAATGTCTAACAAAATGGGACAAAATGCTACTGGCAGGGGTCCCAAACAGATCAGAGTGTCCAGTCATAGAGAGGTGGGCAGATTCCTTAATGCTCTTGGAATTCAGTGCATAACAAGAGAAATATTTAGCTTTGGTCCTTGGAGACAGATGATCAACCTTCACTCACTCATTAAACCCCAGTCCATTCCACCCCACTGGGCTGGGCTACAAGACTTTAATATACACAAGGCTTTTCCTGTTACTTATAGCTCAAGGATCCAGATATTCCCATGGCCTTTGAACCCTTCTCTGGGGAGTAGTTCCGCCCGCTCACTACTGTTAGTTAAAGTCACCATATTTAAGTAAAGATACTTCTAGCTTTAGAACCACAGAATTTTACAGTACTAAAGGAGGCCATTCGGCCCATCACACCTGTGTCCTCTCTTTGAAAGAGCTACACACTTGGTCCTATTCCCCTGCTCTTTCCCCATTCATCCCATCGTGCCTGTGCCCTCTCTCTGAAAGAGCTCTCCTATTACTCCCAATCCGTTGTCCTTTCCCCATTCATCCCATCGTGCCTGTGTCCTCTCTCTGAAAGAGCTTTCCACTTTGTCCCATTCTCCAGCCATTTTCCTATTCTCTTTTAAATTTTCCTTTTCCAAATATTTCTCCACATTCCTTTTAAAGCCTATGATGGATTCTGTTTCACCCAGTGGTTCTGGTCGGACATTCCATGCCCTAACAAACCACTGCATAAAAAGTTCTCATAAAGTCTCCGTTTGTTCTTTTGGTGACAATCATCAATTTATTCCTTCTAGTTACTGGCTCACCGAATGGTGGAAATATTTTTTGCTGAACTATATTATCAAAGCCACTGATGATTTTGATTCCCTCTTACACTATGCTGCTCTAGTGAAAAAGGGCTCCACTTTCTTTCACCTCTCCTCATAACAAAAGCTTTTCCTCATTGGTATCATGTTAGTAACCTCTCATATTGCCTTACAGACCTAGTCAGTTGTAAACAATTTTACAACACCAAGTTATAGTCCAACAAATTTATTTTAAATTCCACAAGCTTTCGGAGGCTTCCTCCTTCCTCAGGTATTATCCTGTATATAACACACTTCTAGCTGTGTATTATCCTGTATATAACACACTCCCAGCTGTGTGTTAAACTATATATAACACACTCCCAGCTGTGCATTATACTGTATATAACACACTCACACCGTTCACCAGAGGAAGGAGGAAGCCTCCGAAAGCTTGTGGAATTTAAAATAAATTTGTTGGACCACAACTTGGTGTTGTAAAATTGTTTACAATTGTCAACCCCAGTCCATCACCGGCATCTCCACATCAGGCCCAGTCAGCTGTGTTTTACCCTGAATATAACACGCTCTCAGCTGTGTGTTACCCTGTATATAACACGCTCCCAGCTGTGTTTTACCCTGAATATAACACACTTCCAGCTGTGTGTTATCCTGTATATAACACACTTCTAGCAGTGTGTTATCCTGTATATAACACACTCCCAGCTGTGAATTATCCTGTATATAACACACTCCCAGCTGTGTGTTAAACTATATATAACACACTCCCAGCTGTGCATTATACTGTATATAACACACTCCCAGCTGTGAATTATCCTATATATTACACACTCTCAGCTGTGCGGTATCCTGTGTATAACACCCCCCCAGCTATGCGTTATCCTGTATATAACACACTCCTTGCTGTGAATTATCCTATATATAACACTCTCCCAGCTGTGAATTATCCTGTCTCTAACACAAACCCAGCTATACGTTATCCTGTATAACACGCTCGCAGCTGTGTGTTAAACTGTGTATAACACACTTCCAGCCATGCGTTATCATTTATATAACACACTTCCAGCTGTGTGTTATCCTGTATATAACACACTTCTAGCCGTGCGTTATCCTGTATATAACACACTCCCAGATGTGAATTATCCTGTATGTAACACACGCCTAGCTCTATATTATCCGGTATATAACACACTCCAGCTGTGTATTATCCTGTATATAACACACTTCCAGGTGTGTGTTATCCTGTATATAACATACTCCCAGCTATGTGTTATCCTATATATAACACACTCCCAGCTGTGAGTTATCCTGTATATAACACACTCCTAGCTGTGTATTATCCTGTATATAACACACTCCAGCTGTGTATTATCCTGTATAAAACACACTCCCAGCTGTGTGTTATCCTGTATATAACACACTTCCAGCTGTGTGTTATGCTGTATATAACACACTCCCAGCTGTATATTACCCTGTATATTACACATTCCGAGCTGTGTGTTATCCTGTACATAACACACTCCCAGCTGTGTGTTATCCTGCATATAACACACTCCCAGCTGTGCATTATCCTGATCCAAAGGGTTAGCTCTTAAAGTTGACCAGAAACCTAACTGGACCAGCCACATAAATACTGTGGCTACAAGAGCAGGTCAGTGGCTGGGTATTCTGCGGTGAGTGACTCACCTCCTAACACCCTAAAGCCCATCCATCATCTACAAGGAACAAGTCAGGAGTGTGATGGAATACTCGCCACTTGCCTGGATGAGTGCAGCTCCAACAACACTCAAGAAGCTCGACACCATCCAGGACAAAGTAGCCCGCTTGATTGGCACCACATCCACCACCCTAAACATTCACTCCCTTCACCACCGGCGCACCGTGGCTGCAGTGTGTACCATCCACAGGATGCACTGCAGCAACACGCCAAGGCTTCTTCGACAGCACCTCCCAAACCCGCAACCTCTACCACCTAGAAGGACAAGAGCAGCAGGCACATGGGAACAACACCACCTGCATGTTCCCCTCCAAGTCACACACCATCCCGACTTGGAAATATATCATCGTTCCTTCATTGTCGCTGGGTCAAAATCCTGGAACTCCCTTCCTAACAGCACTGTGGGAGAACCTTCACCACACGGACTGCAGCGGTTCAAGAAGGCGGCTCACCACCACCTTCTCAAGGGCAATTAGGGATGGGCAATAAATGCCGGCCTCGCCAGCGACGCCCACAACCCATGAACGAATGAAAAAAAAAGTTAACCAGTTAGATCAATGGAGGGACAGATAGTTACAGGCAAACAGAGCTGCATTCCAATTACTTCCGATTGTCCATCTTTTGATCTGACGGGTGGAATATTTACATTTGCCAAATTTCTCAGAAAACAGGATGATACAACAGATCATTGCACTTGGTCAGTGGAATGAGGAATTCCAATGTGGTTGTTGAACTCTTTGATGTGCGCAATGAAACAATTTGAAGGCAACCCATGACGACACTGTAGAGGATCCCAATTGGTTGCCTATTGTGTTCAAACCAACCCCCACCCCGCCCCCGAGTAAGGTGGCGTGGTTTAGCTCCTTTTACAGCCTGTGTCTCTTCAATCAGGACCAGAGAAGGAAATTATTAACACTCATCATGTCTAGGCTGCGGGTGAAGTCAGTAGAATGGACCACATGCTGCTTGTGTGACAGTCTTCCCAACTCTCCACTAGAATCATAGAATCATTGAGCACAGAAGGAGGCCATTCATCCCATCATGCCTGTGCTGGCTCTCTGAAAGACCTATCCAATTAGTCCCACTCCCCAGCTTTTTCCCCATAACTCTGCAAATGTTTCCTTTTTAAGCACATATCCAATTCCCTTTTGAAAGTTACTACTGAATCTGCTTCCACCAGCCTTTCAGGCAGCACATTCCAGATCATCACAACTCGCCGAGTAAAAAAATTTCTCATGTCCCCCCTGGCTTTTTTGCGAATTATCTTAATTCTGTGTCCTCTGGTTACCGACCCTCCAGCCAGTGGAAACAGTTTCTCCTTATTTACTCTATCAAAACCCCTCATAATTTTGAATACCACTATTAAATCTCCCCTTAACGTTCTTTGCTGTAAGGAGAACAATTCCAACTTCTGATCCCCAACCACGAGTGTGTGGGATATCGGTTGATGGCAGGATCAGGTTCATGTCTAATGTCCCCTCCACTGATCCACAACAAGCTCATGAATGGCATCGCGCCTTTTGTGACCTCAGGACATCCCAAAGCGCTCTGCAGCCAATGAAGTACTTTTGAATTGTAGTCACTGTTGGAATGTAGGGAAATACGGCAGCCAATTTGCGCACAGCAAGATCCCACAAACAGCAATGAGACAATGAGCAGATTATCTGTTTTAGTGATGTTGCTTGAGGGATAAATATTGGCCAGGACACCAGGGAGAACTCCCCCTGCTCATCTTCCAATAGTGCTGTGGGATCGTTTACGGCCACCTAAGAGGGCTGGCGGGGCCTGGGTTTAACGTCTCATCCGAAAGATGGCACTGCAGCACTCCCTCAGATGTGGAGAGAGGGGGCGATTGCTGATCCACTGGCAGAGTCCAAGGGGGGCAGTGGTGGGTGGGGTGAGTGGGGCAGGAAGGAGGTTGGCTCCCAGCAGGTGCGCTGGGTGGGAGGGTTGGCGCGAGGAGAATGGGGCGGTTTACACTGCAGAGCAGCGAGGAGTTCAAGCTTCTGGGAAATCAAATGGGAGCAGAGTCCCAGCCATTGAAAAGAGCACAGTAAAAACACAGAGCGAGTAGGGCTGGGGGACGGGCAGTGTGCTCTGTACAGGTAGCCTTAAACTTGTAAAATGTACCCAGTCTTAGGGGCAGGGGATCTTGAGCAGTGGAGGACAGCAGACTCGGGGGGAATAAAAGGGCAATGGATGGCAGTGGGTAGAGTTACAAAGTAGAGGAGATCAGGGGTAGTGTTGCCAACTCTGGTTGGACGTATTCCTTGGAGGTTTCATCACATGACCTCCCGCCTCCAACCGCCCCACCCGGTTGAACAGCACTTATTTCGCATCTCCGATATTCTTAGAAATAATAAACAAAAGTGTTCAAAGAAAATGGAAAGAAAAACCACACGCAGCAGTGTCCAGGAGATTAATGCTTAATTCCAGTGGACTCCAGGACAATCCTGGTGGGTTAGCAATCCCTACCCGAGAGCCATCTTGAAACGTGGGAATCCAGTGATACCCTGCTATGGAGTTCAGGCAAGGCAAAGCTGGAGGTGCCTCGGCCGGCAAAATGGCAGCTCAGGCTCGATGGGCTGAATGGCTACTCCTGGTCCTGTACTCCGGGGTCAGCTTGACAGCGGCGCCTCCCATAGTTGAATATCCAGCTGACACCCGCTTTCTGGAGTCAGATACGAAGCAAGACCACTTGGATGGAGGTGCTGACCCCCCCCCCCCCCCCTCCCAGGCTGGCAGCTCATCACTAAGCTCCTCTCTACCCAAAGCCATCCATTGCTGAAGGGCAATTGAGACCTGTGGAAATGTAAGCCAGCCACAGTCAACGGGGCACACTGGGTGAGCAACTGGCGCTGTGGATCGGGCACCCGTTATGGAAACCCTGGTTTTCATTTCCATTGATTTCAGTAGAATTGAAATTCGGAAGGATTCTATATCAGGAGGCAGATCTGCAACACGTGTTCCATACTTCAGCGGCAACTTGAAAATCGACCCCAACAGCTTTGGGAGAAGTAGTTGGTAAACCGACAACAGTCAGGTGTCAGTGATGAAGCCTTCCAGGTTCGATCCCAGTGTAAGAACTCCGTGACACAGCGATTCATTGTGCCTTCAGAGCAGTGCGCTTGATCGGCAGCCCATCCACCACCGGCACTGCAGTGCGTACCATCTACAGGATGCGCTGCAGCAACTCGCCAAGGCTTCTTCGACAGCACCTCCCAATCCCGCGACCTCCGGCACCTAGAAGGACAAGGGCAGCAGGTGTGTAGGGAACACCATCGCCTTCAAGTTCCCCTCCGAGTCACTCACACCATCCTGACTTGGACATATATCGGTCGTTCCTTCATCGTCGCTGGGTCAAAATCTTGGGACTCCCTACCTAACCGCATTGTGGGAGCACCTTCACCACCCGGACTGCAGAGGTTCAAGAAGCAGCCTCATCACCACCTTCTAAAGTTTAACTAGGGACAGGCAATAAATGCCGGCCTTGCCAGCGATGCCCACATCCTGAGAATGAATATAAACAAGAATTCAGAGCCAGTGACTGGCAGTGAAGACCTCAAGGCTTTCAATGCTGCTTTCTATCATTCTTCTTTTTGTTTATGTTCCAGTTGTCTCCTGAATTAGTTGTCAAGGGTGTGTAACCTCCACCAGCTGTTAATGTGGTTGGGTTAGAAAACTAAATAAAAGTCTAAGCCGCATGCCCTGGATAGAGGCAATGAAAAGATTGTGTAACAGGCAGGCAAAGTGCCAGTCCAAACATGGGCTGAGCCCAAACAAGGATGGCAGGAGGCATATAAAATACAACAATATAACAATACCGAGGGGACAGAATATAGACTAGGATATAGAGGGGGCACAATATTGAACAATAGGATATAGAGGGGGCAGAATATAGAACAATGGGATATAGAGGGGGCACAATATCGAATAATGGGATATAGAGGGGGCACAATATGTAACAATGGGATATAGAGGGGCACAATATAGAACAATGGGATATAGAGGGGCACAATATCGAATAATGGGATATAGAGGGGACACAATATAGAACAATGGGATATAGAGGGGCACAATATCGAATAATGGGATACAGAGGGGACACAATATAGAACAATGGGATATAGAGGGGCAGAATATAGAACAATGGGATATAGAGGGGACACAATATCGAACAATGGGATATAGAGGTGCACAATATCGAACAATGGGATATAGAGGGGCACAATATCGAACAATGGGATATAGAGGGGCACAATATCGAACAATGGGATATAGAGGGGCACAATATCGAACAATGGGATATAGAGGGGCACAATATAGAACAATGGGATATAGAGGGGGTAGAATATAGAACAATGGGATTTAGTGGGGACAGAATATAGAACAATGGGATATAGAGGGGCACAATATAGAACAATGGGATATAGAGGGGCACAATATAGAACAATGGGATATAGAGGGGCACAATATCAAATAATGGGATATAGAGGGGCACAATATAGAACAATGGGATATAGAGGGGCACAATATAGAACAATGGGATATAGAGGGGCACAATATCGAATAATGGGATATAGAGGGGACACAATATAGAACAATGTGATATAGAGGGGCACAATATAGAACAATGGGATATAGAGGGGCACAATATCGAATTATGGGATATAGAGGGGATACAATATAGAACAATGTGATATAGAGGGGCAGAATATAGAACAATGGGATATATAGGGGGCAGAATATAGAACAATGGGATATAGAGGGGCACAATATCGAACAATGGGATATAGGGGGGCACAATATAGAACAATGGAATATAGAGGGGCAGAATATAGAACAATGGGATATAGAGGGGGCAGAATATAGAACAATGGGATATAGAGGGGCACAATATAGAACAATGGGATATAGAGGGGCACAATATAGAACAATGGGATATAGAGGGGCACAATATAGAACAATGGGATATAGAGGGGGCAGAATATAGAACAATGGGATATAGAGGGGGCACAATATAGAATAATGGGATATAGGGGGCACAATATAGAACAATGGGATATAGAGGGGGCACAATATCGAACAATGGGATATAGAGAGGGCACAATATCGAACAATGGGATATAGAGGGGGTAGAATATAGAACAATGGGATTTAGTGGGGACAGAATATAGAACAATGGGGTATAGAGGGGGCACAATATCGAACAATGGGATATAGAGGGGGTAGAATATAGAACAATGGGATATAGAGGGGCACAATATAGAACAATGGGATATAGAGGGGCAGAATATAGAACAATGGGATATAGAGGGGGCAGAATATAGAACAATGGGATATAGAGGGGCACAATATCGAATAATGGGATATAGAGGGGGCACAATATAAAACAATGGGATATAGAGGGGCAGAATATAGAACAATGGGATATAGAGGGGCACAATATCGAATAATGGGATATAGAGGGGACACAATATAGAACAATGTGATATAGAGGGGCACAATATAGAACAATGGGATATAGAGGGGCACAATATCGAATTATGGGATATAGAGGGGACACAATATAGAACAATGTGATATAGAGGGGCAGAATATAGAACAATGGGATATATAGGGGGCAGAATATAGAACAATGTGATATAGAGGGGCACAATATCGAACAATGGGATATAGAGGGGCACAATATAGAACAATGGGATATAGAGGGGCACAATATCGAACAATGGGATATAGAGGGGCACAATATAGAACAATGGGATATAGAGGGGCACAATATAGAACAATGGGATATAGAGGGGCACAATATAGAACAATGGGATATAGAGGGGGCAGAATATAGAACAATGGGATATAGAGGGGCAGAATATAGAACAATGGGATATAGAGGGGGCAGAATATAGAACAATGGGATATAGAGGGGCACAATATAGAACAATGGGATATAGAGGGGCAGAATATAGAACAATGGGATATAGAGGGGACACAATATAGAACAATGGGATATAGAGGGGCAGAATATAGAACAATGGGATATAGAGGGGCACAATATAGAACAATGGGATATGGGGGGGCACAATATAGAACAATGGGATATAGAGGGGCAGAATATAGAACAATGGGATATAGAGGGGCACAATATCGAATAATGGGATATAGAGGGGACACAATATAGAACAATGTGATATAGAGGGGCACAATATAGAACAATGGGATATAGAGGGGCACAATATCGAATTATGGGATATAGAGGGGACACAATATAGAACAATGTGGTATAGAGGGGCAGAATATAGAACAATGGGATATATAGGGGGCAGAATATAGAACAATGGGATATAGAGGGGCACAATATCGAACAATGGGATATAGGGGGGCACAATATAGAACAATGGAATATAGAGGGGCAGAATATAGAACAATGGGATATAGAGGGGGCAGAATATAGAACAATGGGATATAGAGGGGCACAATATAGAACAATGGGATATAGAGGGGCACAATATAGAACAATGGGATATAGAGGGGCACAATATAGAACAATGGGATATAGAGGGGGCAGAATATGTAACAATGGGATAAAGGGGGGCACAATATAGAACAATGGGATATAGAGGGGGCACAATATAGAATAATGGGATATAGGGGGCACAATATAGAACAATGGGATATAGAGGGGGCACAATATCGAACAATGGGATATAGAGAGGGCACAATATCGAACAATGGGATATAGAGGGGGTAGAATATAGAACAATGGGATTTAGTGGGGACAGAATATAGAACAATGGGGTATAGAGGGGGCACAATATCGAACAATGGGATATAGAGGGGGTAGAATATAGAACAATGGGATATAGAGGGGCACAATATAGAACAATGGGATATAGAGGGGCACAATATCAAATAATGGGATATAGAGGGGCACAATATAGATCAATGGGATATAGAGGGGCAGAATATAGAACAATGGGATATAGAGGGGGCAGAATATAGAACAATGGGATATAGAGGGGCACAATATCGAATAATGGGATATAGAGGGGGCACAATATAAAACAATGGGATATAGAGGGGCAGAATATAGAACAATGGGATATAGAGGGGCACAATATCGAATAATGGGATATAGAGGGGACACAATATAGAACAATGTGATATAGAGGGGCACAATATAGAACAATGGGATATAGAGGGGCACAATATCGAATTATGGGATATAGAGGGGACACAATATAGAACAATGTGATATAGAGGGGCAGAATATAGAACAATGGGATATATAGGGGGCAGAATATAGAACAATGGGATATATAGGGGGCAGAATATAGAACAATGTGATATAGAGGGGCACAATATCGAACAATGGGATATAGAGGGGCAGAATATAGAACAATGGGATATATAGGGGGCAGAATATAGAACAATGTGATATAGAGGGGCACAATATCGAACAATGGGATATAGAGGGGCACAATATAGAACAATGGGATATAGAGGGGCACAATATAGAACAATGGGATATAGAGGGGGCAGAATATAGAACAATGGGATATAGAGGGGCACAATATAGAACAATGGGATATAGAGGGGCAGAATATAGAACAATGGGATATAGAGGGGCACAATATAGAACAATGGGATATAGAGGGGCAGAATATAGAACAATGGGATATAGAGGGGCACAATATAGAACAATGGGATATAGAGGGGCAGAATATAGAACAATGGGATATAGAGGGGCAGAATATAGAACAATGGGATATAGAGGGGCAGAATATAGAACAATGGGATATAGAGGGGCACAATATAGAACAATGGGATATAGAGGGGCAGAATATAGAACAATGGGATATAGAGGGGGCAGAATATGTAACAATGGGATATAGAGGGGCACAATATAGAACAATGGGATATAGAGGGGCACAATATAGAACAATGGGATATAGAGGGGCACAATATAGAACAATGGGATATAGAGGGGGCAGAATATAGAACAATGGGATATAGAGGGGCACAATATAGAACAATGGGATATAGAGGGGCAGAATATAGAACAATGGGATATAGAGGGGCAGAATATAGAACAATGGGATATAGAGGGGCAGAATATAGAACAATGGGATATAGAGGGGACACAATATAGAACAATGGGATATAGAGGGGGCAGAATATAGAACAATGGGATATAGAGGGGGCAGAATATAGAACAATGGGATATAGAGGGGCACAATATAGAACAATGGGATATAGAGGGGGCAGAATATAGAACAATGGGATATAGAGGGGCACAATATAGAACAATGGGATATAGAGGGGCAGAATATAGAACAATGGGATATAGAGGGGCAGAATATAGAACAATGGGATATAGAGGGGCAGAATATAGAACAATGGGATATAGAGGGGCACAATATAGAACAATGGGATATAGAGGGGCAGAATATAGAACAATGGGATATAGAGGGGGCAGAATATGTAACAATGGGATAAAGGGGGGGCACAATATAGAACAATGGGATATAGAGGGGCAGAATATAGAACAATGGGATATAGAGGGGGCAGAATATGTAACAATGGGATAAAGGGGGGGCACAATATAGAACAATGGGATATAGAGGGGGCACAATATTGAATAATGCGATATAGAGGGGGCACAATATAGAACAATGGGATATAGAGGGGCAGAATATAGAACAATGGGATATAGGGGGGCACAATATAGAACAATGGGATTTAGAGGGGCACAATATCGAATAATAGGATATAGAGGGGACACAATATAGAACAATGGGATATAGAGGGGCAGAATATAGAACAATGGGATATGGGGGGGCACAATATAGAACAATGGGATATAGAGGGGCAGAATATAGAACAATGGGATATAGAGGGGCACAATATAGAACAATGGGATATAGAGGGGGCAGAATATGTAACAATGGGATAAAGGGGGCACAATATAGAACAATGGGATATAGAGGGGGCAGAATATAGAACAATGGGATATAGTGGGGCAGAATATAGAACAATGGGATATAGAGGGGGCAGAATATAGAACAATGGGATATAGAGGGGCACAATATAGAACAATGGGATATAGAGGGGGCAGAATATGTAACAATGGGATAAAGGGGGCACAATATAGAACAATGGGATATAGAGGGGGCAGAATATAGAACAATGGGATATAGTGGGGCAGAATATAGAACAATGGGATATAGAGGGGCACAATATCGAACAATGGGATATAGAGGGGGCAGAATATGTATCAATGGGATATAGAGGGCACAATATAGAACAATGGGATTTAGAGGGGCACAATATCGAATAATAGGATATAGAGGGGACACAATATAGAACAATGGGATATAGAGGGGCAGAATATAGAACAATGGGATATGGGGGGGCACAATATAGAACAATGGGATATAGAGGGGCAGAATATAGAACAATGGGATATAGAGGGGCACAATATAGAACAATGGGATATAGAGGGGCACAATATAGAACAATGGGATATAGAGGGGCACAATATAGAACAATGGGATATAGAGGGGCAGAATATAGAACAATGGGATATAGAGGGGGCACAATATCGAATAATGGGATATAGAGGGGACACAATATCGAACAATGGGATATAGGGGGCACAATATAGAACAATGGGATATAGAGAGGGTAGAATATAGAACAATGGGATATAGAGGGGCAGAATATAGAACAATGGGATATAGAGGGGCACAATATCGAATAATGGGATATAGAGGGGACACAATATAGAACAATGGGATATAGAGGGGCAGAATATAGAACAATGGGATATAGAGGGGCACAATATCGAATAATGGGATATAGAGGGGACACAATATAGAACAATGGGATATAGAGGGGGCAGAATATGGAACAATGGGATATAGAGGGGCAGAATATAGAACAATGGGATATAGAGGGGGCAGAATATAGAACAATAGGATATAGAGGGGCAGAATATAGAACAATGGGATATAGAGGGGACAGGTTTAATTATGGGATGTTTCATCGAAGACATGAGTATGTGAGTTGTACTCGCCATCAATATCGGTTTTGGGTGCTGCCACTGAACTGGCACCTCTTGCACCTCAGGACATTCCAAAGCACTTTATAGCCAATTAAGTACTTTTTTTGAAGTGCAGCCACTGTTGTAATGTAGGAAACGCAGCAGCCAATTTACACACGGCAAGGTGCCACAAACAGCAATGTGATTATGACGGGATCATCTGTTTTTAGTGATGTTGTTTGAGGGATAAATATTGGCCAGGACACCAGGGAGAACTCCCCCTGCTCTTCTTCGAAATAGTGCCGTGGGATCTTTTACACCCACCTGAGAGGGGCAGACGGGGCCTCAGTTTAATGTCTCGTCAGAATGATTAGTCACCAACTCCATTATCGCCGTATCATGTGACTACCAGGATGGTAGGAGGCCAACTAAATGGACCTTGGTCTTTCTTTCGCCTAGCGATTCCTATGTAAAGAGTTCGCCCTTTTGGTTGTGTCTAATTGATACGGACGGAGACTCAGCAAGCCAATGATAAAAGGGGTCGAGTAGGGGTGAGCGTGCAGCCTGCTTACAATGCATGAACACACTGCCGTGAGTAATGCTGCCATTTGCTCGTACAGCGAATGACAACTCGGTGATACAGGAGCCCACTGTCTCCCCTGAAGTAGAAAGTATTTGCTCTGTGAGGAGGGGGAGCTGATCCATCTGCAGACTGAGGGTAAACATTCCAACCAACCACCTCATGTCACCCGCCCAGCACTGCATTCTGAAAATGGGCTGCAGGGCCCTAGTGCCTGACACGTTGCTGGTCGGTGTGTTACGTACAAGGTTTATAGATTTTTCTCTTCAACGCTGAGGTGTCGAAGCAAGGCGGGGCAGAATCCTTTATCGCAGAACTGGGTACAATCTCCCCATTTTAATGCCCATTAAAATCAAGGCAAGGAAAATCGTGAATAGATTGTGCCTGATGTTGCAATAAGGACTCACAGTGCCAAACTCTTTTGCCTCAGCACTAAATGAGAAAGCCCAGAACTTAATATATTAAAGATAAATATAATGGCCCAGAGTTCGCTGGGAAAATAAAGGCGAGTTTAATGGCACACGCCGTTATTAATGTGTAAATAACCCAGCGATTTGTGGCGAGGGAGAGATACGGCTTGTGTTGCGAATCGCCGCAGTTTGCTGGACGATTTGCGCCATTCCGCTGTTGGCCTCGCCAAAATGGCAGCTCGCCCTCAACCTCCCCGTGAGTTTCGGGAAATTGCTGGATTTGCGTCGTAAATATGAATTGAGCTCACCGCAGAAAGTTAGGGCTGGTATTTAACGACGTAAGGACCCTTTTAATGACAAGATTTATGTTCCTGCAATGCCACTCAACCTCTCTGGCCCAGAAAGGGAGCAATTGAAACTCCTGCTGGTAGTAAATTGTTCCTGGAGGTTTATAAAATTTAATTTTTTTCAATTTTTTTTCTTACTTTTCCTTTCTGTCTCTTTTGTCTCACTCTTAATTCAATCTTTCTTTCCCTCTCTTTATTTCTCTTTCTGCACCTAATTTGACCCTAATTCACCCTATTTCCTTCTCCATTGTTCCTCTGTTTCTTTCTCTATCCTTAAATCTCAATGGTTAAGGAGATAGATTGATGGGCTCGTCGTTTACCAAGGTCCCAGATGCTTTGTTGCCCTCACCGGGCCATTATAAGCTCGCACTCCCAGCAATTTGCGGCGCAAAAATCTTTCAAGCTGAAAGGTGAGGGAAAAAAATCCAACTGATGGGGCACGTCGCGAGATGCCCCACTCCAGCAAATTCTGGCCCATTTAACTTGGATTCCTTGAACTCGCACTGTCTTTACTCTCAATTATCTGTGGTACCAGTGGGAGTCTGGGTTTAGGGACAGACCAGTGGGCGTCTGGGTTTAGGGACAGACCAGTGGGAGTCTGGGTTTAGGGTGAGACCAGTGGGAGTCTGGGTTTAGGGACAGACCAGTGGGAGTCTGGGTTTAGGGTGAGACCAGTGGGAGTCTGGGTTAAGGGTCAGACCTGTGGGAGTCTGGGTTAAGGGTCAGACCTGTGGGAGTCTGGGTTAAGGGTCAGTCCAGTGGGAATCTGGTTTTTTGCTTTTTGCTGTGGTCAAAACTCAAAATGTAACAAATATGTGACCACTTTTGCATCAAAATCGTGTTAGCAACAGTCTGCATTCGGGATTAGCAATCTAATCTCAATTATGCTCCACAAGTGGTTAAATCAAGTGAAATTGATGGGGTCTGTCTGATCGAGCATGGCAAATGTACAACCGCCTCTTCTTTTGGGCCTCAGTGCCTCCGTTGGCAGCAGAACCAACCCCCTCCCCCCCCCCCAATTTACCTGAAGGGGTTTGCTTATGGTTGAGAGATGAATATAGGTCAGGCCACCAAGAGACGGTCCCTGATCTTCTTCCACCAGTGGCATGGGATCATTAACATTCACCTCATCCTGGGGACGACACCTCTGACAATGTAGCACTCCTTCAATGGCGGGTCAGTCT
This sequence comes from Heptranchias perlo, assembly GCF_035084215.1. Classification (NCBI taxonomy): domain Eukaryota; kingdom Metazoa; phylum Chordata; class Chondrichthyes; order Hexanchiformes; family Hexanchidae; genus Heptranchias; species Heptranchias perlo. The sequence continues at coordinate 23,822,994 of NC_090359.1, read as the reverse complement.
AGCTCAAATGAGCTCAAATGCTGGTGTGGGGCTCAAACCATGTATTGCTGACCCAGAACCTGCATCTAACTGAGCCAAGATGACACCCCTTGGTGATGCTCTGTATTTTTGTCCTTGGTTTTATCAGGTTTTCTATTAATAGTGAATTTCTAAACCTCAGTCCTGTACTTAGTCAATCAATCAGTAATGCAGGCTAAACAACAACTTGTGTTCGTATTGCACCTTTACCATAGTAAAACATCCCAAGGCACTTCGTAAGAGCGTTTTCAAAGAAAATGTGTCATCGAGCCGCATAAGGAGATATTAGGACAGGTGACCAAAAGAGGTAGGTTTTAAGGAGTGCCTTAAAAGAGGAGAGAGAGGTGGAGAGGTAGAGAGGTTTAGGAAGGGAACTCCAGAGCTTAGGGCCTAGGCAGCTGAAGGCACAGTCGCCAATGGTGGGGCAAAGGAAATGGGGGATGCACAAGAGGCCAGAATTGGAGGAGCTCAGCGTTCTCAGGGGGTTGTCGGGCTGGAGGAGGTTACAGAGATAGGGAGGGGGCGAGGCCATGGAGGGAACTGAACACGAGGGGGAGAATTTTAAAATCGAGGCGATCCCGGATCGGGAGCCAAGGTAGGTCAGCGAGCGCAGGGGTGATGGGTGAACGGGACTCGCTGCGAGTTAGGAGACGGGCAGCAGAGTTTTGGATGAGCTCATGTTTGTGGAGGGTGGAAGGTGAGAGGCCGGCCAGGAGAGCATTGGAATAGTCGCGTCTGGAGGTAAAGAAGGCAAAGAAGACCAAGCAGAATGCATAACTAACCGTGAACGGATTATATTTCTAAAAGGTATTGATGTTGTTGGGGAATGTGATCCTAGGCTGGTTATATTGAGTGGAAGGAGTAAAGAGAGTGCATTGTCTACATGGGTCAGTATTTGGAATGTGGGTGTTATATTTAGTTAGGAGCAGCTTCCTATCGCAAGCAGTGTGTGCTCTGGCATTCAGCACTCCGCTGTTTATTATTCCCAGCAGTACACGAATCCCCAGCTCTCACCCGCAGCTCACAAAAATGCCTTCTTTCCTCCTCTCCGGAAGGCGCTGAGCTGTTCCGGGTTCTCAGGGCCACGGGCCGCCATCCAGCCCTTCACCAGGGTTACCAATCTCCGTCCGAGCCAGCCTGCACCGTGAGAGCATCGGCAGGGAGCACTTGACCGTGGAACGGCGCGCTGTGGTCAGGTGAACGCCTGCGCTTTCCAGCACGGAGGCGATGCGGTGGCCGAGTGACTCAGCGACGGATTATTTAATCCATTGTGCGGTGCTCGCGCGGGTTCAAATCCCCTCCTCCTCTTCGTTTAGTTTTTGTTGGGTAAGGGTATCAAGGGATACGGAGCCGAGGCGGGTAAATGGGGTTGAGGTACGGATCAGCCATGGTCTGATTGAAAGGCAGAGCGGGCTCGAGGGGCTAAATGGCCTCCTCCTGTTCCCATGTGTCCAAGAGCATACGGTAAACTGCAGAGAAGGGAAAGAAAAAAGATGAAATTGGCTGTGGGTGAAGAGGTGAAGTCAATGGAAACAAAAACCGAGCAGGGCATAAAACGGGTACCCACCGGGCATAAATCCACCAGTGCCCGCATGGCGCTGCCGCCCGAGACCAATTTCACCCCCCCGTATTGTGGGAAAAAGGATCAGTGCTTATCAGTGCAATGACCATCTCCAACAAGAGAGAGTCTAACCACCCCCCCTTGACATTCAAATACATTACCATCGCCGAATCCCCCACCATCAACATCCTGGGGGTCACCATTGACCAGAAACTTAACTGGACCAGTCACATAAATACTGAGGCTACAAGAGCAGGTCAGAAGCTGGGTATTCTGTGGCGAGTGACTCACCTCCTGACTCCCCAAAGCCTTTCCACCATCTACAAGGCACAAGTCAGGAGTGTGATGGAATACTCTCCACTTGCCTGGATGAGTGCAGCTCCAACAACACTCAAGAAGCTCAACACCATCTAGGACAAAGCAGCCTGCTTGATTGGCACCCCATCCATCACCTTAAACATTCACTCCCTTCACCACCGGCGCACAGTGGCTGCAGTGTATACCATCTACAAGATGCGCTGCAGCAACTCGCCAAGGCTTCTTCGACAGCACCTCCCAAACCCGCGACCTCTACCACATAGAAGGATAAGGGCAGCAGGCGCATTGGTACAACACCACCTGCATGTTCCCCTCCGAGTCACACACCATCCTGACTTGGAAATATATCCTGGAACTCCCTTCCTAACAGCAATGTGGGAGAACCCTCACTACACGGACTGCAGCGGTTCAAGAAGGCTGCTCACCACCACCTTCTCAAGGGCAGTTAGGGATGGGCAATAATGCTGGCCTTGCCAGCGATGCCCACATCCCATGAATGAATTTAAAAAAATAAAACCACTGATTGCACACCTTTTTTCTTATCCGTCTTTCGGATGAGACGTTAAACCGGGGCCCCATCTGCCCTCTCAGGTAGATGCAAAAGATCGCACGGCACTATTCGAAGAAGAGCAGGGGAGTTCTCCCCGGTCTTCTGGCCAATATTTATCCCTCAACCAAGATCCCTAAAGCAGATTATCTGGTCAGTATGACATTGCAGTGTGTGGGATCTTGCTGTGCACAAATTGGCTGCCGTGTTTCCTACATTACAACAGTAGCTACACTGTAAAGCGCTTTGGGACGTCCTGAGGTCATGAAAGGCACTGTATAAATGTCTTTCTTTTCTTCATGAGACATCTGACCAGGCAGGAAGAGGAGCGCGTAGTTATACCTCTGACAGACTCGGGAGTAGTGAGGAGGTTGTCCTCTCACTGCGCAGGGTGAATCAAAAGGAAGTGGGTAAGGCCAAAAGTCGTACCATGCCCAGACTCTGAAGGCGAGGAATCCGCACGCTCAATTCCTTATCTCCGTCTTGTGTCAGCCTTGACTCATTTGGGAGCACTCTCGCCTGAGTCAGAAGGTCGCGGGTTCAAGTCCCACTCAAGAGTCTTGAGCCCATAATCCAGGCTGACACTCCCAGTGCAGTACTGAGGGAAAGCTGCACTGTCGGAGGTGCCGTCTTTCGGATGAAGATGCTAAACCAAGGCCCCGTTTGCCCTCTCAGGTGGACATTTAAAATCCGACGGCCACTATTTGGAAGAAGAGCAGGGGGAGTTCTCCCGGTATCCTGGCCAATATTGATCCCTCAACCAACATCATTAAAATACAGATGGTCTGGTCATTATCACACTGTTGTCTGTGGGACCTTGATATGTGCGAATTGACTGCCGCGTTTCCTACATCACAACAGTGACAAGCAGGGTTTGGCCATTAATTGCAGCCAAATAAAAGGCCGGTGGGCCATATGATGGGGGGTGAGGGGAAATAGCATTCGACTTTGGCGGGGTACCGAAAGACTGGCGGTATGCGTGTAGGCCGTCCACCCCCATCTTCATTCCCTTTGAAGCAAGCGGAAAGGGAAATCTGCTGCGGCGTACAACGTGCCTTCGATCCACTGCTGTCAGTTTTTCACATTCCCGCCCCCCCCCCACCACGGTTGGAAGTTACGGCCAACGTCCAATGTAGATATGGAGAGGAGGAACGATCAACATACATCTCTTGTACGGGCGCTCTGCCTATCAGATACGGGGCACAGGCACAGACTGTTCTCCTCCATCTCCCCCAGACAGCCACGCCCGCCTTCCAGTGCCAATCCCTCCGACAGATCAGGGAACTCAATCAGCTTACAGCTCGCACGCACACGCCCGTGTGCTTAAGCATGGAGGCAACAGGACCAACGCCAAGTGCACAGCGCAGACAGGACAAAACGTGACCAGGCAGGCGGGTTTCAATGGTGCCAGCCACAAAGGAATCGTTATCATTCACCTACTCTCAGCTATCGGCCGTGGCTCAGCAGGTAGTACTCTCACCCCTAAGTCACAAGGTTGTGGGTTCAAGTTCCACTACAGAGATTTAAGCACAAAATCTGGGCTGACACTTCCAGTGCAGTACTGAGGGAGTGCTGCATGGTTGGAAGGGTCGTCTCTCATCTCAGATGAGATGTTAAACTGAGGCCCCGTCTGCCATGTCCGGTCGATGTAAAAGATCCCATTGAACTATTTCAAAAAGGAGCAGGGGAGTTCTTCCTGGTGTCCTGGCCAACATTTATCTCTCAACCAACATCAATAAAAACAGATGATCTGGTCATTTATCTCATTGCTGTTTGTGGGAGCTTGCTGTGTGCACACTGGCTGCCGCATTTCCCACATTATAACAGTGACTAAACTTCAAAAGTAGTTTATTGGCTGTGAAGCACTTTGGGATGTCCTGAGGTGGTGAAAGGCGATATATAAAAATGCAAGTTCTTTCTTTCGGCGACTGACTGTCAAGCCAGAACAGAGGCATTCCTGCATTTTTTTTTGGCTCCTTAACGTTCTCTCTCTAGGTTATGGTTCCACAGGCGCCGAATACCTGCCAGTTCTTCACCCCGACAGGGCCCTCGGCGTGGGTGAGCGTCAGCCGGCTATTCGACCCTGGGATCCTCATCCTGCCCTCGGCTCGACAAATAAATACAAGCTGTTGTTGTTGTTGACACCTACAAGTGCAGCTTCCAGTCGGGAGGGGGTCACTGGGCGGTGATCGGAAGAAGGGGTGACCCGGGCTGATCTTTGTTTGCTCTCCTCCCTAACCCTGGGGCACTGAGGACCGACTGCGGTGGCTCCTCCCAGCTACGTGGCTGAGCTGAGCCAGAGCAGCCCGAGCTATTACGGTCTGTGTTGCTCACTGCCGCACTGGGCCGCGATGTAACGAGGAGGAATTATCTGACACTAAACAAAAATCACATGGAACATACGAACATATGAAACTGATGGGCAGGAAAAGACCAGCTGGTCCATCGAACCTGCCCCGCACCTCATGATCACTGGAGCATCATGACTAGACACTTCCTACTACTAACCCCCACCCCTCCCCACCCCGGCTCTCCCTGCTTGTAGTCATGTAATCGCTTGGGAGAGGCAAAAAAACGCAGTGCTAATAAGGGAATAGATACTCTGGAAAATTCCTCTCTGATCCACTCAGGCGATCGAAACCAGTCCAGGAGATCACATGGATTAAGGTTTACCTACAAAACTGCTTTGCTTCGACATGATGCGATCTCTGCCCCAGTCAAGAACCGGTCCAGCTCCCAACTGTACCTGCCCTGGGAGTGTTTGATGGGACAGTGTAGAGGGAGCTTTACTCTGTATCTAACCCGTGCTGTACCTGCCCTGGGAGTGTTTGATGGGACAGTGTAGTGGGAGCTTTACTCTGTATCTAACCCGTGCTGTACCTGCCCTGGGAGTGTTTGATGGGACAGTGTAGAGGGAGCTTTATTCTGTATCTAACCCGTGCTGTACCTGCCCTGGGAGTATTTGATGGGACAGTGTAGAGGGAGCTTTACTCTGTATATAACCCGTGCTGTAATTGCCTTGGGACTGTTCGGTGGGACGGTGAAAAAGGGAGCTTTACTCTGTATTTAACCCCTACTGTACCTGAGCTTGGTGTTCCATTCCCCATTACTAACATACTTCAGATTAATAAGGGGAAAGACATTATTCATTTAGGATGCACCAACTGACAAGGACTAATTGCGAGACTATCTCTTCCTTTCTCTGTCTTGAGAACTAACAATCAGGCACTAGGACCAGGGGGGGGACTCTTACTGCCTCAGCTGGATGACTACTTGCTTCCCCCATTGGAAAGTGCTCAATGACTAGCTGGGGAACAGACCAATTACGGGGGAACAAGCAACATTTTGCAAACATCTGTCACCATGGAGACGAAAACAAAGCCCTCTGAAAGGAGCTCTATCTATCATCCAGTGATGTAAACCAATCGCTGGGGGTGGGAGTGGGGAGAGTCAGGACAACAGTCTGCTGTGATTATCAAATGTTTCGCTCTTATCCCGCCCATTCTTTAGATATTTGCCCCATCTCATGCGCCCGGCACCTGGGGGCACAGACCGACCCCGTCCCGAGTCCTCCGCTAATGCAGTCTAGAGGAAGAGTGCTGGGGTTGACTGCCCTCTGACCTTCCCAGGGAGGGGCCTGGTCACCGGGGCCTCTCTCTATGATCTGAGATCAAGATGTTACATGAAAGCAAATATGCACCCACTGCAAATGACTGCTACGTAACTATCTCCTTCTCCCCTTGCCCACTCAGATCATTTAGCCTCCCTCCCAGGTAGGGAAACGCATGTACGCCATTCGATGTCATGATGGCATCTTCGCGCAGGCAACACGGAACTGCTGACAACGGTCAACCTCCACTGACGTCACGCCCGTGATGTCACGCCAATCATGACACGGCAGTGATATCAAGCCGGTGATACAGGCTGCTACCAGCTGTCAACCTCCATTGACGTCACGCCTGTGGTACTGAACTGTTGACCTGTGCCGAGCTCCGGCAGTACATTCAACCGTCTCGATACAAACCTCCCCCACCGAAAAATAAATCCGGACTGTGATCGCAGCAGATGGTTTCCCTGAAGGTGCACGGCTCGAAATAATGCAAGGCGGAGCTCAGGGTCAATCTGCTTTCCCGGATCACAAACTGGGGCAGGCATTGGGTCAGAGAGAGGGGGACGGATCTGCGACAAACAGCAGCGAGATCGAACAACCTGAACACCCGCTGTTGCAGGACACCGAGCGGGAGCACACGGGGGGTCGACTTCCAGCACGCCGCGTGGACGTGAAACTGGCGTTACGGCTCAGGCGCCCGTTACAGAAACTGCCCGGTTTTTCATTTCCGTCCATTTCTCTAACGGGCGGCCGATCCCAACGCCAGTTGTACGACCGGGCGGGACGCTGAAAATCGACCGTGGTGATTCGAAAACAAAAATGGAACCGCTGCCAGCTCACGGACGTCTTCATCCTTCCTTAGTGTGTCGGCCGTGGCTCAGTGGGTAGCAATCTCGCCTCTGAGTCTGAAGGTTGTAGGTTCAAGTCCCACTCCAGAGACTTGAGCATTAAAATCTAGGCCGACACCCCCGGTGCTGAGGGAGTGCTGCTCCGACAGAGGTGCTGCCTTTTGGAAGTCAAACCGAGGCCCCGTCTGCCCTCTCAGGAGGACGTAAAAGATCCCACGGCTATTCCGCATCGCAGGCGTGATGTTGGAAACAGGGAGCGAGAGCTGGGCTTTTTTCTGTTTGGGGGCCATCACACCCAAGCCTGATCCCGCTCTTAGCCGGTATCCACACCGGGCGCACTTTGCAGCGGAGAGGGCGAGCAGGAGCGGAAACCCGGTCCCAAGCTCTTATCCCAAGCCAAAGCTGAGTGAGCTCCTGTCAGTGAAAGCAGAGGTGAGCACACTATAATCAGCCCGAGGGGAGGGAGGGAAGGACAATCACCGGGTTCCAACAACAGCCTCATACTGATATCATGCCTTTAGGGTGAAGAAATATTCTTAAGGTGCTTCACAAATAGAAATTTGATGGCAAGCCAGGGAGGGGTGACTGGAAAGTTCGCTCGGGGGAGTGTGCCACTTTGGAGAAAGTTTTAAAAGGTGGTGAGAGATTGAGAGAGAGAGAGACGGAGGGTTTTAGGGACAGATTTCCAGAGAGGAGGACAAAGTCAGACAGAGCTCCGGCTGGGGGTGTGTCGGGGCGGATGGGGAGATCGCACAGACAGGTTATAATGCACTGGGGGATGGGCAGCCAGTGTAAGTCAGCGAGGAATGGGGGAGGGAGGGGGTGACAGACGAGGGGGACCCACTGACAGACAGGATGTGGGGGACGGTGTTAGAGGAATGGAGAGCGGAGATGAGGAAGGCGTGTGTGAGAGTTTCAGCGGTAGAGGGGCTGAGGCAGAGGTAGAGACGGGCGATGTTGCAGAGGTGGGCGTGAGTGGCTTTGCTGATGGAGAGGGCAGGAGATACAAAACACGACTTGGGGCTGATTAGGAAGCCGAGACTGTGATCAGTCCGGCTCAGCCCGGCTGGGGAGGGAGATGGAATTGGTGGCGAGGGAACGGAGTTTGTGGCAGGGGGCTGAATACGATGGCTCCTTTATCTACAACAACTTGCATTTATATAGTGCCTTCAACATAGTAAAACATCCCAAGGCTCTTAACAGGAGTGTTATCAAACAAAATTTAACTCTGGGCCATATAAGGAGATATTGGGACAGGTGACCAAAAACTTGATCAAAGAGCTACATTTTAAGGAGGAGGGAGAGGTAGAGAGGTTTAGGGAGGTAATCCCAGATCTTAGGATCTGGGCAGGTGAAGGCACGGCCTTCACCTGCCCAGATGGTGAAGGCCGTGGTGGAGAGAAGGAAATTGGGGGCGTGCAAGAGGCCAGAATTGGAGCAGTGCAGAGATCCCGGGGGGTTGTAGGGGCTGAAGGAGGTTACAGAGATAGGGAGGGGCGAGGCCATGGAGGGAATTTGAACTTGAGAGTGAGGATTTTAAAATCGAGTGTTGCTGGACCAGGAGCCAATGCAGGTCAAGCGAGCACAGGGGGTGATGAGTGAACGGGACTTGGTGCGAGTTACGATTCGGGCACCAGAGTTTTGGGTGAGCTGAAGTTTACAGAGGGTGGAAAGTGGGAGGCCGGCCAGGAGAGCATTGGTATGGTCGAGTCTGGTGGTAACAAAATCTTGCCGTTATCTGTGACTCATCAAGGGCTTTATTTGGACGAGGAGTCTGACAGCACGGAAGGCAGAGCTGGGTATCACTGATGGGGAGGAGGGAGCTGACCCTACACCTGTGGATGGTGTCACTGAGTGGCAGTGTGTGGAGAAGGACAGAGGAAGGGGCTGAGGAAAGACGATTGGGGGGTCCCTGGACGTGACAGTACTGGGGAGGGACCCCATGGCCTCGCCCCCTCCCTCTGTAACCTCCTCCAGCCCCTAAACCCTCTGAGATCTCTGGCTGCATTTGGACAGGCAGGAATGGAACCGTGCAAGGGCAGTCACACAGGGAAGGTTAACAGTGAGATCAGCTAGCACCAATGCCAGGGAGAGGAGTTCAATGATCAGAAGTTGTGGGTGGGGAGGGAATCGAGAGGAAGGGGGAGGGAGGGAGGCCAGTTCCCTCTCCTGACCACTATCCAGTGACCCCTCCCTCCTGAAAAGTGCGTGTTGTGAGGACCGGGCTGGGCGGTGCTGCCCCCATGGTCGACTAGCCGGCCGACAGTCTGGGCTCCCGTGTGGACACTGTCAAGGTAGTGGAGGGCACTTGGTGCCTACGGAACCGTACCCAAGACAGAGTCAGCGCCTTGCGGAGAGAAAAGGGGGAGGTGAGAGGAGAGAGCAAAATTAACACTGTGAGTCAGGTTTGGAAACCCAGGAGAGTAGCCTGTGAAAATATTTCACATACATAACTCCATGAGTTAGCAAACCTTCAAGAAAGATTTTTGCCAAATTACATAATGTACATAATGTACCCTGTTCACAGTCCAAACTGAGGCCATTTGGATCCCGCACAGGCCCCTGGAGTGATTCCTAGGCCAAGTTCCTGAATACTGGACCCAGTGCCTTGGAACACTGGTCAGTGAGTGATGTCTGGTCTACCCAGAGCTAGACAGGGCTAGTAACAGAGGCCGCCTCATTCTGCTGCCACCCTGAGGCGACAGACAAAACCACAGGGGGCTGTCTGGCTGCAAACATTCATATCCCTTGGGATAGATTTGAACAGGAGGGAACGGGCTAATCATGAAAACCATTACACTATCATCTCTCCCTCGACTTGGATGCGTTCCTCCTGGTGATGAGATGTGAGCTCATTTCTCTGGGGGGCTCCAGGCTCATTTGGTTTCATTTTCATTTTTTAAATTCTTGCCAAATTAAGGTTTAATTTAAACATTTTTTACGACACAGTAAACTTGCGTTTACATCACGCTTTTCATGACCGCAGGACGTCCCAAAGTACTTTACAGCCATTGAAATTCTTTTGAAATGCACTCACTGTTGTAATGTAGGAAACGCGGCAGCCAATTTGCGCACAGAAAGGTCCCACAAACAGCAATGAGATAATGACCAGATAATCTGTTTTTTTTTAGTGATGTTGGTTGAAGGGTAAATATTGGCCAGCACACCGGGGAGAACTCCCCTGCTCTTCTTCGAAACAGTGGCCGTGGGATCTTTTACGTTCGCCTGAGAGGGCAAACGGGGCCTCGTTTTAACGTCTCATCCGAAAGACGGCACCTCCGACAGTGCTGCACTCCCCCAGTACTGCCCTTGGAGTGTCGGCCAACCATTATGGGCTCAAGTCTCTAGGGCTTAAACCTACAACCTTCTGATTCAGAGGTGAGAGTGCTACCACTGAGCCACAGCCGACACCCAGTACAGCTCCCTTCATTTCTACCCGCTGAGGGAAACAGAGGGAGGGGCGACAGTGTGGTCTGTCCCAGGTAGGTGGGGGGTGTGCTAAACTTGTATCCACCAGTCCTGTACCCCAGTGTTATACAGTGACAGACCTGTACCCATCAGTACTGTACCCGTGTTATACAGTGACAGACCTGTACCCACCAGTACTGTACCCCAGTGTTATAGTGATAGACCTGTGCCCACCAGTACTGTACCCGTGTTATACAGTGACAGACCTGTGCCCACCAGTACTGTACCCCAGTGTTATACAGTGACAGACCTGTACCCACCAGTACTGTACCCGTGTTATACAGTGACAGACCTGTACCCACCAGTACTGTACCCCAGTGTTATACAGTGATAGACCTGTGCCCACCAGTACTGTACCCGTGTTATACAGTGACAGACCTGTGCCCACCAGTACTGTACCCGTGTTGTACATTGACAGACCTGTACCCACCAGTACTGTACCCGTGTTGTACATTGACAGACCTGTACCCACCAGTATTGTACCCCAGTGTTATACAGTGACAGACCTGTGCCCACCAGTATTGTACCCATTGTACAGTGACAGACCTATGCTCACCAGTACTGTACCCAGTGTTATATAGTGACAGACCTATGCTCACCAGTATTGTACCCAGTGTTATATAGTGACAGACCTATACCCACCAATACTGTACCCCAGTGTCATATAACTCTGAATGCTCTCTCTACACATACCCCAAGTTCACACATGGCTGGTCAGCAAGGTGTTGAAGGGCAGCTAGTGCCCATGAAATTGTGTCCCAGCAAGTATCAGTGCTGTCAGGCAAGGGGGAGAGGGAATAAAATTTTCATTAAGTGAAGGACACTGTGACAGCCCTGTCTGCAGATTGGCAGTGAATTGGTTAACTGGAAATTTTCAAATGGCATCATGGACACTAGGACCCTGGTGGAAGCTCTGTGTTCTTGGTGATGTTGGTGTTGGGAAAGCCAGTGTGGGCTTGTTTACAGTAACCAGGGTGGGGGTGGAGCAGTTCACGGGACAGTAGTGATTTACTCAGCAAATCAGCTTCCGTCTGGCATCTCCGAGGAGCATAAAAGGGAGCAAAAGGAGGAGAGTGAATGAGAGGAGTTGTTACACAGCAGTGAAACATACAGAGTCTGCTGCAGACACTACAGGGCACTACAGAGAGCAGAGAACAGAGAGCAGAAAGCAGAAAGTACTGCCTGGCACCGTAAGTCACTCGATGCACTGTATATCTATATGTGCATGTGTGTGTGTGTGTGTGTGTGAATATGTATGTTTGCGTCGCTCTGTATCTGTGTGTATATGTGTGTATGTGTCTCTCTGCATGTGTATGTGTGAATGTGCATCTCTCTGTATCTGCATGTATGTGTACGTGTGTGTGTATGTCTCTGCGTCCGTGTGTGTATGTGTACCTCTGTCTGTCTCTGCATCTCTGTGTCTGTATGTGTACCTGTGTCTGTCTCTGCGTCTGTGTCTGTATGTGTACCTGTGTCTAGCTCTGCGTCTCTGTGTATGTGTCTGTATGTGTACCTGTGTGTGTATGTCTGTGTGTGTGTGTGTGTGTGTGTGTGTATGTTTCTGTCTGTGTGTATCCACAGCCACTCTAGCTGGGGACTGGAAGCTTGTACTGGAAGGATGAGCTCTAGTAAGGATGTTGTTAAAGTTGGGCTGGTTTGTCCGGAGTTGCCGCTCTGAGACTGACTTTCCGTTGTTTGCTGTAATACAAAACAGAGGGGCTGGACCAGTTGAATGGACCAGTTTTATACTCACTATATCATGACAGTTGCTTGGGCTGCGACATTTACCAGCTCTTCTCGAGACAACAATATTGTTTTATAATTGGGGATGTGAAATTCTAATTCTGGACTTATCAGGAAGTCACTTTGTTTTAAAAGTAGTATTTTATTTGTCTTCTGTTTGCCTCAGTGTCCACACTCTTGCCTCGACGCCAGAAGGTTATAGGTTCAAGTCCCACTCCAGGACTTGAGCACATAATCCAGGCTGACACTCCAGTGCAGTGCTGAGGGAGTGCTGCACTGTCAGAGGTACCGTCTTTGGGTTGAGATATTATTCTATCTATTCAAATGGTTCAGGTAGATGTTAATGATCCCGAGGAGTTAAAGTTTTCTCTTAATTCAAATAGTCTGATGCCCACTTTGCTGTGTTTTTCCATTATTTAGTTCATATTACTGGATAATTCATTCTTTTTAGTGTAAAAACAGAGCTATTAGCACTGCACTTATGTGAAGAAGAGCAGCGAGCTCTCGTAGTGCCTTCTCCAAATTCCTCTCTCATCCAACACCCCCGAAACAGATTTTTAAAAAAACAGACTTGCATTTATATAGCGCCTTTCATGATCTCGGGACGTCCCAAAGCGTTTCGCAATCAATGAAGTACTATTTGAAGTGTAGTCAATGTTGCGATGCTGGGGAAATTAACTGGTCATTCGTCTCAGTTTCCGTTTGCGGGATCTTGCTGTGCGCAAATCGGCTGCCGCATTTAGGTTAATTGTAACCCCGGCTGAGCTCAGCTCCCAGCTTTCATTTTCTCGAGTCTGGGCCCTCTTTTTAAAAAAAAATTTTTTTTCACCGTTTTCACTTTCTCGACTGTGCCTGTGAGTCATTTTCTTGGAATCTCTTCTAGCCGGGAAATGTTCCAAAGGAGTAGAGTTAAGAAAAGAGAGAACGTGCATTTCTCCAGCGCCCTCTACGACCTCAGGACGTCCCAAAGTGCTTCACAGCCAAAGAAGTACTTTTGAAGTGTTGCAACGTGGGAGAAATGTGGCAGCAAATGTGCGCACAGCAAGCTCCCACAAACAGCAATGCGATAACTGGCCAAATCGCCAAGTGATTTCAGTTGAAGTTTCTCCCTCTGGCGAACGAACGTTTACATTTTTCTTCTGTTTCAGGAGTCCCGTGACTATGAAGAGCAGCAGCAAGTCCTTCCTGGGCCTGACGGCCCTCCTGGTCGCCGCGGCGATCCTCTGCCGGGCTGCCACCGCCGTCGCCACCGGCCCTCCCGTGTCCGAGCTCGGCACCGACTTTGGGATCCGCGTCTTCCAGAGGATTGCCGAGTCTGCCGGGGACCGGAACGTGGTGTTCTCTCCCTATGGCGCGGCAGCGCTGATGGGAATGGCACAACTGGGAGCAGCCGGGGACACACTCGCCCAGCTCCGCACCGCCATGGGATACCGGCTGGAAGGTGAGCGTTCCGGTTCCATGGACACGGTGGCTCATTTGTAAATGTAACACTGGTCCTGGGATTTAAATACAGCCTGCAATCCGCGGAAGATATCTCGCTGCATCTGTCTGTGTGTGTCTCTCTCCTAGCTCTGTGTGTGTGGGTTTCTCTCTCTCTCTCTCTGTGTGTATGTGTGTCTCTCTCTCTGTCTCCCTCTCTTTCTTTCTTGCTCTGTGTGTGTGTCTCTCTCTCTCCTTGCTCTGTGCATGGGTCTTTCCCTCCTTGCTGCGTGTGTGGGTCTCTCTCTTTTTCTCTCTGTGTGTCTCTCTCTCTCTCTCTCTCTCGCTCTGTGTCGCTCTCTCTTTCTTGCTCCATGCGTGGGTCTCTCTCTCTCTCTCGCTCTGTGTGTGGGAATCTCTCTCTCTCGCTCTTTGTGTAGGGGTCTCTCTCTCTCTCTCCTTGCTCTGTGTGTGGGGGTCTCTCTCTCTCTCCTTGCTCTGTGTGTGGGGGTCTCTCTCTCTCCTTGCTCTGTGTGTGGGGGTCTCTCTCTCTCTCTCCTTGCTCTGTGTGTGGGGGTCTCTCTCTCTCTCCTTGCTCTGTGTGTGGGGGTCTTTCTCTCTCTCTCTCCTTGCTCTGTGTGTGGGGGTCTTTCTCTCTCTCTCCTTGCTCTGTGTGTGGGGGTCTCTCTCTCTCTCCTTGCTGTGTGTGTGGGGGTCTCTCTCTCTCTCTCCTTGCTCTGTGTGAGGGGGTCTCTCTCTCTGAGTGTCCCTCACTGGGTGTCTCTCCTTGCCTCTCACTCTCTCCAGCTTACGCTCTCTGTCGCACTCTCCCTTTCTGTCTCTCATTCTGCCCTGTGCACGACTGACTATAAGGCTCAGTACGAGTAAGGGTCTTGAGTGGATTGTGCATCAACAGGATGGAGGTGGGCTGTAAAGGTGAGTCAGTCTTCCGTCTGATCCTGTATTTTGCAGGCTACCCTTAGTCAGACAGTACTCAGGGCCAGGTGTGAATGATTCCACAAGCCTTGTATGTGGGCGTGGGGAGATTGGAGATGGACACCTGGAGAACCTCGCTGTGTGTTGGCTGCGGGAATTGGGGACTAAAGTAAAATGCTTTGTGCTATTAAATCAATGTCTCTACAGCTAAGTGAGGGCCTCTGGTGGCAGGAATCAGCACTGCAGCATAAACCAGTCCCAGGCCTGATCACCCACCTATATTGAGGTTGCTCAGATAGACACTCGTTTTTTTTTCTCTCCGATGTTCCCTTTCGTTGTCGCTCTGGAGCAGGCAGCAGTGATTGAGGGCGAAAACACGGCTCCTTAATCCCAGTACTTTGGTAAAGGAGGAAAGCATACCGCAGGAGAAGAGGGCTCCCCCTGCCCTCCCCACACAGCACCTTTCATGATCCGAGCTGGCTCAACCGTGGAACTCCTCACCTCACTCCGCCTTCCTTTCCGCTGTAGGCTTTCAAAATTCCAAGCTTGGGGTCTTGCAGTTTGCCATTTCTTGGCCTTTACCTCATCTCAGCCGCATCTCTGATTCCAGACGTGAGGGAACTCCTCGTTTCCAAAATGGAGGCCGGCCACTCAGCTGCCTCCAACCCCTTCTTTCCCCCACCCCCAAATAAAACGTCAGTCTTTGCCGCCGTCACCAGATTAGGCAGCCGTTGGCCTGACCCGTGAAATGGTGACCTCGGCTTTTTGAGTCTGGCAGCTCGACGGAGAAGTACTTGGGAGGCAGAACGCAAGTACGGTCTCAACACATACACGCAGATCCCTGCTGCGTGTTCGTTCTTTCTGTCTCTAGCACTCTCTGAATGTCACTCTCTGTCTCTCATTCTGCCCTGTGCATGGCTGACTGTGAGGCTGAGTACGAGTAAGGGTCTTGAGTGGATTGTGTGTCAACAGGATGGAGGTGGGCTGTAAGGGTGAGTCAGTCTTCCGTCTGATCCTGTATTTTGCAGGCTACCCTTAGTCAGACGGTACTCAGGGCCAGGTGTGAATGATTCCACAAGCCTTGTATGTGGGTGTACAGTATCAACACATACACTCAGCTGTCTGGTGCGTGTTTGTTCTTTACAAGAACTTGCATTTAGACAGCGCCTTTAACATCCCAGGGGCTTCACAGGAGCGTAATCAGACAAAGATTGACACCGAACCAAAGTAGGAGACTTTTAGGACAGGTGGCCAAAAGCTTGGTCAAGGAGGTAGGTTTTAAGGAGGGTCTTAAAGAAGGTGGAGAGGTTTAGGGAGGGAACTGCATACTCATTGGATTCTTTTTCTCACCGGGCAGACAAGGGTATACCCACAGCGCTGAAGCATCTCCAGAAAGAACTCACCGCCAAGAGCAACCGGGATATTGTCCACACGGCCAACGGCGTGTTCATCCAGAGGAACATGCAGCTCCCGAGGGCCTACATAAAGAATTACCGGAGGGCATTCAACGGCTGGCCCAAGCAGGTGTTCTTCCAGGACTCCAAGATGGCCACATACATCATCAATAAATGGGTCGAAGCACAAACCAGAGGTGAGTCCGCAGCTTCTTTTTTTTTAATGTATGAATAAACTGCTTGAGGGATTGGGCGTGATGGTGCTCGTGACCTTGTCCTTTCACCTCTGGGACCTGGAATCCAATCCAGGCCAGACTGATGACATGAGTCTCCTCTCTTCTGACAATATGGGCCCTATTTGAAATCAGCCCAATTAGTAAGAAGACCGCCTGCTTAATTTCTGGGCTCTGGGTTTAATTGTTTGAAGAGACAGTGTAGAGGGAGCTTTACTCTATATCTAACCCGTGCTGTACCTGCCCTGGGAGTGTTTGATGGGACAGTGTAGAGGGAGCTTTACTCTATATCTAACCCGTGCTGTACCTGCCCTGGGAGTGTTTGATGGGACAGTGTAGAGGGAGCTTTACTCTGTATCTAACCCGTGCTGTACCTGCCCTGGGAGTGTTTGATGGGACAGTGTAGAGCGAGCTTTACTCTGTATCTAACCCGTGCTGTACCTGCCCTGGGAGTGTTTGATGGGACAGTGGAGAGGGAGCTTTACTCTGTATCTAACCCGTGCTGTACCTGCCCTGGGAGTGTTTGATGGGACAGTGTAGAGGGAGCTTTACTCTGCATCTAACCCGTGCTGTACCTGCCCTGGGAGTGTTTGATGGGACAGTGTAGAGGGAGCTTTACTCTGTATCTAACCCCGTGCTGTACCTGCCCTGGGAGTGTTTGATGGGACAGTGTAGAGGGAGCTTTACTCTGTATCTAACCCTTGCTGTACCTGCCCTGGGAGTGTTTGATACTGACACTGGGTAGCAAAGGTGAAGTAGTGCTCCCAGTGCTGATATTCCTTAGGTTGATTTGCACAAAAATATTCAGTAGAAGAGACCAGCATAAATAATTGGGGGAGAAGAGAATTTGAGGGGGGAAAAAGTACAGGAGAATTCTTCCGAACTTGCTGGGGTCGAAATCTATCTCGGGTGAGCTTTGCTTCAGCTTCAGGTAGTCTGTATTTTAAGGTCCGTCAGTCTAATTGTATTTGCCGCCCCCCTCTTCCAGGTATGATCCACCACTTTCTCCGCCCGGGATTGCTGGATCCGGTTCTTACCCGCATGGTTCTGGTCAACGCAGTCTACTTCAAGGGCTTGTGGAAGATGCCGTTCCCCATCGAGGGCACCCACCAGCGCGAGTTCTACAAGGCGGACGGGACCAAGATGCTGGTGCCCATGATGTCGCAGAGCGCCAGACTGAATGCAAGTGAGTAACCAGATCTCACCAGTCTGAAGGGAGGGGGAGGGGGAGAGGGGGAGGGGGCTTTTTCCCCCCTCCAACGACAACAACTTTTAATGTAATAAAACGTTCCAAGGCGCTTCACAGGAGCGCCATCAAACAAAATTTGGCACTGAGCCACATAAGGAGATATTAGGACAGGTGACCAAAAGCTTAGTCAAGAGGTAGGTTATAAGGAGCGTCTTAAAGGAGGAGAGAGAGGTAGAGAGGCGGAGAGGTTTAGGGAGGGAATTCCAGAGCTAAGGGCCTAGGCAGCTGAAGGCACGGTCGCCTACGGTGGAGAAAAGGAAATCAGGGATGCCCAAGAGGAGAAGTAGTCCATGTTAACCAGAATTGGAGGAGCGCTGAGATCTCTGAGGGTTGTTGGGCTGGAGGAGGTTACAGAGATAGGGAGGGGTGAGGAGCCTATGGAGAGATTTGTAAACAAGGATGAGAATTTTAAAATCAAGCCATTGCCGGACCGGGAGCCAATGTAGGTCAGCGAGCACAGGGGGTGATGGGTGAACAGGATTTGGCACGAGTTAGGATACGGGCAGCAGAGTTTTGGAGGGGCTCAAGTTTATGGAGGGTGGAAGATGGGACGCCAGCCAGGAGAGCATTGGAATAGTCGAGTCTGAAGGTAACAAAGGCATGGATGAGGGTTTGAGCAGCAGATGAGCTGAGGCTCGCTGTGGTCAAATGGCCCACCATTGCTCCCTGTGTGTGCATGAATGGGTGTTGGGACGATGTACAGGAGAGTTGCTGCCATCTGTGGAACGTGAGCAGAAATTCATGTGGAGGGAGTGGGGTTTGTTTTTAATGCAGTGGGTGGGGTTGGGACTGAAGGTAAGTAGTGGTGCATTTGACGTGTGCCTGCGGGACGGAATTAATCCAGCCTGAACCGGCAACAGCGGAGCTGGTTCATAACTGCAGGTCGCTTCCTCTGCACATTCCAAACGCATGAGGACAGCGTGCGTTGTGTAGGTGGAGCCCTCTCCTCACTAACCCCAAGCTGGAGCCAGGAACAAAAAGCCTCAAAGACTAGTTAAAGAGGGAGGGGCCGTCTGAGAATGTTAACAGCACAGAAACCGCCCATTCGACCCATCAAATCTGTGCTCTCACCACAGTCTAATCCCACTCTCCTCGCCTCTGAGTCAGAAGGTTGTGGGTTCAAGGCCCATTCCAGAGACTCGAGCACAAAAGTGGACAAACAGCAATGAGATAAATTACCAGATAATCTGTTTTTTAGCGACGTTGGTGTGAGGGATAAATATTGGCCAGAACACCGGGAGGACTCACCCGTTGAATGGTGTTTGTGGGATCTTTTACGCCCACCTTAGACGGGGCCTTGGTTTAACGTCTCATCCGAAAGACGGCGCTTCCGACAGTGCAGCACTCCCTCAGTACTGCACTGAGAAGTATCAGCCTGCATTACGTGCTCAAGTCTCTGGAGTGGGGCTATGAACCCACGACCTTCTGATTCAGAGGGGAGAGTGCTACCTGCTGAGCCATGGCTGACGCTGTGTTACATTAGAGTTGGATTTAACTGTACGTGTAACTTAACGAAACTGACCTAACGCGGAGGAAGGCAGCAACCATGTTGGGACGTGCGGATTTGACAGCCGATTGGTTCTCTGCCCCAATAATCAAGGCACTTTGTTCCTCCAGGTGAATTTGTGACCCCCAGCGGCCTGGACTATGATGTGATTGAGCTGCCATATCACGGGGAGACCCTCAGCATGTACATCGTGGCCCCGTTCCAGAAGGAGGTCCCGCTCTCCGCCCTCACTAAGATCATCACCGTCCGACTGGTCAACGAGTGGAAGAACAATCTGGAAAAGGTCAAACGCCAGCTTGTCTTACCCAAGTAAGAGAGTGTGCATTGTGGGATAGAGGGGAGGGGTCCTTACAACAGCTCGCGCCTTCGGGTTTGTAATTATCCTAGTTTGGGGGGGGGGCGGTTACTCCGACTCTATCCTAGTGTTGGGGGGTGGTGGGAGTTACTCCCTGACTCTATCACGGTGTAGGGGAAATTACTTCCTGACTCTATCCTAGTGTAGGGGAGAGTTACTCCCTGACTCTATCCTAGTGTAGGGGAGAGTTACTCCCTGACTCTATCCTACTATAGGGGGAGAGTTACTCCCTGACTCTATCCTAGTGTAGGGGGGGAAGAGTTACTCCCTGACTCTATCCTAGAGTAGGGGGGAAGAGTTACTCCCTGACTCTATCACGGTGTAGGGGAAATTACTTCCTGACTCTATCCTAGTGTAGGGGAGAGTTACTCCCTGACTCTATCATGGTGTGGGGGGGAAGAGTTACTCCCTGACTCTATCCTAGTGTAGGGGGGGGAAGAGTTACTCCCTGACTCTATCCTACTGTAGGAGGGAAGATCCCAACACTGTGAAGGGACTGGATTAACATCAGTAGAGATACGGGCAGTAACACAGGGTGCTGGGGGAGGGGTTACTGAGAGCTGGGATAACATTAGCTAGAGTTCTTTAGTAATTATTCCATCTGACTTCCGTGAGGATTAATCTGGCTTGTCTACAGTGTCAGAACATTAACTCTTGGCAGTCCGTCCTCCAGTGTCCATTAATAATGTAATCACTAATCAGAACCCTGATAACTTGTAATGAAATACAACATTTGAACAGTTGAAATGGTGTGAAATATTTTGGGAGGATTTTTCTTGACGTGTCTACACATTTGCCTGGCAGGTTTTCCCTGGACATTGAGACAGATCTGAGGAAGCCGCTGTCGGACATGGGAATAACGGACATGTTTAACGTCGGAAAGGCAGACTTTACAAAGATCAGCAGTAAGTAGCTGCTCATGGGAGGCCTAGCACAGCAGCCTTGGAACAATGTTGACTCTTCCTAAAGGGACAGTGGGTGGGGGAAATAGTCTGAAAAGCACAATTTGGGTCGAATAGGGTGCCAAGGCTGCGAACAGTCTGGTTCAGCCTGGCAAGGGAGGGGGATGGAATCGGTGGCGAGGGAGCGGAGTTTGTGGTGGGAGCTTTGGTCTTCCTGAGGTTTTTCAAAAATTCAATCTCGGGATGTGGGCGTCGCTGGCATTTATTGCCCATCCCTAGTTGCCCTTGAGAAAGCGGTGGCGGGCCTTCTTCTTGAACCGCTGCAGGCCGATATATGTCCAAGTTGGGATGGCGTGTGTGACTTGGAGGGGAACGTGCAGGTGGTGTTGTTCCCGATGCGCCTGCTGCCCTTGTCCTTCTAGGTGGTAGAGGTCGCGGGTTTGGGAGGTGCTGTCGAAGAAGCCTTGGCGAGTTGCTGCAGTGCCTCCTGTAGATAGTACACACTGCAGCCGCTGTGCGCGGGTGGTGGAGGGACTGAATGTTTATTCATTCTCGAGATGTGGCTGCCGCCAGCATTTCTTGCCCATCCCCTGATGCTCCTACCTAACAAAAATATAATCAATCTCAGCCTTGAAAGCTCCAAATGGACTAGCATCCACGGCTTTTTGGTGGGGGGAGGGCGCATGGAGTTCCAGATTTTCACTACCTTTTGTGTGAAAGAAAGTGCTTCCTAATTTCACTCAAATATAATATGAACAAACTAACCTCAGTGTCCCGGTTAAATTGGAGGATGCAGTTTCTGTCTGTTGTGAATCGGGTGTCGGACTGAAGGCTAATCCTCGTTCCTCCTTTTCATTGATGCAGAAACCGAGCAGCTGTTTGTGTCGAAGGCTCTGCAGAAAGTAAAGATCGAAGTGAACGAGAGTGGAACCAAGGCGTCCGCAGCCACTGGTAGGTCTGAGCAGCCTCGCTGGGATCGCTATATGTCCCAAGCCTTTCCTGAAGGTGACAGGCAACACAAAAATGGCAGGAGTGAACTGGCCGCCCGTTATACACCCCGGTTGATTTTGAATCAAGCGGGCGTGGGGCGGGAGGTGTACAACGAGCAGCCGATCCACTACCTCCATTTGCGTGCTGCCTGCCGCAGTTGAATTCTCCCACCACCCCCCCCCCCCGTGTTTCTTTCTGGGCTGCAGTCCTACAAGCATTGGCACTTCTGCAGTACTTTGAACTCAACCCTCCCTCCCCCACCACTCCTCCAAATTAGAGAATGAGTGAGGGCGAGCTATTTGGCCATGGAGGGCATCACAGCTGAGCCTGATCTTGACGTCCATGCACGTTCAGCAATTTAACCTTGGCTGATTTTTGCCACTTTATAGCCCAGGGGTGCCAAGGACAATTGTGGTGGCCTGGCTGAGATCAGCTGACTGGGGATTGAAGATGACCCGTATCGGCTCGGTACCACACCTGGCTGTGCATTTACTCAGCGAGCCATCGGAGCAGCTCCCCTTACACTCAAGATGCTGCTCGCAAAGTTCCCATACCGTTGCCCACAGTCACGCAATAAATACACGGGTTTTCTTTATACAAGATCGTGACTTGAGTTGGGAGAGCCACTTCGGAAACTCACTCCACAGAGCCGCCCTCTGGCCAGAGCTTGCAATTACCTTGTTACAGCAAACTGTTTACATACAGCTGTCACCTGCCTAATTCTCTTGTTAATAAAATGTTCTAGAAACTCTTTTACTTTTTTTGCTCCAACCCCACTGCCCCCTTTTTGAAGTAGTCCACCTTCCTATTAATTTTTCAACTGAAAGTTGTTATTACTGATACAGAGTGACTATGGATTGATACTGTGAACCGTGTAAGTATAGGTGTACTGAGTCGATCATCTAGTGACCTTGGCTGCCATTTTGTTTTATCCAGCTGCCATCTTTTATGAGCGAATGGCTCCACTTGAGGTTGTGATTGACAGACCTTTCCTCTTCTTGGTGCGACACAACCCCACAGGTAAGACGATGCCTTTATGAAAGGTCGACAGTCAAACTGTATTCAATGCTAGATAAGGCCCTTTAAACTATAAGTTGGTCTACTCCAGCGCAAGCATGTAGATGAGAACAGGAGTAGGCCATTCAGCCCCTTGAGCCGGTTCCGCCATTCAATTAGATCATGGCTGATCTGTACCTCAACCCCACTTACCCGCCGTTGATCCCTATCCCTTGATACCCAAAGGTACGGCTCCTTCAGGGGTGTCGTGGTTGTTGATGGCGTTGGATAGCAAACATCATGGGATCGCTATTGACAGAATCCAACGGGCAACCCCTTGGCTCCGTCAACACCTGATGTGGGAAGCCCAAATTCGAACATTAAGTCTTGATTGATATTAGCACTCCGTTTGTTGGTGGAGAGGGTTCCTGTAGGACACTGGCTTACATCGTGCGGGGAGTGACACTGATTGCTAACTCGAGAGGTCACCCTTCGCTGACTGTTGGATCTGGCACTGTAGCTTGGCGAGATCCTGCCTATCACAACTGGCATCTCGATTGGTCTCGGGCATCCTGTACTTCTGGCTCGCAGCTTCTAAATCTAACATTAGAGCTGCTGAAAAATACTGCCAGTTACTGTCTTCCTTCTTGTCCTCCATATCCTTGTCTTTTCAATCTTGGTCATACACCAGGGGATGTCCAAACTGCGGTCCACAGATCACCCTAGCCCTGGCAATCTGGCTTTCAAAGCCCAGGTAATTGTTACTTGCCCTAAATTTTGTGGGACTGGGGATTTGGAAAGGGCTGTTCTTAGTGCTGTTAAGTCACTGGTGGATCTTTAAGTAGAACACCAAGGTCGGTTAGTATCAGCAGCTTGAGATGTCTGCAAATGAATGGCTTTAAATTTTGCCCATCCCTAGTGGCAACTGAGTGACTTGCTCGGCCACTTCAGAGGGCAGTTAGTGTTAGCGAGGGACTGGAGTCACATATAGGCCAGACCAGGTAAGGACGGCAGGTTTCCTTCCCTAAAGGACATTAGTGAACCATTAGGTATTTACAACAATCCAACAGCTTCACGGTTACTTTTACTGATACCAGCTTTTTATTTCCAGATTTTTTTTAAAACATGGTGCGATTTGAACTTACATTCTCTGGATTATTAATCCAGGCCTCTGGATTATTAGTCCGGTAACAAGAGGGAGAAAGGACTAGAAGGGTATCCTGAAAGGGTGAGATGAAGTAGGGAGGGAGGAGGCCCGTGTGGTGCATAAACACAGGCATAGATCAGTTGGGCCGAACGGCCTGTTTCTGTGCTGTAGTCTCGATTTAACGTAACCACTACACCCACCGATATATGGCCCGAGGTTCCATCTTACACACTAAGCAACCCAGTGAGACAGAAGACTTGGACACACTTGCCTTACACTGATCTTGGCCCTTCACCTGGATGTCACAGTAGGGGGAGAAACCCTTCCAACGTCTGGTCTATCCCCACACTGACGGATATTGAAGGAAGGCCAGGAGGGGAGGGGAATGCAGGTATAGCAAACTCAAATGTGTTTCAAAGGCATGATTGAAGTAAAGTCGGGCCTCAGCTTGATGTTAACAGTGCTCTCTTTTGTTTTGTAGGCACCATTCTATTCATGGGACAGGTCATGGAGCCATAGAGTCGCGAATGCTACTCTGAAATGGCAATACTCAGGTATCATATCTGTAGAAAACCGCAAGGAAGATACAGTACTGGAATTAACTGGGAGAAAAATGTATAATGAGGAGAGTTGGATTCAAC
Organism: Heptranchias perlo; assembly: GCF_035084215.1. NCBI lineage: Eukaryota > Metazoa > Chordata > Chondrichthyes > Hexanchiformes > Hexanchidae > Heptranchias > Heptranchias perlo. Next base: position 23,799,112 of record NC_090359.1, on the reverse strand, counting down.
TCAAGGGATGGTGATCATTTCCCTACCTGGAACTCGCTCACATATAGCCAGCAGTGACTTTGAACTTCAGTCTTTGTTGATGTCATTTCTAAGTATGGTCACAGAAAGAGTGATCTGATTCATTTTTATGCCGTCCCCTCCCCCCCACCACCATTCTCTCACAAACATCCTACTTGCAAAGTCTCACACCTGGACCCATTCGGCACTTGGTCTCCTTTTGAAATATTTGATGCCTTTTCATTTTAAAGTATATTCCGAAAGGGTTTGTGCTTTGCTGTACAAAGGCAACCCAGCTTCCCCCTCCCCCCAACAAGAGCCCATTGCCAATGAGTTCTGAACCCCCAGTGTGGGCTCTGACAGAGGACACTCATCCGTTTTCTCCCCTTCATTAACCCCAGAGGCACTTGGACCAATTGTAGTAGTAGAAGGACTTGCATTTATATAGCACCTTTCATGACTGCAGAACGTCCCAAAGTGCTTTACGGTCAATTAAGTGTAGTCACTGTGGTAATGTAGGGAAACGTGGCAGCCAATTTGCGCTCAGCAAGATCCCACAAACAGCAATGTGATATTAACCAGCTAATCTGTTTTAGTGATGTTGGTTGAGGGGTAATTATTGACTAGGACCACACCTACCACTTCTCTGGTTGAGTTCAGCTAACCCAATCAAACCTGAGTTCAGCTAACTCTGCACAGACCAGAGATCAAACCCTCAGCCTTCTGGTCTGAATGGACTTGGTTACACACCAGATGGTGCACTTACACTTTAAGCCACCAGAGGAGTTGGCGTGATGAAAGTTATCGCAATACTTCAGGATAATCCCTTGCAACTTTATCCTCAAATACTTGCCTGGAAACTCACTGCCACACTGGACAGAGCATTTATTAATTGCACTGACTGTGAGTAATACAGCCATGGGCCACTCCTGGGGTGAGGGCACGCAATAGGTCATGAATCACTAAAGGAAACCGGAAACTCGGAGTGTGAGGAATTACAGGTATTAACTTGTCTGTCACCACACTCCAGAGCACATTGGACGGGACCATTAGCAAACTGTGCCACCGCTTCCCTTGCATTGCTTATTTCACCGCAGTGGCTTGTATAAACTTCTGATTGTCCTCTGTCAGTACCCATACTGTGTTTGTGACGGCCCAATGCTAATCCCATATTAATTTCCCCCAAGTGTGGGGAGGCTGCAGTTTGAGACAAATGCTTGGAACAGGCTATCTGCTCACCCACTGTGAATGGGTAGAAATTCTAGCTCCTTCCTTATTTTTATATATATATCTATATCTATACCAGGACTTGCACTGTTGTATTATAAAAAATGCTTTACTATTGAAAATATGAAACCTCATAGTGTAGTTTGTAATATATTTTTGGGATTTATGTAATTTATTTCTTTGACATTAGAAGTTTTGTATTAAAAAAAAACAAAAGCTATATTGATATATGGAGTGTGAACATTGAGGAGTGATTGATATACAGTGGAATTCCAAACCGGTTGAGTGAATGAGACACTCCAGTCCAGTACACATAGGGAGTGCATTCTAGGAACATGGAAACAGGAGGAGGCCATTCAGCCTGTCAAGCCTGTTCTTCCATTCAGTTAGATCATGGCTGATCTGTATCTTGAATCTATCTACCCGTCTTGGTTTCATAACCCTTGATCCCCTTACCTAACAAAAATCTATCGATCTCAGTTTTGAAATTTCCAATTGACCCCCAGCCTCAACAGCTTTTCTGGGGGAAGAGAGTTCCAGATTCCCACTCCCCTTTGTGTGAAAAAGTGCTTCCTGACATCGCCCCTGAAAATAATCAGCCGAGCCAAGAAAAACCAGAGGATTGACCAAGAGTCTAACCACACCTGGAAAGTTTAGTATCACCAAACCGCTAGCATTGGTTTCATTTATTTGCATTGTACGAATGGTTAAAGTCTATCTTTGCTTGAGAGTGTTTTTATATTGGTTTGTGCATATGTATTTTTCAATTTATTGTAAGAAGGGAAAAAAAATGTTGGGTTATAAATAGGACCATTTGTATTTTCTGTGTCTCTGTGTTTTGCAATAAGAACTGAAATAAATATGTCTTACTGAGCACAAGTTTTCTCCTATTTATTCCCCTGCTTCAATTTCTTCCCTTCTCTTATGAAAAGTACTGTACAGTTACAACAGATCATTTGGTTGGTCTCTCAAAGTTGGTCGAACGCTTGGTTTCTATCTCAGAGTCAAGGGGCTCTATTTTAGCACCCGCTATCGGGTGCGTTCCTGGCAGGGGGGCTCCGAAAATCGGAGAATCCCGGCGCGGGACCGGAGCCCGCCCCGAACCCGCGTACTTCCGGGTTCCCCGCTGACGCGCCGGCGTGCACGCGCAGCCCCCACTGGTGGGAATCCCGCAGGCAATTAAAGCCAGCGGGATGCCACTTGACAATATTTATTTATGTATTTCAGGTCATTAACTGACCTGATTAAGGGATTATGTGGGATTTTAGAACAAAGTGGGACTGTTTCCCACACTGGGGGAAACACTCCCAGGTCAAATGGACATGTTGCAGCTGTCAGTCTGTGGCAGCTGCAAAGGTCCATTTGACAGGTGGGGGGGGGGGGGGGGGAGACCCTCACCCATTGCAGGAGGCCACTCCGTCACTTGGGACAAAGTTTGGCCTCCACCACCCTCCTCCTGACAGTCAAAGTCACCAACCTGCACACGTACCCCGGGGTCCAGAGACATGTACCTACCTTGCGGACCCCCTCAGATGTACATCTTGCGGATGGGGGCTGCAGTCATGACCTCCTCGGAGGGCGAACAGCATCACCAGCCTCGCCATCCACGCCGTCCACCTCTGACACGTGCAGCTCCACAACAGAGTGCTGTGACACATCCACCTGCACAGCAGGAGGGAGGGCTACCGCAGAGAGAGATGCGTCGCAGAGGGCACTACCCTCGCCACAGGGTCCACAGACCAAGGCTCAGCCTCCTGGACCTCTCTGAGCAGCAGTGCACACGGAGGCTCAGAGTCACTCGACATGTAGTCGTGGACATCTGCAGCCTCTTTCATGCCGAGCTGCTCCCGGCTGGCCCAAGCACCATCTTCTTACCTGTCGCTGTCAACGTCACCACTGCCCTCAACAACTTCTCCTCCGCATCCTTCCAGGGTGCAACCGGGGACATCGCCGATGTCTCCCAGTCGTCTGCGCAGAAGAGCCCTGCAAATACACCTACACCCACTCTGCAGTGACACAATGGGTGGCATCAGTTGTGGGTCCTCATAGTGATCCTCAGGAGCGGGCACTATTGCACGAACCAGACAAGATTCGCGAAGACATGGCAGTAGTGGTGCCAATATAATATGTAATATGAGTTGTTCAGAAATTCAATATAAGTAACACCCATGACAAACCCTCAAACACCCTTGTGCATCCCCTTCATGCTCACGACACGTTTGCCTTACGCTGCCTACTGCACATATGTGATGCCTGCCCTGTGGCTGCAGCACAGGTAGTGGCAGGTTGAGTGAGGCTGGCCGTGAAAGAGATGCACGAGAGGGTGAGTATGAGATAGAGCCATGAGATTGTATGAGGATTGGGTTGCGTGGTAGTGGCGGGATGAGTACTGGCGAGGTGAGTAGGTGCAGGTAAGATGAGGATGAGGTTTGAGTGGGTATGAGGGGTGATGTGACAGAGTAGTGTTGGCAGTGCCGAAGGAGATGTGGGGTGGGGGCAGTGATGTGGCAGGCGTAGTGTAGGGGAAAGACTACGTGTACTTACTGTGGCTGACCTACTGAGGTCATTGGAGCGCCTCCTGCACTGTATGCAGGTGGGCGATATGTTGGTGGCGCTGGTGACCTCCTCTGCCACCTCGAGCCAGGCCTTCCTGGTGGCAGAGGCAGGCCGCTTCCTCCCACCCGCCGGGAGGAAGATCTCTGTCCTCCCCCTCCTCCTCACCCCATGTATTGATACCTGGAGTGAGGCATCATTAAACTGGGAGCAGCCTCCCCCCTGGGCTGCTCCATGCTGTAATTTTTGCTATTTGTTGCAGCATCTGTCAGTGGAGGACTGCCCCTTTAAATAGAGCGCCTCCAGCTGACAGATCTTACTGCGCATGCGCAGCCCGCCCGACGCGCAGATCAGCAGTGGGGAACCCGGAGGAGCAGGTAAGTGCATCCAATTAGTCAATTGTCTGCTACGATCGCGCGGGAAGCTGACTAATTTCACCGGGCGCGTTACCCACGCGCCCGATGGCCCCCCCCGCCGAGAACCCGCAGCCCTGCTAACATCGGGCCCAAGATGTGGAACTGGTTGGTCTCACCCAACTAACCAATCCTGAGACACACACACCACCCAACTAACCAATCCTGAGACACACACACCACCCAACTAACCAATCCTGAGACACACACACCACCCAACTAACCAATCCTGAGACACACACACCGCCCAACTAACCAATCCTGAGACACACACACCGCCCAACTAACCAATCCTGAGACACACACACCGCCCAACTAACCAATCCTGAGACACGCACACCGCCCAACTAACCAATCCTGAGACACGCACACCGCCCAACTAACCAATCCTGAGACACGCACACCGCCCAACTAACCAATCCTGAGACACGCACACCGCCCAACTAACCAATCCTGAGACACGCACACCGCCCAACTAACCAATCCTGAGACACACACACCGCCCAACTAACCAATCCTGAGACACGCACACCGCCCAACTAACCAATCCTGAGACACGCACCACTTGGATAGGGACTAACCGACATGCTGTTACCAATATAAACAGCAACCAACTTCTTGTATGCCCTTTGACCCTAATACAGAAACTGAGCAGCTAACACTTATATAAGTGACAGTACAAGTGATCTGTGTGAGATGGAAAGGGGCTCTGAATATATTTCCAACTGCAGCCACCTTCTGCTTTAATAGACTGCTTTGAAAACACTGACATCAGTGAACTATCTCAGCATCGACTGAGAGCCAGAGTCAAGCGAGACTCAGAATGCCCTGGGTGGGAGAGTACATTCTGACACGTATAACATGACTGGGTGGGACAGTGGTCGGATTGTATTTCTACAGGAAATTCAACCTGATCCCATTCAAAACTAATTGTGGTTGGAGCCGAACAATCTTGCCAAGTCTATGAGGGTTTCACATTGCAGGCCGATGCTACACTCACCCCTACCCGGTTCCTGGTTTAAAGGAGCAGTATTGTGAAATTTGGACCTGAGATTAGGTTCGCTATTAAAGGTGCAGAGCCAAGTAGAGGTGAATAAAGGAATTAGTGATCTCTCATAGGGCCCAAATTTCTTATGAACTAGTTTGGCGGATGTCTCCATTTACATGTCTCCTCCGTTGTGTTGCCATTATTTGGCGGGTCCAAAAGAACAAGTGAAGAGGATCGTTTTGAGAAGGCCCTTGGAATCAGGAAGAGGTAAAGCAGAGCAAATAAGGGAGGGAACTCCAGGAATTGGGAGCGTGGTGGCTAAAGGAGTGTCCTCCAGTGTAGGGAACGATGGATGGAGTTTGGTGTTCTTCAAGATCACTAGTGTGAACTACAAAACCTTCCCAATGTTTTTACTCAGTGTCGATCCCAATTACTCTCTTACCTTGTACAGCATGGGCTCCTTGCTCCTTTTAAGAGATGGACCCCCTTATATAAAGCAACGAGTTTACTGCATGCACAATTTGCAAAATCACATTTTCTCATTTACTAGGGAAGCTGGGATTGTTCTGCTTAGAGCAGAGAAGTTCAAGGGTTAATCGCGGTGTTCAAAATTGTGAGGGGTTTTGATAGAGTAAATAAGGAGAAACTGTTTCCAGTGGCAGGATGGTCGGTAATCAGAGGACAAGAATTTAAGATAATTGGCAAAAGAACCAGAGGGGAGTTGAGAATTTTTTTTAGTTATGATCTGGAATGCATTGCCATGAAGGGTGGTTGAAGCACATTCAATAGCAGCTGTCAAAAGGGAATTGGATATATACTTGAAAGGGAAAAATTTGCAGGACTACAAAGAAAGAGCAGGGGAATGGGACTAATTGGATAGCTGTTTCAAAGAACCGGCACAGGCATGATGGGCCGAATGGCCTCCTTCTGTGCTGTATGATTCTACGAGCATGGGTTATGTGCAAAGCTCCCATAATGTTGCCCTAACAATGTGCCTTAAGCTGAATCTCAGTACAGCTCTACTGCACCAAAGTGTCATTTCCACTCCACACATCAGCCATCCCTGCAGCCCTTCTGAGCAATGCTGATAATTTAAGACTATGTTAACATCAGTCTCATGCAGTGGGCTGTCAAGCACTAGGAGCTCGAATGTGTACATTGCAAAGCCATTTCACATCGGGCCTCCACAACTGGGGGGTGGGGAAGAGTGAGGGGTTTCACCCTCTCACTTGTCTGGGGTGGACTCGAATCAAGGCCCTGAGAAATGAATTTGGTGCTCTAACCCACTGTACCACCCAGTCCCTGTCCCCATCTACTCCACCAGAATCGGTTCTCAATGGAAGGAATAATCCCTTTAACAGCTCTACCCCCATCCCCACACCCACCACCCCCCCCCCACCCCGCCCAATTTGTGGTTGGGCACTGGATGGTCTCTGAGCAGAAGGGATTAACTGATGACGACTCATCAAATGCCAACCCAAAACTGGAGCATGCCAGTGCCTGGAATGGTAACTAAATTGAGGCCTGCCATGTGCCTACCCAACAATTACAACCGAGGAGTAATTGCAGGTTGCTAAACAGTACCAACCTTGAGAGTCCTACCAGAACAGAACCGCCCAATCTACAGTAGGGCACTACATTGAATCTTAAGTACCACAAAATAAGTGTGTGGTTCAACTGGCCGTGGAGGGGGTGCAGCGCAGATTCACCAGAATGTTATCGGGGCTTCGAAGGTTAAATTATGAGGCCTGGTTGCATAAACTTGGCTTGAATTCTCTTGAGGATAGAAGATTGAGGGGTGATCTGATCGAAGTGTTTGAAATGTAAAAAGGATTCGACAGGGTCGATAGAGAGAAAATATTTCCTCTGCCAGGGGAATCCAGAACAAGGGGGCATAATCTTAAAATCAGAGCAAGGCCATTTAGGAGGGAAATCAAGAGGCACTTCTTCACGCAAAGGGTAGTGGAACTCTGGAACTCTCTCCCCCAAAAGGCTATTGAGGCTAGGTTAATTGGAGCTTTCAAGACTGAGATCGATAGATTTCTGTTAGGTAAGGGTATTAAGGAATATGGAGCTAAGGCGGGTAAATGGAGTTGAAATACAGATCAGCCATGATCTAATGGTGGAGCAGGCTCAAGGAGCTGATTGGCACACTGCTGTTCCTATGTTGCAGACAGAAAGGTTTTTGTATGGTAAACTACACTGACATTGAATTAAGCCATCAGAAGGTTGATGAGTTCAAGCCGCACTCCAACCCCTGAGCACAGTAAGCTTATCTGACATGCCAGTGCAGTACTGAGGGAGTGCTACTACACTCTGAGGTGCCGTCCTTTGGATGAGACATTAAACCGAGGTCTCGTCTGCCTGTTCAGGTAGATGACACTGTGAGTGAGTACTCGCGAGTTCTCTTGATGTCCTGGTCGACAATTTCCCCCCTCAACCAATATGCCAAAAACAGATTAGAAATTGCATTTATATAGCACTTTTCACAACCTCAGGACGTCCCAAAGTGCTTCACAGCCAATGAGTTACTTTTGAAGTGTAGTCACTGTTGTAATGTAGGGAAACGTGGCAGTCAATTTACCCACAGCAAGGTCCCACAAATCAGCAATGAGATAATGACCAGATAATCTGTTTTAGTGATATTGGTTGAGGGATAAATATTGGCCAGGACACCGGGGAGAACTCCCGTGGTCTTCTTCGAAATAGCGGCATGGGATCTTTTACATCCACCTGGGAGGGCAGACGGTGCCTCGGTTTAGCGTCTCATCTGAAAGAAGGCACTTCCAACAGTGCAGCGCTCCCTCAGTAGTGCACAGGGAGCGTCAGCCTAGGTTCTGTGCTCAAGCCCCTGGAGTGAGGCTTGAACACACTATCACTGAATCACAGCTAACACCTGGTTAGGATTAGCCGGTGACTCATCCCATTTGTGGCACATTGTCGGCACAGAACGGTTGCCATACCTACAATGCCAACAGCGACCGCACTCGAAAAGTAATTGAGCGCGTGAAGTGCTTTGAGATCTTTTCAAGAGATGAGATGAGGTGCTAACATAAGTTTGAGTCTTTTTATTTTTTTTAAATAGAAGCTCAGCAGTCTAACAATGCCAGTTGACCTTTACTAACAAGCATGTAGGTTAATGTAGGAAGGTGCAAATAATAGGGCCACATTTCAGACGGCAGGAGTTTCATGTCTCATTAAAGCCTTTAACCCGCAGCACACCGGCAAGTCTACCCCTTTCAGATCCTCGCCACTTAATTAGCTCAAAAGCCTTTGGAGCTGGTTTTCAGCCAGACAAATAACATTTTTACTTCCACTTCCCAAGCAGGGGGAAAAAGATGAAGAAAAGGTGAGTTAAAGATTTTGCAGTCAGGCGGTTCCTCTTTTCCCCCAGAGAGTGGTGAGCCTCTGGAATACATTGCCGGCTGGTGTGGTGGGTGCTGACTCTCTGCAGGCCTTCAAGAGGGAGCTGGGCCAGCTCCTGACTGGGGCAGAGATCGCATCACGTGTGTCTTTATAAATATCTTTATAGATAAACACTTGGTCCATGTGATCTCCTGGACTGGTTTTGATCGCCTGAGGGGGGGGTCGGAGAGGAATTTTACAGAGTATTTTTTCCCCTTATTGGCCCTGGATTTTTATTGACTCTCCCGGATTACATGGCTGCAGGGGTGGGTGTGAAGTGCGGGGTGGGGAGAGGGAAGAAGAGTTTAGCCATGATGATCCGGCCATCATGGTGTGGGGCAGGTTTGATGGACCAGCTGGTCTTTTCCTGCCCGTCAATTTCATATGTCCGTAAGTTAGAATAAGTCATAGAATCATGGAATCTTAAGAGCACAGGAGGAGGCCATTTGTCCCATCGTGCCTGTGCCGGCTCTTTAGAACAGCTATCCAATTAGTCCCACACACCCTGCTCTTTCCCCATAGCCCTGCAAATTTTAGCTTTACAAGTATGTACAGTAGACTAGAATATATTAAAATATTTAAGGTGAAAATAAATGACAAATAGAGAATAGAAAGACTATGGGGATGATGAAATGATGAGTACAGATTAAAGTGTTTTCTTTATCCTTAATTAGCATTATGTTTTAGGTGTTGAATGTACGAATTTAGTGCTGATATTTCAGCAATAAAGCTGGTCCTCAGGTTTTTGATTAACTTTACACTGTAATATTAGTGTTCGTTTCAGCATCACATGAATGAGCTGAAAACAAAACTAGTCAGCCCAGGGCAACTACAGTTAATTAAACCCGCCGGCAGTCTAAAAGAAAAGAACGAACTTGCAATTCTATAGCGCCTTTCACAACCTCAGGTCATCCCAAAGCACTTTACAGCCAACAAAGTACTTTTTGAAGTGTAGTCACTGTTGTAATGTAGGAAACGCAGCAGCCAATTTGCAAACAGCAAGCTCCCACAAACAGCAATGTGATAATGACCAGATATTCTGTTTTTTAATGATGTTGGTTGAGGGATAAATATTGGCCAGGACACCGCGGAGAACTCTCCTGCGCTTCTTCAAATAGTGCCATGGGATCTTTTACATCCACCTGAAAGGGGACTTCGGTTTAACATCTCACCTGAAAGAGAGCATCTCCGACAGTGCAGCTCTCCCTTCGTACTGCACTGGGAGTGTCAGCCTGGATTTTTGTGCTCAAGTCTCTGGAGTGGGTCTTGAACCCACAACCTTCTGAACCAGAGGCAAGAGTGTTACCAACTTAGCAACGGCTGACACCGAAAGGTTAAAAGAGATAAGAATATTTTCAGCCTTAACTATAAACATTCAGCTATTGGCTGCCCAAATGGTTGGGCTAAAATAGAAAAGTTTCCAATATTTGATGGACACAGAAGTGCCTGAGTAATGCTAAAAGGATTTTGTGTTCAGCCATGGTTCATAATAAAGAGAGTGAAAAGAGGAAGCAGTGGTAGAGATATGGCCCTCCAAAAATACCCTAGATGGAAATGGAAAGAAAAGAGACTCTCCTTTCTAATTTTGTGAATGAGGAGGAAACCACATCCACTTGGTCCTTGGATTTCGATAACTTACTTTGTAACATCGTGTCATTTAGAATGATAAAAATACCAACCATGAGTGGACTGGATGGTGCAGTGGATCAGTCACTGGCCTTTCACCTCTGGGACTGGGTGGTGCAGAGAGTCAGACATTGGCCTTTCACCTCTAGGACTGGGTATCACAGTGGGTCAGACACTGGCCTTTCACCTCTGGGACTGGGTGGTTCAGTGGGTCAGACACTGTCCTTTCACCTCTAGGACTGGGTATCACAGTGGGTCAGACACTGGCCTTTCACCTCTGGGACTGGGTGGTGCAGAGAGTCAGACACTGTCCTTTCACCTCTGGGACTGGGTTCTCGCAGTGGGTCAGGCACTGGCCTTTCACCTCTGGGACTGGGTGGTTCAGTGGGTCAGACACTGGACTTTCACTTCTAGGACTGGGTATCACAGTGGGTCAGACACTGGCCTTTCACCTCTGGGACTGGGTTCTCGCAGTGGGTCAGACACTGGACTTTCACCTCTGGGACTGGGTTCTCGCAGTGGGTCAGGCACTGGCCTTTCACCTCTGGGACTGGGTGGTTCAGTGGGTCAGACGCTGTCCTTTCACCTCTGGGACTGGGTTCAAATCCACATGGGATGAAAGTCTCTTCATTCTTCTGGCTGCTAGGGTCATATGTGCTCCCAGTTTGGACAGTTTCAACTCCATTCCTAGTGGACGTGGCACAAGCCCGACCATAAAATGACACTAATTGGCAATGTCACTCGGACAGGCCACTGGGTGGCTTCATAGAATCATAGAACCTTACAGCAAAGAAAGAGGCCCATCGTCCCTGTGCCGGCTCTTTTAAAGAGCTCTCCAATTAGTCCCACTTCCCTGTTCTTTCCCCATAGCACTGAATTATTTTGCTTTTCATGTATATAGTCAATTCCCTTTCGAAAGTTACTACTGAATCTGCTTCCACCACCCTTTCAGGTAGGGCATTCCAGATCATAACAACTTGCTGCGTAAAAAAAATTCTTCTCATCTCCCCTGGTCCTTTTGCCAATTACCTTAAATCTGTGTCCTCTGGTTATCGACCCTCCTGCCAGTGGAAACAGTTTCTCCCTCTCTACTCTATTGAAGCCCCTCATAATTTTGAACATCTCTATTAAATCTCCCATTAACCTTCTCTGCTCCAAGGAGAACAATCCCAGATTCTCCAGTCACTCCACGAAACTGAATTCCCTCATCCCTGGTACCATTCGTGTAAATCTCCTCTACACCCATTCGAAGGCCTTGACATCCTTCCTAAAATGTGGTGCCCAAATTGGACACAATGCTCCAGCTGAGGCCCAACCAGTGATGTATAAAGGTTTAGCATAACTTCCTCGCTTTTGTACTCTATGCCTCTATTTATAACGGCCAGGATCCGGTATGCTTTTTTAACAGTCTTATCAACTTGTCCTGCCACCTTCTGAGTGAAATGGTGCCCTTGTGTGGGTAGGAATGAGGCGCATGCTTGGGCAGAATAAGGGGGACCTCTACTCTGCACTAATCATGCCAGGAATTTAATCTGCAGTTGGTTCGGCTTGAAACCCCATTATTAGTGGTGGAGCGGGAGAATCATAGAATCGTACAGCAGAGAAGGAGGCTGTTCAGACCATCATGCCTGTGCCGGCTCTTTGAAAGAGCTATCCAATTGGGAGAAAACCCAAAGAAAGGCCCAGCGATGCTATTCCTGAATTTGAGACTAGCACTAAAGTGCCCATAGCAGAAGACATTCAATTGCTCAAAGAAAAAGAGGTATTAAAAAGAATGCTCCACACAACACACGTACAATGTTCTATTCACTTCTGTTAACATTCCAGAAAGTTGTGCGAATAAAAATTTAGTCAATGACTTATGCTGCAGTCTTTAAATAAAACTTTTCCTGGGAGAATGCATGATCCAAAGTCATTTGCTTACAATCACATCTATACAGGCTTCTCATTCACTGCTCCTATCCACCCTCACTCTCTGGATGAAAACCCCACTGTCATGACTGAGGAGAAGGAAGATGATAATTCAGAAGAACAGGAAAAGGACAATTCTGGCATTAACCAACTTCTACGAAGCAGGACGCAGCATCAATCGGGGCGGAGGACAGAGAGCCTAACCTGTGATTTATAATAGTTAATCTCCTGGGAGAGGCCAATAAAACAGGGCCAATAAGGGAGAACAAAATAAAAATCTGGAAAATCTCTCTCCGAACGCTCATTCGTCTCCACAACCTTTTAGTTCCTCCTACCTAATCACTTATTCCTTTTCCCCCTATTCTTTCCAACCTCTGTGCTATTCTGCACAATGACACTCGACCCTTCACTTGGATTTCTCAATGAATTTTTTTTTAAAATTAAACATTTTTAAAAAAAAGTCGTTTCCCTTCCCCCTTCTCCAGATCACATAGCATCCCCTGGGTAAAAAGCCAGACAGAACATATGCCAACCCCGACCTGGCAGCCACAGCCCAGTGCCAACTCAAAGAGCTTCACACAATGAGTACTTTACGGTGTTGCTATGTAGCCAGTCTGCAGCAGCAGCAACATCCCACAAACAGCAATGAAATTAATGAAGAGCAATTGTTTTTTTTAGCATTACGTGTTGAGGGAGGAATGTTGGCCGGGACACTGAGAACTCTCTGCTCCTCTTTGAATCAATAATCTTCTACCCAGAGGCGAGATTGTAACTAATTGAGCCAAGCTGATGCAATCATATTTTATAGAAATCAAAGGGAATCTTTATTGAGGAACTTTCATAGGTTTTGTGAGAAAGGGTGCATTGTACTTAATTTTTCTATATTTTTGACAGCAAATTTTGGCCAGCCAGAGTCCGACACATGCGGATACCCTTCTCCACATTTACAGGTCTCCGAAAAATCCGAGAAATTCACACCATAAAAATTAAACTGGTATCAGTAAACATTACCATGAAGCTGTCGGATTGTCGTAAAAACCCAACTGGTCCACTAATGCCCTTTAGGGAAGGAAACCTGCCGTCCTGTATGTGACTCCAGTCCCACGCCAGCGTGGTTAACTATTAACTGCCCTCTAAAGTGGCCTAGCAAGCCTCTCAGATGTATCAAACCACTACAAAAAAAATGCAGTGGTTCAAAAAGACCCACCACCACCTTCTCAGGGTGACGAAGGAGGGGCAATAAATGCCGGCCTTGCCAGCGATGCCCACATCCCAGGAATGAATAGAAAGAAAAAAAAGCAGGATTCGAACCTGGGTCATTCTTGTCTACGTAGATTAGAGCTACATCAGGCTGTGCAGTTATACACTCGGCCATGGAAGAACCAGAATGCAGCATTACACAGTGTGTAAGCTTCTGATCTTGGCTGTTCCGGGGGGGTGGGGGGGAAAAGAGAGAGAAAGAGAGGCTGAATGATGGAGCTCTGACATATCCCATTAGTATGCTCCCCTTAAATAAACATTTCTGTTTGTGCTCGCTCTCTCCCCGGGGCTGTTTATAAAGATTTTGGGACATGAAATAAATAAACTGGACAGCTCACTGAACTCTTGGAAAGCTTTGCTGTGGAATGCCAGAAGATCAGTGCAGTGAAAAATCAGTTACAGCACCTCATAAATCACATCTCCACGTTTGGCCTGCCTCTCTTCTGTGGTTTTGTTCGTGCCCGGGTGGCCCTGGAGAAGGAGCACGCAGTACCCACTGGAACGCTTGAGGCCTTCCACGACTGGTGGGCACCGCAGGGACTGAAGTACATTATGGATAGTGGAAACAACATCATCATTTCATTTGATAAGTTTCCTTTGGTTTTTTTATGATTTGGGTTTTTATTAGTTGTGCCCCTTTGTTATTAGGGAGCACTTTTGTTAGATTTTTTGGGTTAATGACACTAAAACAACCTAGTGTCTCCTTATCGTTTTAATTAAAAGAGGCATCTCTGCATTTGCTCAGTAGAGACAAGGGCTGCAGTGCATCTCTCTGAGCACTGAACAATCTGCTTCACCGTTTCAGAACCATTTAAATTCATCCTCTGTTTTGCATCTTTCTGATACTCATCCACAAACCCTTGGGTTTGAGCAGGGTATTAGATTTGGGTAGGCTAGGGTATTGGATTTATAGAGAGTAAGGTATTGGGTTTGGGTAGAGTAGGGTAAGGTGTTGGGTTTGGGTAGAGTAGGGTAAGGTATTGGGTTTGGGTAGAGTAGGGTAAGGTATTGGGTTTGGGTAGAGTTGGGTAAGGTATTGGGTTTGGGTAGAGTAGGGTAAGGTATTGGGTTTGGGTAGAGTAGGGTAAGGTATTGGGTTTGGGTAGAGTAGGGTAAGGTATTGGGTTTGGGTAGAGTAGGGTAAGGTATTGGGTTTGGGTAGAGTAGGGTAAGGTATTGGGTTTGGGTAGAGTAGGGTAAGGTATTGGGTTTGGGTAGAGTAGGGTAAGGTATTGGGTTTGGGTAGAGTAGGGTAAGGTATTGGGTTTGGGTAGAGTAGGGTAAGGTATTGGGTTTGGGTAGAGTAGGGTAAGGTATTGGGTTTGGGTAGAGTAGGGTAAGGTATTGGGTTTGGGTAGAGTTGGGTAAGGTATTGGGTTTGGGTAGAGTTGGGTAAGGTATTGGGTTTGGGTAGAGTAGGGTAAGGTATTGGGTTTGGGTAGAGTTGGGTAAGGTATTGGGTTTGGGTAGAGTAGGGTAAGGTATTGGGTTTGGGTAGAGTAGGGTAAGGTATTGGGTTTGGGTAGAGTAGGGTAAGGTATTGGGTTTGGGTAGAGTAGGGTAAGGTATTGGGTTCCCCTTACTAGTCATGGACCCATACCCAGGTGAAACCTATAAAAAGGGGAGGAGTGTCACACTGAAATCATTCCCCCTTACTGGGCATAGACCAGTACCCAGGTAAAACCTATAATAAGAATAATCTAAAATATATCATATTCAGGACTTTGTGATGGCCACGGATCAAACAAAGTGGCTTTGGGGAGAGGGGGGAGTTTCTGTCTCAAATGCTCTCTCTCAGCGTGACCCAGTTTCAGCTGTGCCCTCGGCAAGGGCTAGGGAATGATGTGCAGCGCAGAGAGGCACTGAAATAAAAATGTTTTTTCGGGTATGTAGAAGGAAGAATAGCAACCCTGCTGGTGAGGTGGGTGTTTTTTCTCTGAGATTATGTGGGTTAAGTCTAGCACCTGGCTAGAGAACTGTGTCCCCTCACTGTATCTTACACAAAGACAAGTAGTGGAGAGGGAGGGCACTCAGCTCAATAAGCTCACTATTCCATAGAATCTGGATAATAGAAACTGGACTAAAAATCCAGAGAAGATAAGTTCAAATCCCACCAGGGCAGTTTTCAGAATTTGAATTCAGTTTTAAAAAGCTGGTATCAGTAAAAGTGACCGTGAAGCTTTCGGATTGTCGTAAAAACCCAACTGGTTCACTTGGGTTGCCAACTCGAGCTGGACATATTCCTCGAGGTTTTGTCGCATGGCCTCCCACCTCCAACCACCCCACCCAGTCAAACAGTCTATTTTCCCATCTCCAGTATTTATATAACTAATAAACGAAAACACCAAAGAAAATGAAAAAAAAAAACAATTTTTTTTAATGCCCTTATGATGTTTCTCCTGAGTTGCTCGCAGCAGTGTCCAGGAGATTAATATTTAATTCCTGCCGACTTCAGGACAATCCTGGAGAGTTGGCAACTCTATGGTTCACTGATGTCCTTTATGGAAGGAAACTCGCCATCCTTACCCTGGTCTGGCCTATGGCAACGTGGTTGACTCTTAATTGCCCTCTGAAATGGCCTAGCAAGTTGTATCAGCACCTTCTCAGGGCAATTGGGGATGGACAATAAATGCTGCCCTTGCCAGCGACATCCACAAACCCAAGGATGAACAAAAAAAAGAGCAAGGCCATAGAGGAATTGAAAATGAGATCAGGAATCTTGGGAGTTAATTGGCTGGGCCACGGAAGCTAGCCGAGCTTGGAGAGGACAGGGCTGGTGGGAGCGTGGAGCTTTGTGCAGGTGAGCACGTGGATTTTGTTTTTATTCGTTCATGGGATGTGGGCGTCGCTGGCGAGGCCGGCATTTATTGCCCGTCCCTAATTGCCCTCGAGAAGGTGGTGGTGAGCCGCCTTCTTGAACCGCTGCAGTCCATGTGGTGACGGTTCTCCCACAGTGTTGTTAGGAAGGGAGTTCCAGGATTTTGACCCAGATTGTGATGCTTTGAACAAATCGTAACATGTGGAGGGTTGAGGCGGGGAAGCCAGCTGGGAGAGCTTTGGAGGAGTCGAATCTTGAGGTGATGAAGCCGCAGTCTATGGTTTCGGTGGAAAAGGAATGCAAGCAGGCAATATTACGGAGGTGGAAGAAAGAAGCCTGGGCAATGATGTGGATGTGGGGGTTGAGGGGGGGGGGGGAAAGAAGCTCAGCTTGGGGATGAACAGCTGGCTGCCACCAGACGTAGCAGATAGATGGAATCAAAGTCAGAAGCACAGAGGTGTTGGCAGGAGCGTAAGAGAATGGTTTTGATTTTCTGACATTAAGATGGAAGACATTTTGGCTCATTCAGGTCTTGACATTGGACAGGCAATTGGAGAATGTAAAAAAAATGGCTTTTGGATCAAGGGTTGGGAGGGGGGGCACAGCAATGCAGAGCTGGGTGTCAGCAATTTACATTGGAAGCTGACCCCATGCTTCCAGACCTTATTTCCGAAGGGCTGATGTAAACGAAGAGGAAAGAACCAAGGATGGAACTCTGGATCTCAGAGTGGTGAGACTGTGGAATTTGCTACTACATGGAGCAGTTGAGGGGAATATCAGATACATTTAAGGGGAAGCTAAATAAGTACACGAGGGAGAAAGGAATAGGAGGATTATTTTTTTCGGGTAAGATGAAGTAAGGTGGGAGGAGGCGCAAGAAGAGCACAAACATAGGCCTGTTGTGCCAAATGGCCTGTTTTTGTGCTGTAAAATTCTACGGATACAAAGCAGTTGACCATGTGGGCAGAGGAAGAGAAGCCACTGGAAGTGATGTAATATTCAGGTTGCAACGGATATATTTTGAACCAGCAGAGTGCCATTTCACAGACGAGGGATGCAGGATGTTCATGGATAGGCACTGAAAGCCATCAGAGAGGTCAAGGAGGATGAGGAGGGGGACAAAGAAAAGAAAGAACGCAGAAAGGACTATCAAGCCAGCTCCACATATGGCTATCATCCTATCACGGACTCTATCCCACCCAGTTACTCTCCTCAGGTAAAATCTCGCAGAATTTCTCCTTTGTCCCTCAATGGCAAATCATGCAGAATACCTATCTGTCTTACACTTTGCACCATATATCCTTAATTGGTGTTTCCTTGGTCACAGCAGCTCTGGAAAAACCATGTTCCGGACAATGTTCAATTCTCTCTATTGGCCGCTTTATCTAACAATCTATACCACACGTCCATGACTCATCAGGCACAGATAAAGAGAAAAGGTCGAGAGAGAAAATTAGAAGAGGTAAGAGACAGAAGTAAACGACGCTGCAGATAACGTACATTAGAAAGGGTATAAGAAAGACTTCTATTTATATAGCACCTTATCTTGCCTCACACCAAAATTAATTACTTTGAAAGGCAGCCATTTTGCACATAACAAGATTTCAAAAACAGCAATGAGATGAGTTAATCTGTTTTTGGCTTTGAAGGAGGAATGTTGGACAGGAAACTTGAAGATCCCGTTGTTCATCTACGAATAGGACTTTTAATGCCCACCTGAACCACCGCAGAGAGGGACTCAATTTAACTACTAATCCGCAGGAAGGCAACTCCAACAATGTAGCACTCGCCTGTCGGCCTAGATTGTGTGCTCAAGCCTTGAAGTGGGGGTTTTGAACCCACAACCTTTTGACTGGCCCCAAAATGTAGAGGATATCACCTGTACGGATAGATTAGAGTCGGCGGAGAAGGCACTTCAGCGGAAACCTCTGAGCCATGCTTTCCTGTTCTGTGCATTGCTTTGTGATTTTAATTTATACACAGTTTAATTTTAATTGTTTTATATATATTTTTAGTGTACTGACATTTAACAACAACTTGCATTTATATAGAGCTTTTGATGGAGAAAAGGGAGATAAAAACAAAAGAAACGGATGCTGAGCCATGGAGAGATTAGAAAGAAAGAAAAACTAACATTTATATAGCACCTTCACTATTTCAGGACGTCCCAAAACCCTTTACAGCCAATGAAGTACTTTTGAAGTGTTGTCAGCCAATTTACACACAGCAAGGTCCCACAAACAGCAATGTGATAGTGACCAGATAATCCGTTCTGAGTGCTGTTGGTTGAGGGATAAATATTGGCCAGGACACCAGTGAGAACTCCCCGGCTCTTCTTCCAATAGTGCCCGGGGATCTCTTAAATCCACCTGAGAGGGCAGGCGGGGCCTCGGTTTAACGTCCCATCTGAAAGACGGCACCTCCGACACTGCAACGCTCCCTCAGTACTGCACTGGAGTGTCAGCCTAGGTTATATGCTCATGTCTCTGGAATGGGACTTGAACCCACAACCTTCTGACTCAGAGGTGAGAGTTCTACCAGTGAACCATAGCTGACACCTTAATCATTTGGAGGGATGAACGAAAGTTTGGTCAGAAAGATGGGTTGTAAGGAAGCTTTTTTTTAAAAAAAGGAGAGGCAGAGGGGTTTTGAAAGGAAGTTCCAGAAAGTAAGACCCAGGCTGGCTGCAGGCTCTGTCCCCATTGGTGAGACGAAGGGGAGGATGTGGGGAAGTCCAGAGTTGCAGCCAAAAGGTTGGGGAAGCATAAAGTTGGAGGAGGTTGCAGATGTAGGGAGAGATGATCAGGACAAGAATGTTTAATTCAACATGTTAGTGGATAGGAGGCCAGTGCAGGTCAGTGACGACAGGAGCAATGGGTGAGCAGGACTTAGTGGGCAACAGGATATGGCGGTTAAGTTTTGATGAGTAGGGATTGAGGGAGGGTGGAGAACAAAAAGACCAGCGATGGAGTTCATAGATGGTTTAGCGTGGGTAATGCTCATGGTAATGGTGAAGGAGCGGTCGAGGTGGAGGATGTTGCAGGCGTGGTGATTGAATAGGATGTGGTGTTTGAGGCTCAGCTGTGGAATGAACAGTCCGCCACTGTTCCACACAGCCTAATTCAACCAGAGTGAGTGGCTTGAGAGGGGAGTGGTAAAGGAACAAACTTCATGTGTACACAGGAATTGTACATGAAAACCAGAAGTATTATAGTAGCAAGAAAAATCTGGGATCACCATTATAAACATTTTTTCCTCACTTTTATGTTCATCAAGATGAGGGATTTTAGTGCAAGGACATGGAAGACTTTCCACTTTGGTCAGTCTAAGGTTGGGTAGAATTGGATTAGGTGCAGTGTAAAATTCCCTCCGTTCTGCCTCAACCCCAATCCTAGAAGAGCACCCCATTACATGGGTGTGGCATTTCCCCAATTCCCACATCAGCCCTCTGCGGCCTCTCAGTGAAATTGCCAATTTGTGGCGAATTAAGCGCAGTTTTATGCCGTGGGCTCAAGTCGAATAAGAAGTGAATTGAGAATGCCCATCACTGAAGACCTGAGGGAATCACTTTCGATGTCTACATTTGGTGGGACGCCAATTTTTGTGGTAGGGTTAATTATAAATCTTTCCTGACAACAAAGAGACTGCATAATTAAGTTTCCACTGAGAAGCCTAGGAATTTAATGTTCCTGGAAAATTTAATCATCCGTCTCCCTACAAACAAACATATTTTGTGGCCCTAAAATTATCATGAGCCAAACCTAAAATTAAAACATTGCTCCCGCCCTAAGACCAAACGCTCAGTGAATTGAGAAATTAAACACATCCTCCAAACCAAATCCACACAACTCCGCCCCTGCAATGAAGTGCCAGGACCAGCCTGCTGTGGCGATGTCAGGAGTTGGGTTACATCAGAACATTCACACGCAGAACAGATTCGACCAAAATAACATTCCAACTCCCATTCTATTTTTGCATATTATTCCAGGGTTTCCTACAAGGTTAGGACGGCAATGCAGAATTTTAGATACAGCACACATTCAAAAATTTAAATGGGAAGGTAAGGTTAGATGGAGTTTTTTTTCAATGCCAGTGCACAAAAGATCATGGAAATATGCAAAAATTTCAGATCCCAAGAAATCTGGGATTTTAGGTCAGGTTGCCTCCAGGCAAGCCGGTGAGATGAGTAGCCTACGGCCATTTAAACCGAGGATCGGGTGGGGGGGGGGGGGGAATGGCCTTGCCCCTCCTTATCTCTATAATCTTCTACATCGTCGCTGGGTCAAAATCCTGGAACTCCCGTCCTAACAGCACTGTAGGAGAACCTTCACCACACGGACTGCAGCGGTTCAAGAAGGCGGCTCACCGCCACCTTCTCAAGGGCAATTAGGGATGGGCAATAAATGCTGGCCTAGCCAGTGACGCCCACATCCCATGAACAAATAAAAAAAAAGCTGCCTAAACCCTAAGCTCTGGAATTCCCTCCCTAAACTTCTCCACCTCTCTCTCCTCCTTTAAGTCACTCCTTAAAACCTACCTCTTTGACCAAGCTTTTGGTCACCTGTCCTAATATCTCTATGCGGTTCAGTGTCAAATTTTGTCTGATAACGTTCTTGTGAAGCACTTTGAGACGTTGTACTACATTAAAGGCGCTATATAAATGCAAGTTGTTGTTGTTGTGTAATCATCGTTGTAATGTAGGAATCGTGGCAGCCAATTTGCGCACAGCAATGTCCCACACACAGTGGTGAGATAAATGAGCAGATAATCTGTTTAGTGACGTTGGTTGAGGGATAAATATTGGGCAGGAAAACTCCCCTGCTCTTCTTCGAAAAGTGCTGTGGGATCTTTTACATCCACCTGAGGGGGCAGACGGGGCCTTGGTTTAACATCTCATCCGAAAGACGGCACCTCCGACTGTGCAGAACTCCCTCAATGCTGCACTGAAGTGTCAGCCTAGATTATGTGCTCAAGTCTCTGGAGTGGGGCTTGAACTCATGGCCTCCTAACTCAGAAGCGAGAGTGCTACCACTGAGCCACAGCTGACACCTACTTAATAATGGAGCAAATTATTTCTCGTGGCAACTATGCCATAGATTTCTGGAGCAGCTAGTGTCTCTCAGATGGTCTCAGTGGAAGGCTCCCAATGAGAGTAATTGTCTCCCTAGTCGGCTACTGGTTCTCCTCCCACACCCACCATGTTGGTTTTTCATTCTTCTTACTCCTGGTGTTGGACCTCACCCTCGTCTCCACTCATGTTCTTAACAGCTCAAGTAGGTCTTGCTAATACGAGGTGGAACCATTGACCAGAAAATGGTATCTTCACTGCCTCCAAGATGTTTTTTTGCACAGCAAATGCTGCTATTTAAAAAAAAATTATATTAATTTCAGGATATGGGCATCGCTGGCAAAGCCACTATTTATTGCCCCTCCCCAGTTGCTCTTGAGAAGGTGGAGGTGGGCCTTCTTCTTGAACCGCTGCAGTCCTTGTGGTGATGGTGCCCCCACAGTGCTGTTGGGTAGGGAGTTCCAGGATTTTGATCCAGCTACGATGAAGGAATGGTGATATATGTCCAAATTGGGATGGTGTGTGACTTGTAGGTGATGGTATTCTTGTGCATCTGCTGCCCTTGTCCTTCTAGGCAATGGAGATCGTGAGTTTGGGAAGTTGTGCCAAAGATGCCTTGGCAAGTTGTTGCACAGCATCCTGTAGATAATACACACTGCAGCCACGGTGCGCTGGTGGTGGAGGGAGAGGATGTTTAAGAGTAGAAATTCATGGGTTTTGTTACTGTGACAAATAATTTGGTGTACTCAATATCTATAATTTTGTTACAGACCTCTGTTTTGGTGCATTGAAACTCACATGAGGAGAAACTGGAAATACTGGGGCTTTTTTCCTTGGAGCAGAGAAGACTAAGATGAGATTTAATAGAGGTTTTTTTTAAATAATGAAGGGTTTTCATAGAGTGAATAGGGAAAGGTGATTTCATCTGGTGTGCAGTTAGTTTTACATTGTAACCAGGAGAGCGAGGAGATCAGTTAAGAGAAACCTCTTTACTCAGGGTTGTTGGAGCATGGAATGCTTTGCCACAGTGAGTGGTTGCAACAGAGACCATTGCATCCACCATTAGTGCAGGGGAATGGAACATACAATATCACAAGCACAGTAACAGTCTCAGTCCCAGTCTCTGAGGATGTGGCACTCAACGGAAGAAGCAGATACACGTACAGCTTTATGAATCCGAAGGCAACAAGGATCATGGACACAGGGGAGATGAAGAACCTAGTTTCAGGTAAATAATTCTGATGCATTAGTAGCACGATGTGGAAATAGGCATTAGAGTTAGACTGCAATGAAGCATGCATGATCTCCACTCTACTTTGCACAAGAACATAGTCACTACAAGAAAGCATCCATTGCTGCCTTACATAATTTATCAGGATCTTGCATTCAAAGCCTGCTCTGCATGTTAACTGCAACTGCCATGAGTGCTGTCCTAACAGCTGCTCAACATGTTGGTTTTGCCATTACCGCTGGCTTGCAGTTTGTCCTTTTGGTAGTATCTCATCTAAACCAAACTCAACCAGGAAGACGACCATCTGGAGACTCTAGAACAAGGTATGAACTAGCATATGTATGAACTACCATATCTTACCACAACAAGGTTTGAACGACCACATGTGAGTAGGATTTCTTTGGTTACTGTCATGCCTCCAACTCTGGCATCTTGTGTATTTCCCCTCCCCCCATTCCACGGCCGTCAACTGTCTCGGCCCAAACTCCCTGCACATTGTGACTACTCTTCCGGCCTTTAAAAGCCTCCTCGAAACCTATATTTCCAACCACGGCTCCAGACCTCATTACAGCCTTGGTCCAAACATGGATAAAAGAGCTGAATTCCAGAGGTTTTTTTAAAAATTTGTTCATGGGATGTGGACGTCGCTGGCGAGGCCAGCATTTATTGTCTATCCCTAATTGCCCTTGAGAAGGCGGTGATGAGCTGCCTTCTTGAACCGCTGCAGTCCGTGTGGTGACGGTTCTCCCACAGTGCTGTTCGGAAGGGAGTTCCAAGATTTTGACTCAGCGACGATGAAGGAATGGCGATATATTTCCAAGTCGGGATGGTGTGTGACTTGGAGGGGAACGTGCAGGTGGTGTTGTTCCCATGTGCCCGCTGCTCTTGTCCTTCTAGGTGGTAGAGGTCACGGGTTTGGGAGGTGCTGTCAAAGAAGCCTTGGCGAGTTGCTGCAGTGCATCCTGTGGATGGTACACACTGCAGCCACAGTGCACCAGTGGTGAAGGGAGTGAATGTTTAGGGTGGTGGATGGGTTGCCAATCAAGCTTTGTCCTGGATGGTGTCGAGCTTCTTGAGTGTTGTTGGAGCTGCACTCATCCATGCAAGTGGAGAGTATTCCATCACACTCCTGACTTGTCCCTTGCAGATGGTGGAAAGGCTTTGTGGAGTCAGGAGGTGAGTCACCCTCCGCAGAATACCCAGCCTCTGACCTGCTCTTGTAGCCGCAGTATTTATTGAAGTCAATGGGAATCAGGGGAAAAACTCTCCAGTGCTGGAGTCATACCTAGCACAAATGAAGATGGTAGTGGTTGTTGGAGGCCAATCATCTCAGCCCCAGGACATCGCTGCAGGAGTTCCTCAGGGTAGCGTCCTAGGCCCAACCATCTTCAGCTGCTTCATCAATGACCTTCCTCCCATCATAAGGTCAGAAATGGGGATGTTCGCTGATGATTGCACACTGTTCAGTTCCATTCACAACCCCTCAGATAATGAAGCAGTCCATGCCCGCATGCAGCCAGACCTGGACAACATCCAGGCTTGGGCTCATAAGTGGCAAGTAATATTCACGCCACACAAGTGCCAGGCAATGACCATCTCCAACAAGAGAGAGTCTAACCACCTCCCCTTGAAATTCAGCAGCATTACCATCGCCGAATCCCCCACCATCAACATCCTGGGAGTCGCCATTAACCAGAAACTTAACAGGACCAGCCACATGAATACTGTGGCTGCAAGAGCAGGTCAGAGGCTGGGTATTCTGCGGTGAGTGACTCACCTCCTGAATCCTCAAAGCCTTTCCACCATCTACAGGGCACAAGTCAGGAGTGTGATGGAATACTCTTCACTTGCCTGGATGTGTGCAGCTCCAATAACACTCAAGAAGCTCGACACCATCCAGGGCAAAGCAGCCCGCTTGATTGGCACCCCATCCACCACCTTAAACATTCACTCCTTCCACCATCGGCACACCGTGGCTGCAGTGTGTACCATCTACAAGATGCACTGCAGCAACTCACCACGGCTTCTTCGACAGCATCTCCCAAACCCGTGACGTCTACCACCTAGAAGGATGAGGGCAGCAGACGCATGGGAACACCATCACCTACACGTCCCCCTCCAAGTCACACACTGACTTGAAAATATATCGCCGTTCCTTCATCGTCGCTGAGTCAAAATCATGGAACTCCCTACCTAGTAGCACTGTGGCTGTAGTTGCACCACATGGACTGCAGTGGTTCAAGAAGGCGGCTCACCACCACCTTCTCAAGGGCAGTTAGGGGCGGACAGTAAGTGCTGACCTTGCCAGCGACACCCACATACCATGAATGAATAAAAAATAAACACATTTTTGGTCATTGCTCTTAACTTTTCTGCTACTACCCGGCATCTGTTTCTCCTCTATGAAGTCCCTTTGTGATGTGCTGCAAACTTTCGTACAGGCATTCCCCAGTCTCTCACCCCTTTGGTACAAATGTAAGGAATCTTACAACACCAGGTTATAGTCCAACAGTTTTATTTGAAAATCATAAGCTTTCGGAGCTTTCCTCCTTCGTCAGGTGTGTGAAGGTTTCCATAAAAGCACCGCATATATAGTCATAGAACAATGCCTGGTGATTACAGATAATCTTTCCAACTGCCCGTTATCACACCTCTGCATGGATGGTGTTCAGACAGGGGAACATTACACCCAAGACCACTGAATACGCAAGCGGTCAGATTACAAAGACTGAGAGAGAGAGAGAGAGAGAGAGACAAAGAATGGCCAGTTGTATTAAAAACGGATAACTTGTAATCTGACCGCTTGCGTATTCAGTGGTCTTGGGTGTAATGTTCCCCTGTCTGAACACCATCCATGCAGAGGTGTGATAACGGGCAGTTGGAAAGATTATCTGTAATCATCAGGCATTGTTCTGTGACTACATATGCGGTGCTTTTATGGAAACCTTCACACACCTGACGAAGGAGGAAAGCTCCGAAAGCTTGTGATTTTCAAATAAAACTGTTGGACTATAACCTGGTGTTGTAAGATTCCTTACATTTGTCCATCCCAGTCCATCACCGGCATCTCCACACCCTTTGGTACAGGCAGTCCCAGTCTCTCACCCCTTTGATACAGATAGTGCAGGAACTTGACCACTTAATCTAGGCTGATACGCCAGCGCAGTGCTGAGGGAGTGCTGCACTGTCAAGGTGCCGTCTTTTGGATGAGATGTTAAAATCAAGGTCCCAACTGCCCACTCAGGTGGACGTAAAATATCCCATTGCACTATTTTGAAGAAGATGGGAGTTAGCCCTGGTGTCCTGGCCAATATTTATCCCTCAACCAACATCACTAAAATAGATTATCTGGTCATTATCACATTGCTGTTTATGGGATCTTGCTGTGCGTAAACTGGCTGCCGTGTTTCTCACATTACAACAGTGACTACATTTCAAACGTACATAATTGGCTGTAAAGCGCTTTGGGATGCCCGAAGGCCGTGAAAGACGCTATATAAATGCAAGTCTTTTCTTTTCTTGCTTTCTTCTTCATAGTCATTCATATTAAAGAGTCGAACTAAGATTGCCAAAACAATTCTGAAAACGAGTATTAAGAGATGGCCCTGGAATAGATGCAGGGTGGAGCTGAGAACGGTAGAAATTATGTCTTAGGTGGACTACAGCATGAACTGTTGTGTCTTACATTCCTATTACACAAGACATTTTACAGGCTGTAAAATCTGTCTCCCACTTACAACATCCTTTGTTAGTACATCCTGTTTACAACAACAGCTTTTCAATAGGATTAATGTATTCAGAGTTATTTTCCTCTACAACACAGATGTCAAGGGAATGTGTGAGATTCATCAGAAACAGTGAGATAAATTGCAAACCCATCTAAATAGGAACTGCAGTCTTCTGAATTGCTATGCAATCCTTAATGTTACAAGTCAAATTATTTAGAGATATCTAACGCCAAAGTGCTGGATACTACTGACTGTTCTGATGAAGGGTACACACCCAAAACATTATAACCCATCTTTTCCCTTTACAGATGCTGGCTGACCTGCTGCGTATTTCCAGCCTCTTTATTTTCGGAATGTTCTCTCAATGGTTTGGCAGCTTTACCCGGTGAGTAATTGTGCCACACTAGACTGGGTAGGTTCCAGATTCCGTCACTGATCTGTGTTGAGTTATTAGGTTTCGGGCTGGGCAGCAGGCAGGACCCTGGAGTTGGCCTCAGCACACTTGGGACTCGCAAGACAGAAATTCGGGAGCCAGGGTTCCTGCTACTGATCGCTATCCAGTGAAGCTTGCTCTGATGCCCTCCTCCACCCACATGACCTTTTTACCTGGGTCCAGACTTGGGAACAGTGGCCAATGCACCTGGTCCTGTAGGAACAGGAGTAGGCCATTCAGCCCCTCGAGCCTGTTCTGCCATTCAATTAGATCATGGCTGATCTGTATCTCAACTCCATTTACCTGCCTTGGTTCAATAACCCTTGATACCCTTACCTAACAAAAATCTATCAATCTCAGTTTTGAAATTTTCAATGGACCCCCAGCTTCAACAGCTTTTCGGGGAGAGTTTTCCAGATTTCCACTCCTCTTTGTGTGAAGAAGTGCTTCCTGACATCACCCCTGAATGGCCTAGCTCTGATTTTAAGGTTGTGTCCCCTTGTTCTGGATTCCCCCACCAGAGGAAATAGTTTCTCTCTATCAACTTCTTTAATCATCTTAAACACCTCAATTAAATCACTCCCGTAATCTTCTATACTCAAGGGAGTACAAACCTAGTCTATACTACCTGCCCTCATAATTTAACCGTTATAGCCCTAGTATCATTCTGGTGAATCTGCGCTACACTCCCTCCAATATATTATTCCTGAGGTGCGGTGCCTAGAACTGAACACAGTACTCCAAACGCAGTCTAACCAGAGCTTTATACAACTGTAGCATAACTTCCACCCTTTTGTATTCCAGCCCCCTTGGGATAAAGGCTAACATTCCATTAGTCTTTTAAATTATTTTTTGTATCTGTGCATTAGTTTTTAATGATTTCTGTACATGGACCCCTAAATCCCTCTGCTCCTCCACAGTTCCTAGTGTTCACCATTTAGAAAATACGCTGATCTATCTTTCTTGGGTCCAAAGTGGATCACCTCACACTTCCCCACATTGAATTCCATCTGCCACAGCTTTGCCCACTCACTTAATCTATCAATGTCACTTTGCAACTTTCTGCTCCCATCTACACTACTTAGTGTCATCAGCAAACTTGGGTATACAGCTCTCTGTTCCTTCATCTAAGTCATTGCTAAGTATGGTGAAAAGCTGAGGCCCCAGTTACAGATCCCTGGGGGACACCACTGGTGCCAGGGGAAACGTACCTCAGCGAGACTCAGTGACTTCAGGAGAGGAGGGGAGGGGAAAAACAAACAAAAATGCCCGACAAGGAGGATTATTATATTGGGGAAAAAGAATTCCCCTTTAAATACTAGGCTATTTATATCTACAGTGTCCCTTTAAGAGGTGTGTTGCTGACCTTTCTTTGATCCAAAGCGTTCATATTGTTTGTCAGGAGCTGAAACTCAATGATTCAGATTCTTTTATCATGTAGATTGAGTAGGACCTTTTAAATTTCAAATGGAAGGCCAGCCCCAGGAATTCCCTCTTGTCTCCGAGCCACGGGGAGGTCAGCAACGCCTTGGTGAGGTTCAGGAATGGTCTGTCCAGGTGCAGGCCATTGGGCAGGTAGACCCACACCAGCCTCATCTGCTCGGGGATAAAGTATTACACAGAATTAACAGTACAGAAACAGGACATTCGGCCCAACTAGTCTATGCCGGCGTTTATGCTCCACCTGAGCCTCCTCCCACTAACCCTATCAGCATATCATTCTATTCCTTTCTTCCTCATGTGTTTATCTAGCTTCCCCTTAAATGCAGCTATGCTATTCCCCTCAATTACTCCATGTGGTAGCAAGTTCCACATTCTCACCACTCTCTGGGTAAAGAAGTTTTTCCTGAGTTTTTTATTGGATTTATTAGTGACAATCTTATATTTATGGCCCCTAGTTTTGGTCTGCCCCACAAGTGGAAACATCTCTACCTCGACCCTATCAAACCCCATCATAATTTTAAAGACCTCGATCCGGTCACCCCCTCAGTCTTCTCTTTTCTAGAGAAAAGAGCCCCAGTTCAGTCATATTCATACCCCTGCCGTTGTTACTTTCTGCAGGCAGTCCGAGAAATAAGAGTGCGCAAGCATTCGTTTTCTCCCGGGTTGCTAGGGGCAGCGGCCGGGAGATCAATCTGCCATTCCGGTAGACTGTCGACCAAACCGGGAGGTTTACAACCCTATGCCCATTGGAGTACATATCACATATACCCACCCCAGCAAGGGTCAGCGCCTTCATGAGAGGAGAATGAATGAGGGGGTGGAATTGAAAACGACCCCCCCCCCACCACCACCAAAAAAAAATTACAAAACCCTGAGTTTCATTTTGAGAATAAGAACCGCGTCCCTCCATCTCGGGCCTGCTCACCTCCGTTGCCATGGCAACCGTTGCCGCCGAACAGGAGCCGCCCGGTCTCGGGCGCATGCGCATTGCGCGGCCAGCACCCACCGTCTCCCTCCTTCGCCGAGGATGAGCGGGGCGGAAAGAGCCGACAGCGGCCGGAAAGACCCGAAAAGGCGGGCGGGCGGACGGCCAGGCAAGGCAAGGGAGCCGAGCTTGGAGGGATTGGTGTGACGCATGCGCGGTTCAAAATCTCACTCGCTGCAGGTGGCGGTTGGGTCGGAAAGACCCGAGCCGAGCCGAGCTCGGGGTTGGTGTGACGCATGCGCATGTGTGTGTGTGCGTGTTTGAGTGAAGAGATCGTTGCGCTGATGGCTGAGTGACAGCAACGGCGGCGGCGGCGGGAGCAGCTGCGGGTGGGGAAGTTTCGCGGAAAAGGATCAACTGCGGAACGGTAGGAGGTGGACTGCAGCTCGCAAAAAAAAAAACCGCCGACATGGTAAGGGAACTGGGCTCCTTAAACATCTGGGGGGGAGGGTAAATAAATAAATAAATAGAGAGAGCCGGCAATTAATAATGTCATCGACGTCTCGCTTCTTTCCGGCTTCTGCTCACCTGAGCCCCAGGTAAGGGCGCGCGACGTCACCAGGTGTCCTTATTACACTCGTCTTAAATTAATCCTTTCCACCTCCCCAAAACACCTCAGGAATTATTTACCTTTTTCTTAAAATTCAATGTTTTAAAAACAGAAGTAATATTTTGAAGCTATTCATTTTGACCCGAGAGGGCAAATGGGCAGCAATTCCTCCCGCCCCCTCATTGATTTGCGCTTCCAACTGGTCATTCCGCCGGTCAATCAATCAAAGAATGCTGGGGGTGGTGGGCGAGACCTCATCAGGTTAGTGGGGGTTGGTCTTAAAAAGGTGTGGAGTTTTTCCCAAAGTCTAGAACAGAAGGCAGGTGAATGCCATCTGAATATAGATATTAAGTTGTTGTATCAACATGTGCCATAATATAATTTCAGATTTGATCAAACCTGTATTATATAACTTCCTTTTTTTTATATATGTGGTGTTCCTATTGAGTTTAGGAACCCTTACCATGGGGAAGTAATGAAGATCCTGATATAGCGCAAAGATCTAAAGATGTTGTGACCTATTTACATATTCCCAATGAGTTATCTGGTATTATCGCCTCTGAGACAGAAAGTCAGGGTTCAAGCCACATTCCAGAGAGTTGAGCACATAATCCAGACTGAAACTCCAGTGCAGTACTGTGGGAGTGCTGCACTGTCGGAGATGCCGTCTCTTGGATAAGATGTAAAACCGAAGCCCTGTCTACCCTCTCGGGTAGATGTAGAATGATCCCACTGCACTATTTGAAGACGAGCAGGGGAGTTCTCTCCTGAATCCTGGCCAATATTTATCCCTCAGCCAACACCTAAAAACAGATGGTCTGGTAATTATCTCATTGCTGTTTGTGGGACCTTGCAGTGCTGCTGCATTTCCTACATCACAACAGTGACTACACTTCAAAAACGTACTTAATTGGCTGTAAAGTGCTTTGGAACATCCTGAGGTTGTGAAAGGTGTTATAAATTTGCAAGTTCTTTCCATTATACTGGCTCCTATGATGGACCAGTGAGTAACTGCATTGTTATGTGGCACTGAGACATGTAAGTTTGGGTTCTGTTGAGCAGTTGTGTTAAGTTAGATGATGTTGGCCTCGTTGTCTCTGAGCTCGGGAGAGAAAGTGGTCAGGTGTTCCTTTTCTTTATCCCTTCACTTTAATAGAATCAATTAATACATTTTTTTGTAGCACAGTTAACTCGACTGCTGTGAAACAATTTTACATAACCTTAATTTTTACTTCAGAAATAAGATTCTCTTGTTTCAGCTGCTCAGCCATGTTTTCCATTCTCTTAAGCCTTGCTGCAGTTTTTTTAAATCTTCTGTAATATGGAAATCTTTTCCCAGAATTGGGCCGCCTTTGTCTGTATCCTATCCACAAAACAAATGTTTAACTAGGGACTGTTGATTATCCAACAGTGGGTTCATTTTGAGCTTTTTTTTATTGGGACTTCAGTTCTGGGGCGAGATTGGAGAAGCTGGGATTATTCTCCTTAGAGCAGAGAAGTTTAAGGGGAAATTTAATAGAGGTGTTCTAAATTATTAAGGGTTTTGATAGAGTAAGTAAGGAGAAACTGCTTCCACAGGCAGTGTGGGGAGAGGATCGGCAACCAAAGAGCACAGATTTAAGGTAATTGGCGAAAGCACCATCGGGGAGATGAGAAATTTTTTACGCAGCGAATTGTTCTGATCTGGAATGCGCTGCCTGAAAGGGTGGTGGAAGCAGATTGAATAGTCATTTTCAAAAGGGAATTGGATAAATACTCACAAAGGAAAAATTTCCAGGGTGCTGGGGAAAGAGGGAGGGAGGGGGGGGGAAATGGGACTAATTGGAGAGCTCTTTCAAAGTTCACAGGTGCGATGGGCCGAATGGCCTCCCTCTGTGGCTCTTTGATTCTGTTGTGACTGGTTCGGTTGGTTTGTCATGAGCAATTGGTTCTGGATTTCCAATTGTGCAACGTTTTACTTCTGAATTCTTTTGGGATTGCTCATCACTCTGTGCATTAGGAAATGTCTTTCACTGGATCTCATTTTATCTGCTGCAGCAGAATCAAAAAATTCCAGCTTTGTTTCTGCTGTCCCCTCGGGTAAAACATTTTTTTCTGTGGACATGTCGCGAGCATAGTTTCTTTTTGGATAGAAGCCCAACTTCTGATTATCGGATCACAACTGGCCACTTTGATTAGAACAATTAACCGTCATGCAGTATTGATACCAAGTGACTCCTCCTAGAAAGTGTGTGTGAATTTTTAAAAAAAATCCCGGTCAGCTGTGATTGATTCGTTCTGTCTTCTCTTTTCCCTTCTCTCCCCCCCCCCCCCCCCCCCCCCCCCCCAGTCGAATAGCTAGCCTAGTTTATGTGTCGATGTATGATTTGGGGCATTATGATTGGCCTCAGCACTCCTGGACTAGGAGGAGGGATAAATCTTAGTGATCCTCTGAAGACAGCATGCATGTGTTGATGTCATAAGTACGGGATCAGGCTCTAATGTAAAGCCTTTTATGGTAGAATTTACATAGAATTACAGCTCAGAAACAGGCCCTTCGGCCCAACCAGTCCATGTTGGTGTTTATCCTCCACTCGAGCAGTATCCTCATCCCATGTGCCCTTCCTGCTCCCATATCCCTTTATCCCCCTTTCCTTCAACCACCTATCTGACCTGTTCTTAAATGCTGACGTGGTCTCTGCTTCAATCACTAACTCTGGTAGTGCATTCCACAGCCTCAACCCTCTGCGTAAACAAGTTTCTCCAGCTATCTGTCCTAAATCTGTTATATTTAATCTTGTCTAAATTCCCTCATTCTAAGCCAAAGCACTTTCAAAGTGTAGTCACTGTTGTAATGTCGGAAACAATTTGTGTACAGCAAGATCTCACGTTCTGCAACCTCAACTCTTTTTTTAAAAAAAAAAGCTTCTCCTTCACTCTGTTGTAAATCTATTACATTTAATCTGGTATCTATGTCCCCTTGTTCTAGACTCCCTCAATCACTGAAAACAATCTTATTGACTTTTCCCTACCCCTTTATAATTTTAAAAACCTCTTATCAAATCAACCCTGTAATCTCTCTGTTCTAACAAAAACACCCCCAGTTTCTCAAGTCTTTCCTCATACCAGGCAGTAGCCTCTGCCAACAGTTGTCTAGGAGTCATTGTATGAAACAAACCACCTGGGCAAGGGACCAGAGAGTTGGCGATGACTTTGGAACGGTACCCAACGAGAGTCTGCACTGGAGAGGAGCAATTGAAATAAAACAAGATGTCGAAAGCAGCAAGTTCTCACCTATTATCATTTTTGGTCAGATGTTGGCATCTGCTTCAACCTCCAGCTGCATACCACCTCCAGCTGCATAATTTCCCAATCGATGTGTTTTGTAATTAGTTTCGGGCCCTTCGTTCTGTGAAGAATACTGGGGTTGCTGGCAGAGAAATGAAAGCCAGTGGTTCAGGTTAGTAGCCCTGATGTTGTAGATCAAGGCTTGAATAGTTCATAAACGTCAGTAGCACCTAGCTGTTTTTTACTGCCTTTTCAACCCAGAGAATGACAGCAGGTCCAGGGAAATGACTGTCTCCCTGGGCTGGCTAGTTTCATACGTTTTCAGCCCATGCACATTAAAGTGAAAGATAATTCAGTAGCAACAACCCAAATGTCAGGAGAAGCTTTATTACAGTAATTACCCTGAAACAATTAAAACACTCGGAGAAACAATTATAATTGGATTAAGCACTGGTTCTTCTCACTTTACATAGAATCTGCTTCACAGAAACAGGCCATTCGGCCCAACTGGCCTATGCCGGTGCATATGCTCCGTACGAGCCTCCTCCCACCCCTCTTTATCTCACCCTATCAGCATATCCTTTTATTCCTTTCTCCCTCATGTGCTTATCGAGCTTCAGCTCAAGGCATCAAGGGGTATAGGGAGAGAGCGGGAATATGGTATTGAGATAGAGGATCAGCCATGATCATATTGAATGGCGGAGCAGGCTCGAAGGGCCGAATGGCCTACTCCTGCTCCTAATTTCTGTTTCTACGTTTCTTGATGTCTTTGCTTTTTGTTCCATTCTTTCCTTTTCAAGCAATTTTATTTCTCTACTTAATATAATCTATCCAATTTTTTTTAATTCTAAAAAGCAAACTCCTCGCCATGAATTGCTGCTTTCTCCTGATTGTATTGTCCATCTTGGAGGTGGAAGTAACTTCCACTGTACCTCTGCCTCAGGACACTTTTCTCAGCCAATCAAAAATCTAAATACGAACATACGAATTAAGAGCAGGAGTGGGCCATTTGGCCCCTCGAGCCTGCTCTGCCATTTGATAAGATCATGGCTGATCTGATTGTGACCTCAACCCTACTTTCCCATCCAACTACTATAACCTTTAACTCCCTTGTTAAAATGCTACGTTTTTTTTAAAAAAAGTGTCAAAATAAAAGCAACTAAAATGAGTATAATTGAAGTAATCGCACCTCGATGGATTTACTCATTTGTGACATGCTCACAGTTAAATTAAGAACATTTATATATATATTTTTTTTAATTCAAGGGCGTGAAAAGGCCATTCAGCCCATCGAGCTTGACCCTCTGTTGTTTCAAATCACCCAGCCAACCACCCAACAGCACCTTGAACACCCCGCTCTTTGATTCCACCACCTTGCCTGTTAGATGATGGCAAATATGCCAGCACAGACTCGATGGGCCGAATGGCCTCTTTTGCACCGTAAGATTCAACATAGGAACAGGAGTGGGCCATTTAGCTCCTCAAGCCTGTTCCGCCATTCAATTAGATCATGGCTGATCTGCATCTTAACTCCATTTATCCACCTTGGATCCGTAACCCTTAATCCCCTTGCCTAATAAAAATCTATCAATCTCGGTTTTGAAATTTTCATTTGACCCGTAGCCACAGCAGCTGTTTGGGGGAGAGAGTTCCAGATTTCCACTACCTCTGTGGTATTCTATATTTATCACCTTTTGAGGAAAAACTTTTTTTCTTCCCCTAAGGCTGGTTTTAAACTTATTTTCTACGTATTCCCTCTTGTTCTGTAGGCCTGACTGACGAAATTAATATTTTGGGTTCACCAAAATTTAATATATTTAATACTACAAGCTGTTCGTATAGTCAATGTGTTTTTCAAAGAAAGGAGATTACTGCTCTCTGACTAGTGAACGGCAGGCTGGGTTGAGATCAAGTTACAGGTGAGGGCGTACGAACAACAACTTGCATTTATACAGCGCCTTTAACGTAGTAAAACGCCCCAAGGCGCTTCACAGGAGCGATTATCAAACAAAATTTGGCACCGAGCCACACGAGGAGATACTAGGACAGGTGACCAAAAGCTTGGTCAGTGAGGTAGGTTTTAATCACAGAAAAGGTACACTTAAGCTCTGACTTAAAATGAGGTTGCAATTTATATAGCAGCTTATAATGTCTACGATACATCCCGAAGCGCTTCATAAGGGATGTGTACGTTTCTGTCAAGTGGGTAAATACAGAAGGCATTTTGTATACAGCAAGATCCCACAAACTGCAGTGACCAGTTCATTTGTTTTTGATGGTGTTGGTTGAAGGAGGAATGTTTGGCAGGACACGAGGAGAATGCCCTGTTGAATAATGCCATGGGATCTTTAACATCTAACCGAATGGGGCTTCAGTTTAATGTCTCAAGCAAAGGCTTTTAAACAACACAGCACTCCCTGGGGTTGATTTTGAGTTTTGGTCGCCCGCACTTGAAGTGAAGAGGCTTTACATTGGGCTGGCGAGCCGCGGGATGCCAAACAGCCGTCCAGATGCAGCTAGCTGAATTGAGGCTACTCTGGCCGCCAGCTAGGTATGTTCGGGGGAGATCGGATTGGTGGGGGAGGGAAGTCCCAGGGCGGCAGTGGCCGTCTCCAGGTCTCGCAAAAATCATTCTAAAATTCACCGTAGGAACAGGAGTAGGCCATTTAGCCCCTCGAGCCTGTTCCGCCATTCATTGAGACCATGGCTGACCTGTGACCTAACTCCATCTACCCTCCGTAGCCCCATATCCCTTCATACCTTTGTTTAACAAAAATCTATCGATCTCAGATTTAAAATTAACAATTGTGCTAGCATCAGCTGCCACTTGCAGAAGAGAGTTCCAAACTTCTACCACCCTTTGCGTGTAGAGGTGTTTCCTAACTTCACCCCTGAAAGTGCTGGCTCTAACTTTTAGGCTGTGTCCCCTAGTCCTAGACTCCCCAACCAGCGGAAGAGTAGATAGAGAGAAACTACTATCAGTTCCCCTTAATATCTTGAAAACTTCGATCAAATCACCCCTTAATCTTCTAGTTTGTGTAATATAGGCTATGATGTGGAGATGCCGGTGATGGACTGGGGTGGACAAATCTAAGGAGTCTTACAACACCAGGTTATAGTCCAACAGCTCTATTGGAATCACAAGCTTTCGGAGCTTTCCTCCTTCCTCACCTGATGAAGGAGGAAAGCTCCAAAAGCTTGTGATTCCAATAAAACTGTTGGACTATAACCTGGTGTTGTAAGACTCCTAATATAGGGCTTGCAGAGAGATGACACTGCGACAGAAACTGATTCCAAGTTTCCAGCAGAGCCACATTTTTTTAAAAGGGGAGTGAAGTTTGATTTTGAATTTGATTTGCATTAACTGCGTCAATAGTATCCTGGGGTTAAGGAAGAACAATTACACTGTTTGCAGGGCTGCTCTGGCCCATGGGTAAAAGAAAGAATTTGCATTCATATAACGACTTGCAAGGAGTGCTGCACTCTCGGAGGTGTTGTCTTTCGGATGAGGCGTTAATCCGGGGGCCCCGTCTGCCTCTCGGGTGGATGTAAAAGATCCCATGGCACTATTCAAAGAAGAGCAGGGGAATTCTCCCTGGTGCCCAGGCCTATATTTATCCCTCAACCAACATCACTCCCGCCCAACCTACTGGGAGAAGCAAAAAATATAGAGACCTGCAGCGAAAAATTCTCTTCAAAATCCTCACAGGAGATCAGGCAAGCTCCAAGAGACCCAAATCCGCTGTTCAGTAAAAACGTGGGACTTCTTTTCCCTTAGCCCAGGGAGCCTGTGGTCAATTGTAGAGCCTGTAACATCACCCGAGCTATGACCAACTAACTCAGCACGACCAGGAGGTCGTACCCAAGACCTTCCTGGTCTGCTGAGCTTTGCACCGCACAGGACGGTACATTTACATTTCTGAGCCATCACGAGAGTGAATCAGACGGCCTCTGTAAAGTGAAAAACTCCTCAATCAAGCTATAAATGATGGTAGAAATAAATCAAAGTGCTCTACAGCCAGAAATAGTGTCTCTGTCCCAGTTACATACTGCTCGGTCCTTGAGGCATTTAACAATGGGGTCAGACACTTAAAAAGTTTAGATGTCTGAGCGAGTTTAGTGTCTGTCAAGGTCAAGGATTCGAGTGCCGAGAACCTAGCATTGCTCTATTTTCATCCCCCTCTGCATCTACATCGCCTTGATTTTAAAATTCTCATCCTTGTTTTCAAATCCCTCCATGGCCTCACCACTCCCCATCTCTGTAACCTCCTCCAGCCCTATAACCCTCAGAGATCTCTAAGCTCCTCCAATTCTGGCCTCTTGCACATCCCCGATTTTAATCACTCCACCATTGGCCACCGTGCCTCAGCTGCCTAGGCCCTAAGCTCTGGAATTTCCTCCCTAAACTCCTCTGCCCCTCTCTCCTCCTTTAAGACGTTCCTTAAAACCTACCTCTTTGACAAACTTTTTGATCACCTGACCTAATGTCTTCTTATGTGGCTCAATGTCAAATTTTGTTTGATAACGCACCTGTAAAGAGCCTTGGGACGTTTTCTGTGTTAAAGGCACTATGTAAAGCACAGGAACTGCAGTGTTGATTAGATGCCCGATGTGGAACAACATGATGCTGACACCATCGGCTAAAAGTGGAAGAGTTTGATTCCCCAGAGCTAGCATCCCTCACCTTGATCAGTTGTAAAGTGTATCTCCCTCAAGTAAAAGGGAAGAGATGGCAGGAAAACAGGCCTTTGTGATTTAGCTGAGGAACGGACACTTTCCTGTTGGTTTGCCTCCAGTCTTCTCCCGAAGCTGCTGGTTCATGGGTGCAGTTCCCCAGGTATTGAGCTACTTGTTCCATTGCTAGCATGCCTTTTTTTCTCCCTCTCAAGGTGTCATCTCAGCCTGTTCACGTGCTCCTCTGGCACCTCTTCCTCATTCAAGCACCTCCTCCTCCTCCTCTTTCATCCTTCCTGCCTCTCCTCTGGTCATAGGGTGTGCCCTAATGCCCTATCCTTTGGCTCATCTGCCAATTGCCCTTGATGCCATCATCCATTAGCTTGGGGTTGGCCTCCATACAAATGCTGATGCCCATCTTCACCTTCGATTCCATGCCTGTAACCGCACTGTTTTGTTGCTTGTTAATGAGCTGGAACGTACTCCAACTTTACACTTTTTAAGACCGAAGCCATCCTTTTTGATTCTTCCCAGAGACTCAGTGCCCTTGCCTCCGATTCCAGCCCCTACTCGGGATGGACCTGATTATTCTCAACCTTAGTGTCTTGTTTGATATTTCTGATGCTGAGGAATAAAATTGAGTGGGATGTTTGGGTCCAACTTGTGATTGGAGAGAATGGACTGTCATCGGGATGGGTTTTGGATAATACAAAAACTGCTTAATCTAATAAATTATCTAATAAACTGGAGAAGCAAAGTGCTAGAAAATTAGACCTAAATCTGTGTAAAATTAGAAATGGGGAGGGGGTTGGTGGCGAAAGAGAAAAAGCATTAACGGGCGACTGATCGGAAATAGATCTCAAGTACTTGCGTATGATGTAAGGTGTGAAGAGGAAATAAAATCAATATTCTAATCACTGGAGACTAATATTGACACACAGTCCTTGGGCTGTTACAAGGAGTGCAAGAAATGGGGGGCCTGGTCCTGGACTGGTTATGCGTAGATTTTGACGGTTGGTATAATTGGCCCAACAGGGACCTGGCTAAAACTGGGTTGAGCGCGAGTTTCATTGACTGCCATAAAATACTCGAGAAATTTAGGAGGTTGAGTGTCTAGTGATGCGGTCTGATTCTGCCTCCGTGAAGTACCTTGGGACGTTTTTCTACATTAAAGACACTTTTATATAAATGCATTTTGTTGTAGTGAGAGGGGGTCTGGAGTTGACAGTTTTCCATTCGTTCAGTAAAAGAAAGACTCTATTTGTATTGTGCCTAAAGCATCTCCCAGAAAAACCTCCCAAGTATTTCACATTAAATGTTTTAATTATATGGGCAGTGTGTTAATTAGAAAGGTAATGCTTTACAGCCAATGAAGTACTTTTTTGAAGTGTAGTCACTGTTGTAATGTAGGAAACGCGGCAGCCAATTTGCACACAGCAAGGTCCCACAAACAGCAATGAAATAAATGACCAAATAATCTGTTTTAAATGATGGTTGAGGGATGCATGTTGGCTTGGACACCAGGGAGAACTTCCCTGCTCTACTTCGAAAAGTGAAAATTGCCCATGGCAAGGTCCCACACAAGGTAATGAGGTAAATGACTTATGAATCTGCATTTTGATAGTGTTGGTGCAGGAAAGGGCAGCTGCTCGTCTTTGAATAGTGCCACTGGGTCCTTGACATCTACTTGAACAGGGCATTGATTTAATGCTACATCCAAAGTGCGGTACCTCTGACAGTGCAGCCCTCCCTCGGTACGGCGCTGAAGTGCTGGCCTGGATTGTGTGCTCAAGTCCTGCCTTCTGACTCAGAGGCGACAGCAAGCTGAGCTAACACAGTAAGAAATGAATAATTGAGAGTTGGTGGTGACTGCTGGCACAAGGGGGAAGGAAATTAATTCCATGTCACCTATGCACTAGGGAATGGCAGAGTGCTAGTTACGACGTATATTAATTACTCTAATTCCCAATAGAATGGGGGAAAAGAGTCTCTTTGAAACGGAAGAGGAAAGAGCCAATGCAATGCTTCTCAAGGCAGCACGGTTCCAACTCTGAACAGAACGGAGAGCAGACATTCTACTATTAATAGTAAGCGTGGGTTTGTGGAAGATAAAATATTGAACTTCAGGAATTTTTTAAAAAACAAATGAAAGTTGAAAAGGAGTCATAACGTAAGATAGTCACCAGTAAATCCAATAAGGAATTCAGGAGCAACCTCTTTACCCAGAGAGCAGTTAGAATGTGGAACTCACTACCACAAGTAGTTGAGGCGAATAGCATAGATGCATTTAAGGGGAAGCTAGATAAACACATGAGGGAGAAAGGAATTGAAGGATATGCTGATAGGGTGAGAGGAGGCTCGTGTGGAGCATAAACACCGGCATAGACCAGTTGGGCTGAATGACCAGTTTCTGTGCTGTAAATTCTATGTAAATCTATTCTATGTAAAGTATGGTCGGGAGGTGAAGCAGAGCTGGGCGTTGCTGAATTTACAGTGCGTATTAGTGCGTGCGCATGTCTGGAGCTTCTCTGTCACTGCTATTTTGGTGGGCAGGTTAACACTTCAGCCAATATAGCACAGAGAGGGGTTTCAGGCGAACTTGTTCAGTTTTCATGCGCTGATGTAATTCTAGGCCGACACTCCAGTGCAGTATTGAGGGAGTGCTGCACTGTCGGAGGTGCCGTCCTTTGAGTGAGACAGTTTAAACTGAGGCCCCGTCTGCCTGTTCAGATGGAGCAGGGAATTCTCCACGTGTCCTGTCTATGCTTCAATCTCGAGCGACGCCAGAAAATGTCGGCCATTGGTGCTTGGACATGTTTCTGGCACAGAATGGTTGCCGCGTTTGCCTATGTAACAGTCGCTGCAAGTAAACAAAGAACAATTCATTGTGTGATGCAATCTGAGAGAATGTACAAAGGTGTAGGAGGTAAAAGAAAGAAAGAACTTGCATTTATATAGTGCCGTCCCAAAGCACTTTACAGCCAATGAAGCACTTTTTCGAAGTGTAGTCACTGTTGTAATGTAGGGAACATGGAAAAGAATATTGGGGCGGGGGGGCTGTGGAATGTGCCTTTCTCATTCAGGAATATTGGGGGATGGGTGGGATGTCCTTTTCTCATTCAGGAATATTGGGTTTGGGGGGGTGGGGGGGTGGTGAGATGTCCTTTTTCCCATTAAGCAATATTGGGGGCATGGCTGGGATGTCCTTTTCTCAGTTGTGGATGTTCTTCTTTCTGAAGCGCCTCTCTCAGAGCAGGGACCTGAGTCAGTTGTCTGGAATACCACAGAACAGTACAAATGTACAATCAGTGGTTGTATAGTGACTGAATAAGTAAAATTCTGTTTCTATAACATGGGATTGCCAGTGCTTCAGGAGAACCCAAGATTCAGTTTGTTCAAGCCAACGACCTTGACTGTAACTGATGACTGAAGTTTCCCATTCTGACCTCAGGTGAAGGATGGATTTTATAAAACCAAATGTTTGTGGCTGCTTTTCTTTCAACCTAGGCAACCTAGCAAGAGAGAGAGAGAGACACACACAAACATGCCTTTTTGGACTTGACCGTTCTGAGTTGGTTTGGTGCAACCTTGCATGTCAACCCTGGGATTGCGACAGAAGGTGAAGGCACCTGATTGTGCTGAATCAGTGGACTCCGCCACTAATAAATAACTCTATGTTACTGATTAACCACGAGTCTCTAACTCTCATAAAACACTGACGCCATGAGCGTGTAAATAGTTTAAAATGTCCTCCAATATTTTATGAATCTTAGTGGGTGAAATCTGCTGGTTATATAGGGTAAATTCAATAAAGAAGGACCCTGCATTAATACTGTGCATTTCTGCTTCACAACCGAGTAATTATTTTTGAAGTGTAATCACTGTTACGTAGGCAAACACGGTAGCTGATTCGCACATAAATAATCTGTTTGGTGGTGAGAAAATGGGCAGAAACAAATGGATAGGGGAAAAAATATCCACTACCGATACTTTCAAACCCTCTCAGGTGGATCTAAAAGATCCCATGTTGCTCTGGGAAGAAGAGCATGGGAATTCTCCCCGGTGTCCTGGCCAATATTTACCCCTCAACCAGCAATACTAAAACAGATAATCTGGTCATTTAGTTCATTGCTGTTTGTGGGATCTTGCTGTGTGCAAATTAGCTGCCACGTTTCCCTACATTACAATAGTGACTATACTTCAAAAGTGCCTTATTGGCTGTAAAGCGCTCTTGGATGTCCTGAGGTCATGAAAGGCGCTGTATGAATGCACATTCTTTGTTTCGTTCTTACTTTAAGGTGGCCGGCCGTATGTGTCCTGGTCTCTGAGCGAGATTTGGGTACTTCAGTTGGCCTCGCTCTCACCTCTGAGTCAAAACAACGTGGGTTCAAACCCTGCTCCAGGACTTGAGCCCATATTCTAGGCCGACACTCCAGTGCAGTATTGAGGGAGTGCTGCACTGTCGGAGGTGCTGTCCTTTGAGTGAGACAGTTTAAACCGAGGCCCCGTCTGCCTGTTCAGATGGAGCAGGGAATTCTCCACGTGTCCTGTCGATGCTTCAATCTCGAGCGACGCCAGAAAATGTCGGCCATTCGTCCCATTGGTGCTTGGACGTGTTTCTGGCACAGAATGGTTGCCGCGTTTGCCTATGTAACAGTCGCTGCAAGAAAGCAAAGAACAATTCGTTGCGTGATGCAATCTGAGGTGTTCAGGCAACATAAGAGGAAGCTGGCTAAATTAAAAATCTTTTTATTGGTAACACAACAATTGATTTAACTTCCACCACAGCTCAGCACCATCTAGTAGGACGAGTAGCGAAATAACTGCATGCTCAATTTACCCACCCCCTCTCCCTGCCCCTAACCAAAAAGAGAGATAAGATTCTGAGGGGACTTGACAGGGTAGCTGCTGAGAGGTTGTTTCCCCTGGCTGGAGAGTCTAGAACTAGGGGGCATAGACTCCGGATAAGGGGTCGGCCATTTAAGACCGAGATGCGGAGGAATTTCTTCGCTCAGAGGGTTGTGAATCTTTGGAATTCTCTACCCCAGAGGGCTGTGGATGCTCAGTCGTTGAGTATATTCAAGGCTGCGATTGATAGATTTTTGGAATCTAAGGGAATCGAGGGATATGGGGATCGGGCAGGAAATTGGAGTTGAGGTCGAAGATCAGCCATGATCTGATTGAATGGTGGAGCAGGCTGGAGGGGCCTTATGGCCTACTCCTGCTCCTATTTCTTATGTTCTTAGATCTGGTTGAGGTGCTTTGTGACTTAACTGCAACACATGGCAGTTTTGTTTAAAGTATCACCAGTTGATTTAAAACCTACTGACCCTGAGAATCCTAGAGGAGGACATTCATCCTCTTTCCGCCCCCCCCCCCTCCCCCAAACTAATGGTCTACCTCAATAGTAAATAAGTATACTGGAAATTAATCTTTCTCCTGTAAACAGACTTGCTTGCGAAAGGCTCCAGATTAATGCCTCGTGCTTTACAGATCAACCAGGTTTTGCCCTTGTTGGGTTCTGACGGCAGCTGAGCAGTCACTGGGCCAAGAATTTTCTGCTGAATTTTCATCGATCCCAGCGATTGTTTTCTTTTCTTCTCATGAGCTGGGTAGCAAGGGCTGATCTCGGGCTTTTCAGATCCTGTTTAAATTCATTCCGTCAACCAATAAAGAAAGAACTTGCATTTATATAATGTTTTTCACGACCTCTGGACATCCCAAAGCGCTTTGCAGCTAATGATGTACTTTTTGAAGTGCAGTCTCTGTTGTAATGTAGGAAACCAGGCAGCCAATTTGCGCAATATTACTAAATGCAGATAAACTCATCATTCAACTCATTGCTACTTGTTGGATCTTGCAAAATAGTTGTGTTTGCCCACACAAGTCATTGCAATGAGAAATAAACACAGCTCTCTGAAGCACTTTGAGATCTTTATGAATAATGTAGCAAAGTGCTCAATATCTGTCTTTTTAAATTACTTTTTT
Organism: Heptranchias perlo; assembly: GCF_035084215.1. Taxonomy (NCBI): domain Eukaryota; kingdom Metazoa; phylum Chordata; class Chondrichthyes; order Hexanchiformes; family Hexanchidae; genus Heptranchias; species Heptranchias perlo. Next base: position 23,755,547 of record NC_090359.1, on the reverse strand, counting down.
GAAATTTATTTGTCAAGGTGAGTAAAACTCCATCTTCACTGTCCCATCAAACACTCCCAGGGCAGGTACAGCACAAGTTAGGAACAGAGTAAAGCTCCCTCTACAGGTGAAATGGGCAGACACATGGCAGATGAAATTTAACACAGAAGTGGTAACACTTTAATGGGAGTGCAGGAACAGAGAGACATGGGGGTGTATGTACACAAATCTTTGAAGGTGGCAGGACAAGTTGAGAAGGCTGTTCAAAAAAACATATGGGATCCTGGGCTTTATTAAGAGGCATAGAGTACAAAAGCAAGGAAGTTATGCTAAACCTTTATAAAACACTGGTTAGGCCTCAGCTGGAGTAATGTGTTCAGTTCTGGGCACCACACTTTAGGAAGGATGAGAAGGCTTTAGAGAGGGTGCAGATGAGATTTACTAGAATGGTACCAGGCATGAGGGACTTCAGTTATGGGGGAGAGACGGGAGAAGCTGGGGTTGCTCCTGGAGCAGAGAAGGTTAAGAGGAGATTTGATAGAGGTGATCAAGGTCATGAACAGTTTTGATAGAGTAAATAAGGAGAAACTGTTTCCAGTGGCAGAAGGGTCGGTAACCAGAGGATACAGATTTAAGGTGATTGGCAAAGGAAACAGAGGCGACATAAGAAAACATTTTTTTACAGCGAGTTGTTGTGATCTGGAATGCGCTACCTGAAAGGGCGGTGGAAGCGGATTCAATAGTAACTTTCAAAAAGGAATGGGATAAATACTTGAAGGAAAGAAAATTTACAGGGCTATGGGAAAAGAGCTGGGGACTGGGTCTATTTGGATAGCTCTACTAAAGAGCCAGCATGGGCACGATTGGCTGAATGGCCTCCTTCTGTGCTGGATCATACTATGATGCACTGTCCCATCAAACACTCCCAGGGCAGGTACAGCATGGATTAGATACAGACTAAAGCTCCTTTTACACTGCACAGGGGCAGGTACAGCACATGTTCGATGTAGAAGATGGATAAAATACATAAGGACAATCCAGGATTAGCAAAAGCCAATTGGCCCATCAATGAGAGAGAACCTGAGACCAGGACTGGGAGTGAGTCTATCCGTGCAGGTGAGCAGAGGAGCAGGTGAATGTGGCCCTGATTGAGCTGCCAAACCAACTGCCGCATTGACACGTGCTAAAGACCAGCCTCCCTTACTCTCGACCCTTAGTGACCTAGATTCAGTCCTGTATATGAGTATACACAGTGCTGTTTGGTTTGAAAACGCAGCTGAAAGCTCCCAGTCTGGATGGCTCTGTATTACATGTGTGGAGACCTGTAGCACCAGTAGGCTTATCGAGCAACTTCTTTCTATTTTCTTTGGTTTCTTGCTGGATTCTCTGTGCAGAGCAGCGGTTTCACGTTACTTCTGTGGATGCGGTAGTGTAACAGTAACAGTACTGGGCTATCAACCCAGGGGTTGTGAGTTCAAATGCCATGTTGTGAAATTGAATTCAATAAATCTGGTAATTGGTCGGTCGAATTGTCATTGAACTCTCGGGCAATGAAAGAATGAACTTATGTTTATATAGTGTCTTTCACGTTCCACCTATGTCCCAAAGTGCTTCATAGCCATTTTGTGGACAAACCTGCCAGCCAATTTGTAATCCCTAAAGTCCCACTAAAAGCTATGAGATAATGACCAGTTAATCTGTTTTTGGTGGTATTGATTGAGGGAAGAATGTTAGCCCAGGACACCCAGGGAGAACTCCCTGTTTTTCAAATAGTGCCATGGAATCTTTTACATCCACCTGAGAGGGCAAACGGGGCCTCCGTTTAACATCTCGTCTGAAAGACAGCACCTCCGACAGTGCAGCACTCCCTCAGTACTGCACTCAGTCTAGGTTGAGGTGTTCGCATCCTGGAATTGGGGCTTGAACGGAAGGGAGCCAGCACCAGTGATTCCGTCCCCACACTGCCACAAACTTTGTTGCCCAAACCTTTAGAAAACTAGAGAAGAACTTACAAGAAATTTGCAGGGCTATGGGGAAAGAGCATCAGGAGGAGTGGGACTAATTTAGCTCTTTCAAAGAGCCGGCACGGACACGATGGGCCGAATGGTCTCCTGCTGTGCTCTATGATTCTATAAACTCAACAAGCCTTAAGCCTCACAAGGCCAGTTAGCACCTCTCAATTAGGTGATGTTATGAGCGATGTTTGGCAGAGTTGGTCAGTGCTGGAGCATTTTGCCCAGATTTCCACCATGCCAACCAAATCTCATTGTGGCTCAAACATCCTTTTTATTTTTATATATATATATAATATGTGTTTTAAAATAAAAAGCGTTTCTGCACCTTTGATGTGTAACTGAGCTATACAGTCCAGAAAGCCCTCCGTTTAATCTCTGGTCGGCACTGAGTTGAAAGAAAAACTCTTAAACATTCCAAAGTGCTTCACATAATAACTGCACAACGTAATCCATTCTGTTATGTAGGCAAATGCAGCAGCCATTCTTGTGCACAGCACGATCCCACAAATACCAAATGAGATAAATGGCCAGTTAATCAGTTTTTTGGTGGTGGTGGTTGAAGGAGGAATGCTGGCCAGGACTAGAGGGGAACTCTCTGCTCTCCTTCAAATAGATCATGGGATCTTTTAACACCCACCTGGAAAAGTAGCTGGTGCCTTGGTTGACACCTCAAATAACAGTGCAGCACTCCCTCAGTACTGTACTAAATTAGCTAATCAGCCTGGGTTCCTGCCCCGATCGCTATCCCATTGCACTTGATGGAGAGTTTGTTTCATTCTCGGGGTATGGGTGACGCTATCGAGTCCACGTTTATTGTTCACCCCTAGTTGCCCTTGAGAAGGTGGTGGTGAGCCGACTTCTTGAACCGCTTCTGTCCGTGCGGTGATAGTTCTCCCACAGTGTTGTTAGGTCGGTAGTTCCATGATTTTGACCCAGCGACAATGAAGGATACGTCCAAGTTGGGATGCTGTGTGACTTGGAGGTGGTGGTGTTCCCACGCACCTGCTGCCCTTGTCCTCCTAGGTGGTGGAGGTCGCGGGTTTGGGAGGTGCTGTCGAAGAAACCTCGGCAAGTTGCTGCAGTGCACCCTGCGGATAGTACACACTGCAGCCACTGTGCACCGGTGATGGGTGGGGGAGAAGAGTGAAGAGTATTCCATCAAACTCATGACTTGTGCCTTGTAGGTGGTGGCGAAGCTTTGGGGAGTCAGGAGGGGAGCCACTCGCTGCAGAATAGTTTGAGAATTTGAATTCGGTTTTAAAAATCTGGACATGAAAAGGTGGTATCAGTAAAAGTGACCACGAAGCTGTCGGATTGTCGTATAAACCCAACTGGTTCACTAATGTCCTTTAGGGAAGGAAACTTGCCGTCCTTACCCCGTCTGGCCTATATGTGACATAAGAAATCGGAGCAGGAGTAGGCCATACGGCCCCTCGAGCCTGCTCCGCCATTCATTAAGATCATGGCTGATCTTCAACCCCAACTCCACTTTCCTGCCTGATCCCCATATCCCTTGCCTCCAGTCCCACACCAACTAGTGATGGGCAATAAATGCCAGTCTTGCCAGTGACGCTCACATCCTGAGAATAAACAAAATAAAGCAGTTATGCTATTAAATTGTATGAGTATTTATATTCTGTCTTGAGTTGAGGTAGAGTACAGAATTACTGTTCATACTGCTTTGCAGGACTTGCAGATTATGTACTTTCTTGGGCAGCTATATACCCCGCTGACTGAAAACAAAGAACTTGCAATTTCTATTGCGCCTTTTACAACCTCGGGACACCCCAAAGCTTTTCACCAGGGAAGTTCTCTTGAAGGGTAGTCACTGTTGTAATGTAGGGAGACGCGGCAGCCAATTCGCACACATCCCACAAGTAGCGATGTGATAATGACCAGATAGATTTTTTTTTAGTGATGTTGGTTGAGGGATAAATATTGGCCCAGGACACCGGGGGAAGTCCATCGTTGGCTCACTCTGATCTCCTCTCGATCCGCAGATGCGCTTCATGCTGCTGTTCAGCCGTCAAGGCAAGCTGAGGCTGCAGAAGTGGTACATCGCCATATCGGAGAAGGAGAAGAAGAAACTCGGACGGGAGCTGATGCAGATCGTGCTGGGACGCAAGCCCAAGATGTGCAGCTTCCTGGAGTGGAAGGACCTGAAGATTGTTTACAAGAGGTGCGTCTGCTGCTTTTTATCGGCGGGTTAAAGGGGTTGTGGTTGAATGGGTTTCAGTGGAACTGGGATGACGGGAATCTTGGTGTGAAAGTCGTTGCTCTGTCCTTCTGTTTATCCTGTGATCTGGAGGGAGGGGGGGAGCAGTGGTGAGGGGTCTCCATGTCTCGCCATCGTAACCTTGGAGTGAGACCAGTTGAACCCCCGCAGGAATGGCTAAAAACGTCTGATGCCATTTCCCTGGGGGTTCCACCAGGAGACCGGGAGAACCTTACAATTCAAATGTGTTTTTTATTAAAAGTTGCAAGAAAAAGGCCTCGCTGTGTGTCCTCTTTATATTTGCAGCCTGCGGGTGTGTCTGGTTTCGTTCGTTCCATTGGATTGTACGAAATGTCCTCTTTTTTTTCTTTTCCTGCTTCCATTTCTTCACCTTTATCAGCTTCCCCCTCCCACTACATCCGCAGGTTGAGAAATCCCTATTTACAGCATAAAAGACCATTCAGCCCGTCAAATCCGTACCGCTACTTGTTCTTCGCCTGAGCCGCCTAGTCAAATCCCACCCTGCTCGCTCCCCATGCCCTTTAATATTCCTCTTTTTCAAGCTGCTATTTAATTCCCTTTTTAACAAATCTCATGCACTCTGCTGCAACAGTTTGCGACAGAGAATTCCACATTGGAACTAACCTCTGTGTGAAGAATTGTTGGTCTAACCCCTTAATTCCTTCTGCGATTATATTAAATTTATGCTCTTTTGTTATTGTCTTGCTGGTCTGTTGAAACAATCTTTCACTGTTGAGTCCATCATGACCATTCCTTGTCTTGAAGACCTTTATCAGGTCAGCCTGTAACCTTCTCAATCCTTAAATATATATAAGCCCTAACTTCTCAAGTCTCTCTTTATAACTGTAACCATAGGAACAAGAGTAGGCCATTCAGCCCCTCGAGCCTGCTCCGCCATTCAATTACATCATGGCTGATCTGCACCTCTGCTCCGTATCCCTTAATTTACCTGCCTGTGCTCCGTATCCCTTGATACCCTTACACAACAAAAATCTATCTATCTCAGTCTTGAAAGCTCCAATTGACCCTCAGCATCCACAGTCTTTTGGGGGAGAGAATTCTAGATTCCTGCATCCTTTGTGTATATATTTTTTTAAAAAGCCCATCGTCCCTGGTAATGTCCTATTGAACCTTTCCCATTGTTTGGATATCCTTCACGTAATGGGGTGCCCATTACTCCAACTGCAGCCTAACTGTAAAGTCTGGCATAAGTTCATCATTATCACCGCACTTTGGTATTCTCGTGCTCTAGGTGCGAAACCAAAGATTCAGTTTGCCTTTTGCATGGCCTCATCTACTTGCGCTGCCTGTGTGTCTGCACAGGTCGCTCTGCTCCTCTACTCCATTTAAGATCTTTTTAGGTGTCAGCCGTGGCTCAGTGGGTAACACTCTCACCTCTGAGTTAGAAGTTTGTGGGTTCACGTCCCACTTCAGGAACTTGAGCACGAAATCTAGGCCGTCCCTCCCAGTGCAGTACTGAGGGAGTGCTGCACTCTCGGAGGTGCCGTCTTTCGGGTGAAACGTTAAACTGAGGCCCTGTCTGCCCCCTCAGGTGGATGTAAAAGATCCCATGGCTCTATTGGGAGAAGAGCAGGGGAGTTCACCCAGTGTCCTGAACAATATTTATCCCTAAACCAACATCACTAAAACAGATTATATGGTGATTATCACATTGCTGTTTGTGGGATCTTGCTGTGTGCAAATTGGCTGCCGTGTTTCCTACATTTCATCAGTGATCACACTTTTAAAAAGTACTTCGTTGGCTGTAATGCACTTTAGGACGCCCTGTGGTCGTGAAAGACGCTATAGAAATGCAAGTTCTCTTTTCTTTTTTTCCTTCTTTCTTCCCCCTTTCTTTTTCCTTCTCTCTTTCTTTATCTGGAATATTTTCTTTTACTACTTATTTCCAACGTGCGTGGCTTCACATCTGTCTCCAATAGACTGCATCTGCCACTTATCTGCCCATTCTGCTGGCCTATCTATAGCCCTTCACAATTCACTAGATTCCCCCAATTGGGTCTCACCGACAGATGTTATTGTTCCCTCCATTCCCAAGTCCAGATGACTTATGTAAACAGTAAATAAGAGCAGCCCTAAAAGTGATCACTGAGGAATACCATTCACCTTTCCCAACCAGTCTGATACATTTCCTCTCACCGCTGCCTATGCTTATTGTCATCCACCCACCTCTCTGTCCATGAAACCATATTCTCCCTAATTTGTGCCGTTATCTTTGCTGTAAGTCTCATGCGTGGTTTCTTATCACGTGCTTTATGAACATTCATACAAGTTATGTCCACTGTATTTCCTTTATCCTGTCTGTTAGTTCTTCAGAGTTCTAGAAGGTTGGTCAGTCCTGCCCTCGCCCGGTCTGGGCCCGGGCGTGACCCCAGTCCCGCCCCAATGTGTTTGACTCTTAATGCCCTCAGGAGATGAGCAATAAACGCAATTAAGCCAGTGTCACCCACATCCCAAGAACAAATCAAAAACACCGAGGCCCCTTCCATCTGTTCAAGTGAACGCAAAAGATGAATTGGACTCGAAGGGGTCTTGTCCCGGTGTTCTAGCCAACGTTTGTCCTTCAACCACCACCATCCCAACTGATTATTGCAAATCAGCTGCCGTGGCTGCCTACATAACAGGGATTTTACTGCAAAAATAATTCATCAGTTGCGATGCACTTTGAGGACCTAAAGTCACAGTGTCAATGCAGGGTCCTTCTTTTAAAATTCTCATCCTTGTTTTCAGATCCCTCCATGGCCTCACCCCTCCCTATCTCTGTAACCTCCTCCAGCCCTACAACCCTCCGAGATCTCTGCGCTCCTCCAATTCTGGCCTCTTATGCACGGCCCACTTCCTTTTATCTACCATTGGCGGCCGTGCCTTCAGCCGCCTAGGCCCTAAGCTCTGAAATTCCCTCCCAAAACCTCTCCGCCCCCCCCTCTCCTCCTTTTTCAGACCCTCCTTAAAACCTACCTCTTTGACCAAGCTTTTGGTCACCTGTCCTAATATCTGCTTATGTGGCTCAGTGTCAATTTGCGAGGGGGAATGGAGGGTGGTTAAAATACTAATGGCACCGATTCATTTCAGGACAAGTAGAGCAAGAAACTTGCTATTCTTTAAGGTGGGGCAGGTCAACCAATGCTGGAGGGGTGGGGGCCTGGCGATCCATGACGGGATAACCATACAGGCACTCAATGGAAATGGGATTGATTGATCCTCCTGCTTCCCCACTGTGAGCTACACTGACCTGGTGGTTTGTGGGAGCGGCTCGTACTTGTCCTTTGGATTGCCAACCTCCCCCTCACTCCCTCCAGTGTGGGTTTGTTAATCCAAACGATGTTTTTGTATTGTATTCAAAAGTTGCAAGAAGCTTTGGCTTGTGAGTGTGTGTGGTTTCTTTTAACTAAATATTTTTATCTTGCTGGTTCTGCCTAGTTTATTTTGCTCCATATGCTCCTGGTTAGTAATGTTTTGCTCTTGGCTTTTACAGACTGTTTTTATTTCCAGCTGGAGCAGCCAGTGGAAGCTCTTGCACAACCTCCTGTCCTCTCCCTGACACGCATTGGGCCTTGTTCCTCGGGTGCGGGCCCGTAGCCTGCCCGATGAGCATCAGCAGGGGTGCAACCGGGATTGGCCTTACAGCTCAGCTCAGTCCTGCTCTCGTTTGAAGTCCATGCATGGATGTTCCTGCAGGGTCACTGGATAGCGATGGGAAGTGGCAAGGGGTCCAAGTGTCCCTCTTCCCACCCTCTCCACGATTTGCACACGCTCGTGCTATCCCTGACCTCCTATTGCACGGTTACTGACTCTTCTGCCATTGGAAATGGTTTCTCCCTATTTACTCAATCAAAACCCCTCATAATTTTGAACACCTCTATTAAATCTCCCCTTAACCTTCTCTGCTCTAAGGAGAACAACCCCATCTTCTCCACTCTCTTCACATAACTGAAGTCCCTCATTCCTGATATCTTTCTAGTAAATCTCCTCTGCACCCTCTCCAAGGCCTTGACATCCTTCCTAAAGTGTGATGCCCAGAATTGGCTACAATACTCCAGCTGGGACCTAACCAATGTTTTATGAAGGTTTAGCATAACTTCCTTACTTTTATACTCTAGGCCTTTGTTTATAAAGCCAAGGATCTAGTATGCCTTTTTAACAGCCTTCTCAACTTGTCTTGCCACCTTCAAAGATTTGTGTACATACGCCCCCAGGACTCTGTTTCTGCATCCCCTTTAAAATGTTACCATTTAGTTTGTATTGCCTCCCCTCATTTCCTAACAAAATGCATCACTTCACACTTCTGTGTTAAATTTCATCTGCCATGCGTCTGCCCATTTCACCAGTCTGTCTCTGTCCTCTTGAAGTCTGTTACTATCCTCCACGTTGTTTACTACATTTCCGAGTTCTCATGTGCTCCTCCTCCCCTGTCCTTCACTCCCTCTTACTCCTCTTCTCTTTTTCTTCCTCCTCATGCCTCTCCCCCCCCCCCCCCCCCTCCTCCGTGCTCTCTTCTTCCTCCTCTCCTGTCTTTCCCCTCTTTCTCCTCTTCCCCCCCCCCCCCCACCCCGCCCCAGCTCTCTGTCCGTAGATTGAATTGTCGGAGATGAGTAACTATTCTGGACTTCCATCTTGTTACCATTTGGGAATCAGGAGTGTGACAGAACTTGCCTTTGATCAATCACTACTGAATCCCTTGCACTGAGCATGGTATTAACCACAGAAGTAAAGTGTTCTGTTTCGTAAACTTGTACATTAGCGGGCGGAAGGAAGTCTTGGCTTCTCTTAAATGCAGCTCTTAAATGGATTATGTTGTGTAAGCTTTCCTGTCAGTGATTCCTGCTGATCCTTTCTGTAATACTCAGTGTGCACGATATGCAGAAAAGCATGGTGATAAAGTAAGTGATTCAGGATCTCTCAGTCCTGGATTATTCATCACTGTCGACCATTTATCAGCTAATTTGGGCCATTGAGCAGCAAAGATTATTGTACGACTCCAGCAATATCAGCATCAATCCTCTGAGAAGTATCAGTGGGAGTTGTCTGCACAAACCACATGTTTCTTGTTTCAAGCGATAAAAGACACAAAATGCCTTTAACAACAGGGTTGACTTCCTAGCAACAAGAACGTTTTAATGGTCCAAAACTATTCCAGGGGTTTAATGTTTCAAAACTACATTTCCTCTTGACCTGATTCTGATTCTGCAAGTGCAATGATGATCAGGTACAGCACGGGTTAAATACAAAGTAAAGCTCCATCTACACTGACCCATCAAACACTCCCAGGGCAGGTACAGCACGGGTTAAATACAAAGTAAAGCTCCCTCTACACTGTCCCATCAAACACTCCCAGGGCAGGTACAGCACGGGTTAGATACAGAGTAAAGCTCCCTCTACACTGTCCCATCAAACACTCCCAGGACAGGTACAGCACGGGTTAAGTACAGAGTAAAGCTCCCTCTACACTGTCCCATCAAATATGGTTCTATGGTACTCTAGCTCAACAATGCAATTGCACTCCAATTTCAGATGTGTGTCCCCTGTTGTAAGTGTGACATTTCTTACACCTGACAACCTTGAACTTGCGTTCTCTGGCTTTGCAATAATGTCCATGAGGGGCTGTTTCGTGCCCACTGGGAACTGAGTTGAAACTTGCCAAATGCATTTTATGTTGGATCAGAAGAGAGGAGACATCCAATCGATCAGTCTGGGCTGCGTCTGGTGGCGACACCTGCATCTGGAGGGGAGAGCTACAATCCCATCGGTCTGCGCTGGATCTGGAAGAGAGACGTACAACTCAAGCATTCCTTTTCCCACCAATCGGTTTACTTCAGCTATATCATATTCTACCGTCCACGACACGATCTACCTCAGCGGCGTCGCAGTCTGCCGTCCACCACACAGTCTACCTCAGCTACGTCTCACTCCCATCCACCGCACAGTCCCGTCCACTGCACACTCCCATCCACCGCACGGTCTACTTCAGCTACGCCGCGGTCCCGTCCACTGCACAATCTACCTCAGCTACGTCACACTCCCGTCCACCGTACAGTCTACTTCAGCTACGTCACAGTCTTTTTGTTTGCTTCCCTGTCTGTTCTCATCAGCGCGAGAAAATCATGAGTGCCCATTTGATTCTAAACTTGTGTCCGTGCTCAGGAAGCTGCCGGAAGGAATATTGGCCTCGTTTAGAGTCGCTGGAGCCTTCAAATTCACGTGTAAAAAGTGGTCGTGAAATAAATCCCACAGGTGGGAAAAGCACTTTAGCGGGTAATTCCGTGCTGGCAGTGAGCCAGCATTTCAGGCCGGCTCGAGGCAAACTTCACCATCTCGTTGAAAGGTTCCTTTATAGATCCCTGGGGTCAGGGGCTGTGACCCTTCAGCATGCGTGTGTGGCTGGGGAATGCTGTGTCTGTGGCCTTGCCTTGCAAAGGCTGTAACTGCGAATCGCCCGAGTGTGATTCCTTACCCCAGCTTTTTAAAAATTCATTCTCGGGATGTGGGCGTCGCTGGCAAGGCGGGCATTTTATTGCCCATCCCTAGTTTTGATACAACGGAGGGGCTTTGCAGAGGGTAGTTAAGAGTCAACCACATCAGTGTGGGACTGGAGTTACATATAGGCCCAGACCAGATAAGGACGGCAGGCTTCCTTCCCCAAAGAACATTAGTGAACCAGTTGGATTTTTACGACACTCCGACAGGTTGGTGGTCACTTTTCCTGATGCTGGATTTTTTTCAACTGAATTCAAATTCTCATTCTGCCACGGTGAGATTTGAACTCACATTCGCTGGATTACTAGTCCAGTCACCAGTAACCAGTACACTACCATACCCTCAACGGGCTGCGTTCCTCTGCTGAAGGGGCTAACTCTTGCTGGGCTCCAGCTGCATGGGTGCTAGCAGCCCTCTTGTGCCACTGCTGTTCCTCGTGTGAGCCTAGACAACAATTGTCGACGTGCTGTTCAACACGGCCTCGTCTAATCTCCATCCCTGCCTGGTATCTGCGTATGCTTCTCTCTTTCTTTCTCTGCATCTCTCTCTCTCTCTCTCTCTCTCTCTCTCTTTCCCTTCCAAGTTCACAAGATAATAATGGATGAGGAAGGTCATTTGGCCCATCGTAATTCATCCACAGAAAGATCCTAACATCACCCCTTCAGCTTCTGTGCTGTCCCAACGCCTCGTCCAACATAAAGCTTTCGATGAGTCACCACTAACTGCGGGACTTTGTTACCTCCAGACTCAACTCTACCAATGCTCTCCTGGCCGGCCTCCCACCTTCCAATCCCTGTAAACTTCAGCTCATCCAAAACTCTGCTGCCCGCATCCTAACTCGCACCAAGTCCTGTTCACCCATGTCCTCACTGACGTACATTGGCTCCCGGTCTGGCATCATCTCGATTTTAAAATTCTCATCGTTGTTTTCAAATCCCCCCCATGGCCCTCACCCCCTCCCTATCTCTGTAACCTCCTCCAGCCCTACAACCCTCTGAGATTTTTGCATTCCTCCAGTCGGTCCTCTTGCTCATGCCCGACTTTCATCACTCCGCCATTGGCGGGCGTGCCTTCAGCTGCCTAGGCCCTAAGCTCTGGAATTCCCTCCCTAAACCTCTCCACCTCTCCTTTTTAAGGCACATCCTAAAACCTACCTCTTCGACCAAGCTTTTGGTCACCTGTCCTAATATCTCCTTATGTGGCTCAGTATCAAATTTTGTTTGATAATCGCTCCTGTGAAGCGCCTTGGGATATTCTACTACGTTAAAGGCGCTATATAAATGCAAGTTGTTGTTGTGTCAAACCAATGGCCCTGACTGAAGTTCCACTACATCCACATGTTTAAGATGATGAAAGGAGTTGATAGGGTAGAGAGAGAGAAACTATTTCCTCTGGTGGGGAGACTAGAACAAGGGGGAATAACCTTAAAATTAGAGCCAGGCCATTCAAAGTGATTCGTCTTCACACAAAGGGCAATGGAAATTTGGAACTCCGCCCCTCCCCCCCCCCCCCCCCAAAATAGAAGTTGTCGAAGCTGGAGATAAATTGAAAATTTCAAAACTGAGATAGATAGATTTTTATTAGGCAAGGGTATTAAGGGATATAAATCCAAGGCGGGTAGATGGATTTAAGATACAGGTCAGCCCTGACCTAATTGAATGGCGGAACAGGCTCGAGGGGCTGAATGGCCCACTCCTGTTCCTATATCACGTCGCACCGTGCTAAGGTCGTAGTGTGAACGCAGCCTTGGATTGCAACTCGACCGGAAAGGTGGGTGCAAGGAGGGGAGAGAGGCCTTGAGTGGTTTTAACTGCAGTGGAACGATTCGGAAAATTCTTACCGCATCTTTCGAGCAATTAACGTTCAGATTGTGATCTGACCTTTCTCGAGTGCGGCACTTGAAATCCCAGCCGGGGAATCGGAGAAGTGTAAATGCTGAACAGGGACTGGAAGAGCCTCCTAATTGCTCTGTGATCTGTGGATAATTTGGATTGCTATTTTTTTTTCAGTCGTGACTTTGGCCGTGTTTGCTCAGCTGGGTTGGCAGAAGTCCCCCCGTCTCCACCCCCACTCTTGCCTTGCTGTGGGTTTTTTTTGTCTTCCTCTGAGTCAGAAGGTTGTGGGTTCAAGTCCCACACCAGAGACTTGAGCACAAAAATCTCAGCTGACACTCCCAGTGCCAGTACTGAGGGAGTGATGCACTGTTGGAGGTGTCGTCTTTTGGATGAGACGTTAAACCAAGGCCATGTCTGCCCCCTCGGGTGGACGTAAAAGATCCAACGGCACTATTTCAAAGAAAAGCAGGGGAGTTCTCCCCGTTATCCTGGCCAATATTTATCCCTCAAACTACATTAAAAAAAAACAGATTATCTAGTCATTATCTCGTTGCTGTTTGTGGGATCTTGCTATGCACAAATTGGCTGCTGCGTTTTCTACGTTACAACAGTGACTACACTTCAAGAAGTACTTCATTGGCTGTAAAGCCCTTTGGGATGTCCTGAGGTCGTGAAAAGCACTATCTAAATGCAAGTTCGTTCGTTCTTTCCTCCTCCTCTCTGGAAGCTTCTTCACTCCTTCCTGCGGTGTGGCTCCACGAAGCGCTGGTCACCCAGGTGGCCATTCTTCATGTGCGAGCCTCGGCCGCGAGCGCTATTTGACCGCGGGAGGCGCAGCAGCAGCTCATCTGAATCCTGGCCATATCCCGATGACCGCACACCCGCCCCTCCACTGGATAACATTGAGGAGCAGGAAACCTGGCTGATTTTGTTTTCTTTCTTTCTCCGTCACTAACCCAGGGACGCTGAGGCCAATTACAGCTTCCCTGCCAGGGGTGACGATCTAGGCTGACGTTCACGTGCAGAAAGACCGTCCTTTCGTTCGTGCAGCTTCTTATCCCAGTCTCAGGACATCCCAAAGCGATTCCCAAATCCAATGAATTACTTTTTGACACGCAGTCGCTGCAGGGAAAAGTAGTAGCCAATTTCTATTAAATAGCAGTAATTTAGACCAGATCTAGAGACGTTAGAGGAATGGATAAATGTAGGTTGTGGAACATCCCTGCATATTTATACCAGGGTAACCAAGGGTCTTCACTTGATTGCAGTATAAAGTAGGAGAGGAATTTCCTGGAATTTTTTCCTGAATTGGATACAGGGTTTTTCCTCTGGCCTATTGCCTCTGCCCGGAGATGCCGCAGAAAGGAGTTGGGTCAATGAAGGAGCCATTTGGCCCATCGTGTCCGCGTCGGCTGTAAATGAGCCACCCAGCCTAATCCCACTTTCCTGCACTGGGTCCGTGGCCCTGTAGGTTACAGCACTTCAGGTGCACATCCAGGTACTTTTTAAATAAGTTGAGGGTTTCTGCCTCTACCGCCCTCTCAGGCAGTGAGTTCCAGACCCCCACCACCCTCTGGGTGAAGAAATTTTTCCTCAGCTCCCCTCTAATACTTCTACCAATCACTTTAAATCTATGCCCCCTGGTTATTGACCTCTCTGCTAAGAGAAATAGGTCCTTCCTATCCACTCTATCTAAGCCCCTCCTAATTTTATACATCTCAATTAAATCACCCCTCAGCCTCCTTTGTTCCAAACCCCAGCCTGTCCAATCTTTCCTCATAGCTAAAATTCTCCAGTCCTGCCAACATCCTCGTAAATCTCCTCCGTACCCTCTCCAGTGCAATTACATCTTTCCTGTAATGTGACCAGAAAAAAGCAGGACAAATCCAATCCGGCCAATTACCGCCCCATCAGTCTACTCTCAATCATCAGCAAAGTGATAGAAGGTGTCGTCGACAGTGCTATCAAGCGGCACTTACTCACCAATAACCTGCTCACCGATGCTCAGTTTGGGTTCCGCCAGGACCACTCGGCACCAGACCTCATTACAGCCTTGGTCCAAATATGGACAAAAGAGCTAAAGAGGTGAGGTGAGAGTGACTGCCCTTGACATCAAGGCAGCATTTGACCGAGTGTGGCACCAAGGAGCCCTAGTAAAATTGAAGTCAATGGAAATCAGGGGGAAAACTCTCCAGTGGCTGGAGTCATACCTAGCACAAAGGAAGATGGTAGTGGTTGTTGGAGGCCAATCATCTCAGCCCCAGGACATTGCTGCAGGAGTTCCTCAGGGCAGTGTCCCAGGCCCAACCATGTTCAGCTGCTTCATCAATGACCTTCCCTCCATCATAAGGTCAGAAATAGGGATGTTCGCTGATGACTGCACAGTGTTCAGTTCCATTCGCAACCCCTCAAATAATGAAGGAGTCCGAGCCCGCATGCAGCAAGACCTGGACAACATCCAGGCTTGGGCTCATAAGTGGCAAGTAACATTCGCGCCAGATAAGTGCCAGGCAATGACCATCTCCAACAAGGGAGAGTCTAACCACCTCCCCCTGACATTCAACGGCATTACCATCGCCAAATCCCCCACCATCAACATCCTGGGGGTCAACATTGACCAGAAACTTAACTGGACCAGCCATATAAATACTGTGGTGACGAGAGCAGGTCAGAGGCTGGGTATTCTGCGGCGAGTGATTCACCTCCTGACTCCCCAAAGCCTTTCCACCATCTACAAGGCGCAAGTCAGGAATGTGATGGAATACTCTCCACTTGCCTGGATGAGTGCAGCTCCAACAACACTCAAGAAGCTCGACACCGTCCAAGATAAAGCAGCCCGCTTGATTGGCACCCCATCCACCACCCTAAACATTCACTCCCTTTACCACCGGCGCACTGTGGCTGCAGTGTGTACCATCCACAGAATGCACTGCAGCAACTCGCCAAGGCTTCTTCGACAGCACCTCCCAAACCCGCGACCTCTACCACCTAGAAGGACAAGAGCAGCAGGCACATGGGAACAACACCACCTGCAACTTCCCCTCCAAGTCACACACCATCCCGACTTGGAAATATATCGCCGTTCCTTCATTGTCGCTGGGTCAAAATCCTGGAACTCCCTTCCTAACAGCACTGTGGGAGAACCGTCACCACACGGACTGCAGCGGTTCAAGAAGGCGGCTCACCACCACCTTCTCGACGGCAGTTAGGGATGGGCAATAAATGCTGGCCTCGCCAGCGACGCCCACATCCCGTGAACGAATAAAAAAAATTAAAAAATTTAGATAAATGTGAGGTGATGCGTTTTGGTTGATCGAATCGGGCCAGGACCTACTCCATTAATGGTAGGGCGTTGGGGAGAGTTATAGAACAAAGAGATCTAGGAGTACAGGTTCATAGCTCCTTGAAAGTGGAGTCACAGGTGGATAGGGTGGTGAAGAAGGCATTCAGCATGCTTGGTTTCATTGGTCAGAACATTGAATACAGGAGTTGGGATGTCTTGTTGAAGTTGTACAGGACATTGGTAGGGCCGCACTTGGAATACTGTGTACAGTTCTGGTCACCCTATTATAGAAAGGATATTATTAAACTAGAAAGAGTGCAGAAAAGATTTACTAGGATGCTACTGGGACTTGATGGTTTGACTTATAGGGAGAGGTTGGATAGACTGAGACTTTTTTCCCTGGAGAGTAGGAGGTTTAGGGGTGATCTTATAGAAGTCTATAAAATAATGAGGGGCATAGATAAGGTAGATAGTCAAAATCTTTTCCCAAAGGTAGGGGAGTCGAAAACGAGAGGGCATAGATTTAAGGTGAGAGGGGAGAGATACAAAAGGGTCCAGAGGGGCAATTTTTTCACTCAAAGGGTGGTGAGTGGCTGGAACGAGCTGCCAGAGGCAGTAGTAGAGGCGGGTACAATTTTGTCTTTTAAAAAGCATTTGGACAGTTACATGGGTAAGATGGGTATAGAGGGATATGGGCCAAGTGCAGGCAATTGGGACTAGCTTAGTGGTATAAACTGGGCGACATGGACATGTTGGGCCGAAGGGCCTGTTTCCATGTTGTAAACTTCTATGACTCTAACTTCTATGACTCTAACTGTACACATTACTCAAGCTGTGTCCTAACCAGTGTTTTATACAATTCCAGCATAACCTCCCTGCTCTTATATTCTATGCATCGGCTAATAAAGGAAATATCCCATATGCCTTCTTAACCAACTTATCGACCTGTCCTGCTACCTTCGGGGATCTGTGGACTCCAAGGTCCCTCATTTCCTCTACACCTTTCAGTATCCTCCAATTTATTGTGTATTCCCTTGCCTTGTTTGCCCTCCCCAAATGCATTACCTCACACTTCTCCAGATTGAATTCCATTTGCCACTTTTCTGCCCACCTGACCAGTCCATTGATATCTTCCTGCAGTCTACAGCTTTCCTCCTCACTATCAACCACACGGCCAATATTTGTATCACCTGCAAACTTCTTAATCATGCCCCCTACATGTGCAAGGTTGCACCATGTCTGGATAGGGTGGGCTCGATGGGCCTACTGATGCTTGTTGGCAAATTCGACAGACCAAACATCAAAGGAAACACGTACAGTTGTAACTGTCCAACAGACCCAAACGGGGGTAATTGATCATTAAAGGTGCCTGAGCATTGTGAGTTGGTTGTACTGTTGGGACCATTTGAGAACAAAATGAAGAGCACTCCACTTGGGTTACACGAGGCTCTGGTCTGTCCGCACCTGGGGTATTACGTTGCGTTTTGGTCTCTGCACACGCTGAAGGATGTCGAGGCTCTGGGGAAGGTGCAGAGGCTGGAGACCTGGATGATTCTGAGCTTTGGGGCTCTTAGTTGGATAGGCTCCAAGAATTGGGTCTATTTACTTCAGAAAAACGAAAGCTGAGATGGGATGTGGCTGAGGTTTTAAAGTGGTGCAAGGGTTGCACTCAGTCGGGTTGGAGAGTTTAGCTGAGATGGTAGGATTAGAGTGTGTGTGGGGGTGGGTGACAAAAACTAAGGTCTCCTCTTGACTCTCCCTGACAGGTACGCTAGTCTATATTTCTGTTGTGCAATTGAAGATCAAGACAACGAGCTCCTGACCCTGGAGCTCATCCACCGCTACGTGGAGCTGCTGGACAAATACTTTGGGAGTGTAAGTAATCTTGCACCTATCGGCCGACTGAATGGGGTGGTCTTTTTGGCCAGTTTAGCTGTACAGCCGGGTGGTAAAAGGAACCATCCCGCAGTGCGTGACTCAGTTGGTGGGAGGTGAGAGAGGGGTGTGTAAAGGAGGAGATCGCAAAGGGAGAGTGGGGTAAGGCCATGGAGAGATTAAATGGCCATTCTGAAGACTGGAATGATGGGGAGGCCAGTCTGCATTTGTCATCACCCATGTAATGAGCCCTGATTTCAATCAGGTCAGTGAGAGCCAGGTACCACTTCCAAGGGAAGAGGAAGAATTAAACTATTCGACCAGTAGTTCTATTAACTAGCCCTGTTTCACCGGCTTTGTGGATACAATGTCACTTTTCACACTGATACTGATGCCTCCTTTTGCTGGACAGCAAGAAATGTAGAGGGAAAGGCACAGAATCCTAACTCGGTGCCCGTCCCACAGCTGGGCAAGCTGTGAATAGAAGTCCCTGGAGCAGTTGGTGAAGGGGAGTTAGGTCGAGATTGATGCCAGTGCTTGTAGTGAGTGTCACCGCTTATCGCTGCCATGTGGTTCATCTCATGGCAATGGTGGAGATTGAGGTGTGACGTGGGTTAACACAGAGGAGCTCAAACTGAACCACTTAGCTCTGCTGCTTTGCAGTAAATATCCCTTCAGACGATTGATTAGCACAGTGCCCTCTGTTTCGTTGAGTTGCAGGGTGCCCTCCGTTTCATTGAACCTAAACCATGAGTAACTATTCAACTGTGGTGTGCATCACATATGAACCCAATCCTGTGGTGCGACATCTGCACTCCTTAGCAGGGCTCACTGGCTAGCGGTCAGGAGTGGGAACCCTGGCAGAATTTTTTTTTTAAATCTCTCGCTCTCTAGCCAATGGACGCTAAGACCTAAGACCAACTGCTGTCCCAATAGTGAGAACCTCTGATGGGGAAATGTTTGGAGTCTTTAAAGATGATGGTGGATTAAAATGCAGCGGATGGGGTGTACGTGGACTTTCAGAAAGCCTTTGACAAGGTACCACTCCGGAGACTATTGGAGAAGATTAAGGGATATGGAATTAGGGGGAGGGTAGCAAATTAAGATTAGAAACTGGTTAGAAGGGAGGAAGCCAGAGTAGGAAGTAAGGGTGGCGGTGTCCCACAGGGTTCTGGACTGGGACTGCTTCTGTGCGCTGTGTACATCAGTGATTTGGATGAAGGGCCTGAGGGAGCGATGTCCAAATTTGTCGACTAAAGTAGGAGGAATAATAAATAATTCTGAAGACCAAAGGAAGCTGCAAGGAAATGTTAATAAGATGGTGGAATGGGCAAAATAGTGGCAGATGAAATTCAATGTCAGTAAATGTGAGGTGGTATGTTTTGGGGGTGGTGGGGGATATAATTGCACTTTGAAGGTGGGTGATGTGGAAGAGCAGTGATTTGGGGGTTCAGGTTCACAAGACATTAAAAGTATCATCTCAAGTCCATAAGGCCATAAAAAAACAAATGGAATGCTGTTTTTTTTGGGGAGAGGTATAGAATATAAAAATCGAGATGTAATGGTGAATCTATATAAAATCTTAGTAAGACCACAGTTGGAGGACTGTGTGCTGTTTTTGAGCTCCACAATATAGGAAGGATTTTGAGGCAATAGAAAGTGTTCAATGCAGATTCACCAGGATGCTGCCTGGTATCAAATATTGTAAACAATTTTACAACACCAAGTTATAGTCCAGCAATTTTAACTATAACTTGGTGTTGTAAAATTGTTTACAATTGTCAACCCCAGTCCATCACCGGCATCTCCACATCATGGTATCAAATACAAAGAAAGACCTGAAAAATTGGGGCTGTTTTTGTTGAACAGACGCGATTACAGGGCGATTTGATAGAGGTGATTAAGATTGTGAAGGGATAGGACAGATGAAATAAAGAGGCAGATTGCTTCCAGAGATGAGGGGGTCTAGATTATAAGATAAAATGTAAGCGATTTAGGACAGAGAGCTGGAGAAACTTTTTTTTTTACACAGGGGCTTGTGAGGCTGCGGAATGCACTACTGAAGTTAGTGATTGAAGCAGAGACCGCATCAACATTTTAAGAATAGATGGCTGAAGGAAAGGGGGAATAAAGGGACATGGAAACAGGGCAGGCACTTGGGATTAGGACCACTGCTCGAGAGGCGGAGAAACACCAACATGGAACGGATGTGCCAAGCAACCTGTTTCCGTGTTATGATCTCTACGCAAGAAGCTGACTCAACCCAGATTGGGAATGCACACGGGGATCTCAAGGTCTTTGTAGCTCTGTGCAGGCTTGAGACTAATGAATGCTTGCACCCTAACTGGTTGGAGAAACCTGGGGGGGGGGGGGGGGAAGGTGGAGGAGTGGTGGGGGGGGGCCTCCAATGTATTGGTGCTGCTCATTTCTGTTTTGTTTTCAGGTATGTGAATTGGATATAATCTTCAACTTTGAGAAGGCGTACTTCATTTTGGATGAGTTTATTATCGGGGGTGAGATCCAAGATACTTCAAAGAAGAATGTGATGAAGGCCATTGAGCAGGCGGACCTCCTGCAAGAGGTACGTATAAAAATGGCGGCCATCGTGACCGTGTGCCCCTACCCGTGCTCGTTCCGCTGAGTGGGGAAATTGGAAATGCCCGGTGGAGGAGTTGATACCGGAGATCGGAAAGTGTAGGAATGGTGTCCATTCCTTTTATGTAACTGGTCTGTGTGAATTGCATACCGATGTTATGAACATACGAACAGAGAAGGACCCTCCAATCCATCCAACCTGTCCCACACAATCATGATGCCTTGTGCGTCACGATACATTGACTCCGCACCCCAGGCCAATTTGGGAAAGAAAATCTGGGAAATTCCTCTCCGACCCCCCCCCCCCCACCCACCCCTGCCACCGACTTGGACAATCGAAACCAATCCAGGAGATCCTTCTGGCCCTGATAATGTCATGAAGTACCTACCTCTTGTACGAGGTTATCTCCGTCACACGTCTTTGGGAACTCCGGATAGTTTAGCAATCACACAATGAGGTGGTACCACCTCTTTTTAGTATTTAAGCGGGGGTCACCCTCGTGCAGGATTGGCTTCTAGACCCTGGCCCTCGTTCCTGATTGCTGAAAGTCCGGCCTATGTGCTGCGAGATTCACATGGGGGCCGAGGGTGGGAAGAAACAAAATGTTGTTAAAATGTAATCGAAATAAGGAAAATAATCAGCACTTTGGCGATTTGGCCCCAGCTTAATTTTCATTCTTCACGAGGCCGAGTGGGGCTGCATGGCGATGTGCATCTGCTGCCTGGGTCAAAGGTCAACAGGATGTGATGTGATTTGGCCCCTTTGGCGCTCTGTCGTTTATCTGCGGCCTTTCTTCTAAACTGCGGCCCACTTATTTTATCTTCCTCGATTTCAAGCTCTTGACTTCAAGTTCTACATCCATGTTTCCTTCCTCGTTTCCAGCTCTCTCTTTCCCGCCCCCAACCCTACTTGGACGCCAGTCTCTCAAAGCTTAAGGTCACCAGTGGAATTATAGTTGTGCTGGGGGAGGAGGAATTAATTAACCAACTCGTTGAGTCGCCCTTAAGGTGACCACCAGTATCCTGGCTCTGTGCATTATAGCAACCTCCTGCTAGACTGGAGCACCAGTCTGTGCATCCGTTCGCACAGGTCTGTTTCAATTCTCTCACCCCTCTGTTGGCCAATTTCTTTCAGAGCGTGGCAGAATGCCTTTTTAAAAAGCCGGGTTTTCAAGTCATTTTTAAAATTTCCCCAGAGATGTAACTTCTGCTTTTCTGCAACCGCGGCAGTAAAAAGACACAGACCGAGCTCCAACATAAGCGCAGTGCAACTGTTTCCACTCCCTTCAACACGTACGCGTACAGTTTGGGCTAGTATGCAACAAGGGCTGGATACTCAGCTGCTGGTGAGTCACTAGGCCTGCGCGTCAATTGAGTGAATCATAAAGCACAACAACAAACTGCAGATGGTAAAGAAAGAAAAAACACAGCGAGAGCTGGAAATACACAGCAGGTCTGTCGGCACCGGGGTGGTGCGGAAGAGAGAGAGAGATAAGGGACTTCACGTTCTGCATTCTAATGAAGGGTCTCTTGTTGCCACAGTCACTGGGGGGGGGGCATTACATAGGAATTGCTAGACAAGAAGACTGAGGTCCATCTAGTTCGCCGTCTACCATCCTGGTAATGGTATGATACAATAATAATGTTGACTAATCATAGCAATCAATCTCTATCAATTAATCTACGACAGACACGAGGCGAAGAAAACCCCCAGTGGTGGAGAGCTTTGGGAACCGTAGATCCAAAGTCACCTGTTCCTCCCAAGAATGCAACACTCACCACGCGTCATGTCTCCAATTACTCATATACTGCATCGCAAAATGTTATTTTCTGAAAGAAATCCATCTAATTTTCATTTGAATGAACCAACACTAACTGCTTCCACTGTCTCCCTAGGGAGCCTGTTCTATAGATCTACCACTCGCTCACTGAAATAATGTTTCCACCGATTAGTTTTAAATTCCCCCCCCCCCCCTTTCAAGTGCAGACCGTGACCTCTTCTTCTACTACTGCTAATACTGAGACCGACTAACACAGCCCCAGCTGGAGATTGAACCTTGAACCTCGCCATTCTGTGTGGCTTGACTGTTCACAGCCTTAATAGGTTGAGCTATCGGGAGAGTTTTATATTAAATGTTTAATTCATAGATTAATGATGTGTGGTGCTCCTATTATGCTATATGAGCATTAAAAGTTCCGAGTCAAACCAGATAGTCAAATCAGTAACAAGGAAAATGGATACAGCTTCTTCAAGTGTAGTAATTATTCATTAAATGCATAATCCCTGATGGTATAATATACATTGTTTGATTATCACTAATAGAATATTTTAAACACCAGTAAATTGCTCGTAGTGTTCCCCACAGTCAGTTGATGTGTTTTATCTTCATAAACAAGGTCAGAGTTGGGAGAGAGACTTCAGAAACACACCTCACGGAGCCACCTAATGGCCAGAGCCTGCAACTACATCGTGACAGGCAACTGTTTACCTACAGGATTTCCATTCTAGATGTTATAAGGCAGTTTCAATGTTAAATGTTGACACAAAAAGTGTAAGCAAGAATTGTGACAATGCGGATTTGGACAAAAGGTGAACAAAATTTTTAATAAAGCTGCTCTCCTGTGGTGCTCCATGAGGGGAATGAAGATCAGTTGTAGATTTCAGGGGAATGGGGTTACTGGGAGGGGCTTAATTGGACCAGGGCGCACAGATATAATTCAGTCATTTTAAAGTCATACATTCTGTCCTTATTTATATATTTCCATTATAACTTCAAACGACCACATTTATCAGCTGCAATTATACCCTCCCACCAATGGTGGCACTGTAGGACCTCCACTTTAAGGGGAAGAATGTCATTACAGTGTGACAAGTTCACATAGGGCCGTTCCCATCATAATTGGGGACGTAGGAATCTATAATAGATATAATTTACAACGTGAAGCGTATGCAAGTGTAAGGTTTTTAATACAAATAGAGACCTTAACATTCTCTTATACTCTGCTCCCTCTCTAATAGAGACCCATATAAAACACCCTGGGTGTAACACCCTCCTCACTCTATTGCTCTCTGCTATCCCACTCCCCCTCTAATAGAGACCCATATAAACTGTGCATGTATAACATACCTCTCACTGTAACACTCTCTGGTATCCCACTCCCTCTCTAATAGAGACCCATATATAACACTCCTCCTCACTGTCTGATATCCCACTGCCTCTAATAAGGACCCATATAAAACATCCTTTGTGTAACCCTTCTTACTGTAACACTCTCTGATATACCACTCCTAATAGAGACCCATATAAAGTACCTGCTGAACACACTCCTCACTGTAACACTCTGATATCCCACTCCCTCCAACAGAGACCTAAAGAAAATTCCTCCTCTGTGTTTCTCACGGGCTGAGCTCCTGGTTTCAATCAACCCACTGTGGGCAGGTAGCAAGCAGAGACCAGGATCGAAAATTAGACAGTAGGACTGATTGCTCTATTTGAATGTAGGGCTCTTTCACTTGCTGTGTAGAAGCTGGGATCACACTGCCTCCTAATCCCATTCCCTCAGCATTATTTGTTTTTTTTTGCTGAAGATCAAGGAAAGGGAGAGGGAATGGCACTGAATCCCAGGTCACAGCACGCCGCAGCAAGGCATGTTCCGACTGGGAGCTCAGGGGAGGGGGGGATGAAGCACACGGAGCAGCGGGTGTGCTGAGGGTCACAGGTGGGCTGCAAGCAAGGCCCCTTCTGGACCAATTTCCCCCCAACCCCGATCTATTTGTGTCCTCCAGCTGTATCTATTCCCGTCTCTCAGCTCCTTTTCACACCTTGCGAGTAGTTAGTGCTTCTTCTTATCAAGATTGATTAGAAATGTTTTTAATGAACATGAAATTAATATAAGTGAAATTTTTTTTTTTTTTAAATTAACCCTATCATTGTACGAGTTGCGTTTTTTTAAAAAACCTGTTTGAGATTTTGCACTGACGCAAAGTTTAATTGTTTTGGCTTTAATTGTAAGGCTTGTAGTCCCTGGAATATAGAAGGTTAAGGGGCAATTTGATTGAGGTTTCTAGGCTCTTGAAAGGAATTGCTAGGGTAGAGAGAGAGAGAGAAACTTTTTCCGCTGTTGGGGTTGTCTAGGGCAAGGGGACATAACCTTAAAATCAGAGCCAGGACATTCAGGAGAGAAGTTAGGGAACACTTCTTCACACAAAGGGTGGTAGAAGTGTGGAACTCTCTCCAACAATAAGCAGTAGATGCTAGTAATAATAATTTTAAATCTGAGATCGATAGATTTTTGATATTAAGGGATGTGGAGCCAATGCGGGTGGATGGAGTTAGGATACAGATCAGTCATGATCGTATTGAATGATGGAACAGGCTCAAAGGGCTGAATGGCCTCCTCCTGTCCCTATGTTCCTGTGTTAATTTGATTTGTGTTTCCCTCTATAGGACGATGAGTCTCCGCGCAGTGTCCTAGAGGAGATGGGACTAGCCTAGCGTTACGGACCAGCTCGTGGCTGCATTTAAAGGGGAGGCCTCGCTCGACTGGGAGGGGGAACAAAAACACTATCTGCGTAATATTGATCGTGTGGAGTCGCTGTCTGTCTGAAATAAAGGATCGAACTTTGAACCCTGAATTTCCACTCGCCCAACCCGTGGCTGGTGGGTTTCCTTAAATTCCATGGGGCAGCATGAGTTCGAACCCCAAGGCTACTCTCGGCACTGCAGCTGGACAAAGTGGGATCTAATGAATTAACGTTAATTGGGAGGTGGAGGGAGGTGGGTGTAAAACCAGAACTGGGGTCGTTAATGGGAGAGGGTAGCGGGGAATGATCTAAAACCAGGACTTGGGGTCTTTTATTACAGACAGACACACACAAGATTTTCTGCTCTTACCCAGTGCCCCCATATAAACGAAGAGGCTTGAACTAGAAACACTTCATTTTCCTGCATATGAGCGTCGAGAAGCCATGGAAACCATTTCACGGTTGGAACATTTCCATGGTTTTGCTCGTTTGGTGTGGATGGGGCTGCGTCCATTTCCCTTCGCTGATCGCGAGCCGTTTCCTTGCGAAGTACAGGAGTTCCTGTAGAGGTGGGAGCGGTGACATTCTTCCTGACCTGCCCGCCCGCTCCCTCCCTCCCTGGGGTTTCTCGGTAATATTGGTGACGGCAGACGCCTATCTTATCTATATATTTTAGGAGATCGCCCATGTTGTGACGGCTGGAGTGGGGAGGTGAGCCTTCCACAGCCGACCACTATGTCGTCGTAGTTGACGGCAAAATTAATGGTCAAAAGTGTGACCAAAAACCCTGCTGACTGGAAGTGTGTGTCCTACACAAGATTTTTAATAATATATAGATAGAAACCTTCACTAGGATGTATACTTAATATAGAAAAGGGAAGGAAGTTGCAGTGTTTTCATTTATCTCCTATTCCAGAGTCGTGAATAGGCACAGATTCTGGAATCAAAGACTCTTCACCATAGAAGGTTCCCCCTGCTCATTGCAATGATTGACGAGGTGCTCACGATGATGAATTTTCACCAATTTTCTATGGGGTTTGGTCTTGCTGCCTTGTTATGATGAGGGTGACTGTAGCCCATTTGTGTGTGTGTGTGCGCGTGTGCGTGTGTGTGTGTATTCACAGGCAATACTGGGTTTCATGATCTAATGATTTCGATGTTTTTTTTTCCGGTGGGTGGGAGGAATTTCGATCAGCTTGTGTTCGATCACTGATGGTGTTTCGCGTGATAGTGATGGTGTTTTGCGTGTTAACGCACAGGCTGGCCGCCATTTTTATATGTAAATGTGACGCTGGGGGGGGGGGAGAGGGGAGATACGAGACCTGGCGAGGGGCTCGCGTGAAACCCAGCAAAGACGCATGTCTAGTCACCTGCTGGGACCATGTCTCCTTGCATACCGGGACCGCACCCTGTCGCGCGCTGGGACTGCGTCCTGGCATGCACTGGGACCTGGTTTGAAACCCATGGACCTGCTGGGAAAAGCCAGTACATGTGATGAGTTGTATAGTGCAGCAGGATCGTAGAAACGACACGGTACCATTAGTCTTTGGGGCGGGACCCAATGATTCCAACTCACACTCCCCCCTCCCCCCACCCCGGCCGCGGTGACTCAGGATGCGGTTATACCGTAGAGTTGGGTCAGGACGTGACTCCAGGTTTACGTGCTTTTTGGAATTGCCGTTTAGTTGCCCCCCACCCCGCCCAAGTCACGCACAGATTAACCAATCAAATCACTAATTGGGGAATGGCGGTGCGGGGTAATAAATCATGTCTCTCACACTAATCTCTCTCTGCTGTGTATCCTTCCAAAATGGCGGCACCTGGCTGTTCTATCATTTATTTTTCCTGAAAAGAAAATCAAGTTGTTTTATACAAATCACTTGTTTCCCCCCTGTTTGTAAAACATGTTCATCCATTTTGAGGGGCGCGTTTGATTTTGTCTGAAAACGCACTGATCGCTAAATGTTGGGATCGAAGGGATCTCTTCGACACTTGCCTCGGTTACCCTGTGCTTTCCACAGTCTGTTGCCTCCATTTTCCAACATGTCTTCTCCTGATGGGACCATTTTAGGGGCAAAGGACAACAACAGGAGATTTCTCCACAACGATGTGGGACTTCAGCTGAACTCAAACCCCCCCTCCTCCTTACCAGAATTTTGAATGTTTTTGTGGGGATTATTTGTGGAGTGAAAATATCCATGTAAATCTGTGAAATTTGAGTTTTTATTTATTAAACATTGAACAGCATCTGTCAGAGGTTTTATTCATATACTGTATAACTCTTGTCTTCCTTTATTATACTGAATTCTGTTCTCGCAGGGTGAGGGATCTTAGTATTGTGAAATTTAGCATTTTTCATTTCAACCATCCGTGACTCCCAGGGCAGTTACAGCCCGGGTTAGATAGAGTAAAGCTCCCTCTGCGCTGTCCCGTCAAACGCTCCCAGGGCAGCTGCAGCCCGGGTTAGATACGGAGTAAAGCTCCCTCTGCGCTGTCCCGTCAAACGCTCCCAGGGCAGCTGCAGCCCGCGTTAGATACGGAGTAAAGCTCCCTCTGCGGCGTCCCGTCAAACGCTCCCAGGGCAGCTGCAGCCCGCGTTAGATACGGAGTAAAGCTCCCTCTGCGGCGTCCCGTCAAACGCTCCCAGTGCAGCTGCAGCCCGCGTTAGATACAGAGTAAAGCTCCCTCTGCGATGTCCCGTCAAACGCTCCCCGGACAGCTGCAGCCCGGGTCAGAATTGTGATGGAGGGTGGATCACTGTCAGCTTTGGTTTAGTGGGTAGCACTTCTGCCTCTGTGTCAGCAGGTGGTCGATTCGAGCCCCACTCCAGAGGCTTGAGCATGTAATCCAGGCTGATGCTCCCAGTGCAGTACAGAGGAAGTGCTGCACTGTTGGAGGTGCCGTCTTTTGGATGATATGTTAAACCGAGGCCCTGTCTGCTCCCTCAGATGGACATGAAAGATCCCATGCCACTGTTTGAAGAAGAGCAAGAGAGTTCTCCCAGGTATCCTGACCAACATTTATCCCTCAACCAACATCACTAAAACAGATTATCTGGTCATTATCACATTGCTGTTAGTGGGAGCTTGCAGTGCACAAATTGGCTGCTGCATTTCCTACATTACAACAGTGACTACACAGCAAAAATTACTTTATTGGCTGTAAATCCCTTGATCTCCTGAGGCCATGAAAAGCGCTATATAAATGCAAGATCTTTCTAATGAAAGGATTTGGACCTGAGCTTGGTGGAGATGTGTTCCCTTAGCAAAAGCTTGCCTGAAAGGGTTTGCTTCCCAATGCGGCCCATTGCAGAAATGGAGGTGGGTAGGCAGACAAATGGTATTCACAATGCAAGACGGGCTGATGTTTCTCCCAGAGGCCCAACCGTCATTAGCCATATCTGGTTATTCAGAAGGACACTTCGCACGTTGGGTACCTATTGTGATCTCTGTAGCGGGTCTGAGGGAGGCTAATAAAAATCAGAACGTAGACCACCGAGTCAATCTAGTAGCAGAAGGCTGGGATTGGGGATAACTGCTGTCCTAGATGGTGGTACAGGGTACAGAGCGATTATGCCTTTTACCTGGAGGTAGATGACCCACCGAAGTCAGCTAGTGTACGTGTGTTCTTTGTGTAAATAGTACGTGCAAGAAATTGTATCAACTGTACCTAGAGTCTCTCATCAGGCGACCGTGGAACAAAGCCGCTCATGAATTGGAAGGAACATCGCCACAACCAGTGTTAGTTCGTCCGCCATCAGCAAGTTCGAAGAAGTGCACGCGCGTAAGGGACGGAGATCAGGTCCATAAGACAAGGGCGTTTCGCTGTCATGCTCCCCGGCTCTGCTGCCGCGCTGGTAGATTAACCGGGCAGTGGGAGCCAACTTCTGTAAGAAACATGCCGCTAAAGGGAACGACTGGCACCCATGAACCCGCCTAGATAACCCGCGGCAGACCCGAATTCATAACAGCCGGGTTCAGCTAAGGTGGGTTTTCGAGGAGCCCAACTTACACTGGGGCAAGAGGAGGCAAGAAAACTGGCATCTTTAACCCATCAGGACAACTAAGCTTTTTGGGCTGCACTGCTATCAAAGTATGACACCCAGTAACTTAATATAGTCAAGTAGTGCTCGAGCCAAATACCAACTGATTATATCAAACGCTTCATGTGCTACTCACTTCCCACTATCATTTAATACACAAATGGACATAATCAAATACTAATGAATCAAAACATCACTGCCCTCAGCAATCCAAACTTACAGCTTTCCATTTAAGAGGTGTTTGCTGCTAATTGCATTTTATCAGCGTGATATTTGCAAAGTCTTGGCAATTTGGTATCTCTCTCAGCTCCGTTGGGTATGGGAGGGGGAGTCTGGCCCAGCTCTGGAAGCACCTCCATGTCTAGAGTCAATCCCATTCTTGGTTCAGCCGGGGCTCAGTGGGTGGCACTCTCTCGCCTTTGTGTCAGAAGGTCATGGGTTCAAGCCCCACTCCAGAGACTTGAGCACATAACCCAGGCCAACACTCCCAGTGCCAGTACCGAGGGAGCGCTGTGCTGTCGGAGGTGGCGCCTTTCGGATGAGATATGAAACTGGGGCCCCCCATCTGCCCGCTCAGGTGGATGTAAAAGATCCCACGGCCACTATTCGAAGAAGAGCAGGGGCGTTCTCCCCAGTGTCCTGACCAATATTTATCCCTCAACCAGCATCACTAAAACAAATGATCTGCTCATCATTTCTCATTGTTGTTTGTGGGATCTTGCTGTGTGCAAATTGGCTGTGTTACAACAGTGACTACACTTTGAGAGTACTTCACTCTGCTGATCTCCACAACACCGGGAGAAATGCCCTCACTTACAAATCTAACTTAATAAAGCCTGCTGAGACCAGGAAAGAAATAGTCACAGGATGACCCATGAAGGGATTTAAATACAACAATAACTTGAATTTATATATTGCCTTTAACATGGTAAAACATCCCAAGGTGTCTCACAGGAGCGATTATCAAACAAAATTTAACACCGAGCCACGTAATGAGATATTAGGACAGGTGACTAAAAGTTTGGTCAAAGAGGTAGGTTTTAAGGGGCACCTTATAGGAGGAGAGAGAGGTGGAGAGGTTTAGGGAGGGAATTCCAGAGCTTAGGGCCTAGGCAGCTGAAGGCACGGCCGCCAATGGCAGGGCGAAGAAAATCGGGGACGCACAAGAGGCCAGAATTGAAGGAGCGCAGAGATCTCGGAGGGTTCTCCCTGATTTTAATCGCTCCACCGTTGGCGGCCGTGCCTTCAGCTGCCTAGGCCCCAAGCTCTGGAATTCCCTCCCTAAATCTCTCCGACCCTCTACCTCTCTCTCTCTATATATATAATGCTATATAAATGCAAGTTGTTGTTGTAGGGCTGGAGGAGGTTATAGAGCTAGGGAGTGACGAGGCCACGGATAATGATAACAAATATGATAACGAGGTGGTTAAAGCTTATTAAATTGTCCGAAATAGCCGGCCTGCATATTGTGTTATAGGCGGCACCTTTGTAATTGGTTCCAGTGGAAATAGTTAGTACCATTTGCCTGATATAGGTGGCTGCCCGCACTAAGAACGGACAGTGTAAGTGGTGGGGACTGTACTGCCAGCCCAGATTATGGGCTCAGGTCCTGGGGTGAGATTTGATAACACAGCTTTCTGACTCGAGGTCTGGGGGGTGTTTGCCGAATGCCTTTTCGGTCACCCATTCATGCCCATTCCTGCTCTGGGTTGAAATTGGGACTGAAACGTAGGATTCCTGGGCCAATGAGACTACTACAACTGTCACTGAACTCTGATTATTTTGTACTAGCCTGACATTTGCTGTAAATGTTCTAATCTCACATTCCCGGCAGTGGCTTCCCCACAAGCGTGTCCTACATCAGACTCAGCTCCCAAGAGTTGGGTTACACCATGACATCCCACATCATGAGGGACTTCAGTTACGTGGACAGACTGGAGAAGCTGGGGTTGTTCTCCTTGGAACAAAGAAGGTTGTGAGGAGATTTGATCGAGGTATTCAAAATCATGAAGGGCCTAGACAGAATAGATAGAGAGAAACTGTTCCCATTGGTGGAAGGGTCATAAACCAGAGGACATAGATTTAAGGTGATTGGCAAAAGAACCAAAGGTGACATGAGGAAAAACTTTTTTACACAGCGAGTGGTTAGGATCTGGAATGCACCGCCAGGGCGGGGGGTGGTGGAGGCAGACTCAATCGTGGCTTTCAAAAGGGAACTGGATAAGTACTTGAAAGGAAAAAATTTGCAGGGCTACGGGGATAGGGTGGGTGGGACTAGCTGGATTGTTCTTGCATAGAGCCGGCATGGACTCGATGGGCCAAATGGCCTCCTTCCGTGGTGTCACCTTTCTATGATTCTATGATCTCTCTCTGCTCAGGGATTACACACTATAAACTGTTGCCCTTTACATAACTGAGACTGTGTGCTGTCCTGTGTGTGACAGAGTAGATATTCAGTATTGTCCTATATAGATGCTATACTGTACATTTTCCTTTATGTGATAGATCCTATACAGTGAATTATCATGTATGTAACAGATTCCATGTTGTGCAACTTTCCTTAATGTGGCAGATTATATACTATGCATTTTCCTGTATGTGCCAGATTCTATGATATGTATTATCTTGTATGTGACAGGTTCTATACTATGCATTTTCCTGTATGTAACTAATTATATACTGCATCTTTGTATCTAACAGATTCCATACTGAGAGTTTTCCTGTGTGACAGATTATATACTGTGCATTTTCCTGTGTGTGTCAGATTCTATAATGTACATTATTCTGTAGGACAGATTCTATACTTTCCTTTCTTCCTGTATGTGACTGATTTTATACAGTGCGTTATTCTGTAGGTGACATTTTCTATCATGTGCATTGTCCTGAATGTAACATATTCTATGCTGTGTACTTTCCAGTATGTGACAGATTCTATACTGTGCATTTTCCTGTATGTAATAGATTATATACTTTGTATTTTATTTAATGTGACCGATTCTATACCATGCATCCACCACCCTAAACATTCACTCCCTACACCACCGGCGCACAGTGGCTGCAGTGTGTACCATCCACAGGATGCACTGCAGCAACTCGCCAAGGCTTCTTCGACAGCACCTCCCAAACCTGCGACCTCTACCACCTAGAAGGACAAGAGCAGCAGGCACATGGGAACAACACCACCTGCACGTTCCCCTCCAAGTCACACACCATCCCGACTTGGAAATATATCAGTCGTTCCTTCATCGTCGCTAGATCATAATCCTGGAACTCCCTTCCTCTCAGCACTGTGGGAGAACCGTCACCACACGGACTGCAGTGGTTCAAGAAGGCGGCTCACCACCACCTTCTCAAGGGCAATTAGGGATGGGCAATAAATGCCGGCCTCGCCAGCGACGCCCACATCCCATGAACAAACAAAAAAAGTAACAGATTCCATACTGTGTATTATCCCGTATTTAACAGTTTACATACTGTACATTTTCCTATATGTAACAGATTCCACACAATGCAATTTTCTTTAATGTGACAGATTCTATATTGTGCATTTTCCTGTATGTGCCAGATTCTGTAATGTACATTATCTTGTATGTAACAGATTATATACTGTGCATTTCCCTGCATTTAACAGATGCCAAACTGTGCATTTTTTCTGTATGTGACACTCTATATTGCGCTTTCCTGTACGTAACATATACTATACTGTGCACTTTTCTGTATGTGACAGATTCTATACTGTCCATTTTCCTATATGTGTCAGATTATATACTGCGCATTTCCCTATATGTAACCAATTCAGTACTGTGCATTTTCCTGTATGTAGCAGATTCCATACTGTGCAATTTTCCTTACCATGAGATTCTACACTGTGCATTTTCCTGTATGCGCCAGATTCTATCATGTGGGTTATCTTGTATGTGACAGATTCCAGACTGTGCGTTTCCCTGCATGTAACTGATTCTATGCTGTGCATTTTCCTGCATTTAACAGTTTCCACACTGTGCCAGTTCCTGTTAGTGACAGAGTCCATGGTATGCATTTTCCTGTATGTGACAGATTCCATACTGTGCATTTTCCTGTATGTGACAGATTCCATACTGTGCATTTTCCTGTATGTGACAGATTCCATACTGTGCATTTTCCTGTATGTGAAAGATTCCATACTGTGCATTTTCCTGTATGTGACAGAGTCCATGGTATGCATTTTCCTGTATGTGACAGATTCCATACTGTGCATTTTCCTGTATGTGACAGATTCCATACTGTGCATTTTCCTGTATGTGACAGATTCCATACTGTGCATTTTCCTGTATGTGACAGATTCCATACTGTGCATTTTCCTGTATGTGACAGATTCCATACTGTGCATTTTCCTGTATGTGACAGATTCCATACTGTGCATTTTCCTGTATGTGACAGAGTCCATGGTATGCATTTCCCTGTATGTGACAGATTCCATACTGTGCATTTTCCTGTATGTGTCAGATTATATACTGTGCATTTTCCTGTATGTGACAGATTATATACTGTGCATTTTCCTGTATGTGACAGATTCCATACTGTACATTTTCCTGTATGTGTCAGATTATATACTGTGCATTTTCCTGTATGTGACAGATTATATACTGTGCATTTTCCTGTATGTGTCAGATTATATACTGTGCATTTTCCTGTATGTGACAGATTATATACTGTGCATTTTCCTGTATGTGACAGATTCCATACTGTGCATTTTCCTGTATGTGTCAGATTATATACTGTGCATTTTCCTGTATGTGACAGATTATATACTGTGCATTTTCCTGTATGTGACAGATTCCATACTGTACATTTTCCTGTATGTGTCAGATTATATACTGTGCATTTTCCTGTATGTGACAGATTCCATACTGTGCATTTTCCTGTATGTGTCAGATTATATACTGTGCATTTTCCTGTATGTGACAGATTCCATACTGTACATTTTCCTGTATGTGTCAGATTATATACTGTGCATTTTCCTGTATGTGACAGATTATATACTGTGCATTTTCCTGTATGTGACAGATTCCATACTGTGCATTTTCCTGTATGTGTCAGATTATATACTGTGCATTTTCCTGTATGTGACAGATTATATACTGTGCATTTTCCTGTATGTGACAGATTCTGTATGTGACAGATTGAGAGACTGTGCATAATAGTCTACGTAACCCACTGCGGACGGATGCACTATTTTGTATAAGAACCCAGTGACGCTTTAATCCTCCGCTGTGTTACAGCACAAGGAAGCTGCCCCTATCATCCCAATTGAACCGTAAGAAAAAGACTATTGTTGAATAAAATATTTGCTTTTTATTCATAGCAAAACTAGTAGTCAACCGGTCCCCCCCGCGCCGTGCTATTTTACAACATTGAAGTTTTATTGAATGCAAAAAGACATCGGATGCTGTTACATCAAAAGACTTTGTATTTTTCTTCAGATAAATAACAAGACTTGCGTACACTCCAAGAAGCAATATTTGCAGACTTGAGAAAATTTACAATGGAACACCACGTGCGGTTTCCCCCTCCCCGTTCATTTCAGGCTTCAATTCTTTTGGTTGCACCATCACTTTCAGGATGCTGGTAATCTTCACTGTGTACTGGGACAGGTGATGGGTGGAAAACACACAGGAGCCGGGTTCGCATCCTGCTTCTACTGCCGTCCATCTCTAAGAAAAAAAATTGGCACGCCAATCCAAGAGTTCTCACAAATACTGGGCTCGTCTCTTTGAGAAATTAAATATGCATTAAAAAATATATAATTGTGTTGGTTATTTGTGTTGGATTCCCTTTGGTCGCTGTGCGTAACGACATGGCGATGGCATTGTTCGACCTAAATTTTGCATGGGCGCCCAGAGCTGGGTTAACGCCTGCGTTAGGATAACGCCGATGGGGATAAAAGGGTTATTTGCAACTAAATGGGAGGAGGAGAGGGAGACTCCCCTTGTGAACACGTGTAACGGGATTGCAAACTTGGTTACACATATACTATACTGTGCACTTTTCTGTATGTGACACATTCTATACTGTCCATTTTCCTGTATGTGTCAGATTATATACTGCGCATTTCCCTATATGTAACCAATTCAGTACTGTGTATTTTCCTGTATGTAGCAGATTCCATACTGTGCAATTTCTGGGAATCCTCCCTCCTCCCCCCTCCTCCTGCCTTAACGATTTCGCCAGAACTATCTCCAATGCGTTTACCACCTGGTGTCGACACCAGACGAATTATCTTACATGCTTGTGTTTCCCCACTAAATCCTTCGCCGGACAGTGAAATCGACGCACGAAACTGATTCAGAAATGAAATCATTAAAGGCTAAAGGGCAAACGATTTAGCCCCAGGCTCTGTAACTGAGCTGTCCCACGTGGGTGGGTTAATCCAAAGGCGAGCTCTGTTTAAAGGTTAGCGGCTCTCGATTCAGATGAGAGAGAGAGCGAGCTGATGAGGAGTCTGTCGGGTTGGAAACATGAAGGACTCTTCCATCACTGACTGACTCATGTCCGCTAGCAATGCAACCCGGCTCTAAACCTGCCTGTGTCCCCACCTCATTCCATTTTCTGAAGGGAATCTATCAGGGAGGCTGCCTGTTCTTAACAACTGTTTGATATCACTCCTGTAGTCAAGTCTGAGGCAGTTTTGCAGTATAGGGTGAGCTAGTTTCTGAGCTAGCCTAGCTCAATGTATTGTAACTTCTATTATATTGGGGTTTTTTTTTTGTCTTGCAACTAAAAATGTCTGCTAAACTTTTTCTTGGGGATCTGGGGGAAGAGTTTGGATCATCTCCCCGGGGCTCGTGTCCCCTTGGAAGCAATGCCACGAGTTTCAGTGTCGTTCACAGCATCAGCAATGCCTAATGAAGGAAGCACTCCTTGAACGGCCAGGCCAGGTGTGTATGTTATCTGGGGGGAACCCAACAGCTGACGATAGACTGTCACACACAATTAACATGGTAGTGCCTTGCTCATATGCATTGGGCTCTTTAATACTTAATATTATTAGGAGTTACTATCTGCTCGGGTGCGCAGTCACTCCCATCAGCTGAACCTTACCCACTCTGTGTCCTCTTTTAACTGATTGCGCCCAGGGGTCCTTGGAAACAGTTGACATGATTTTAAGTAAAATGCACACACGCACAAACACCATCGTCACATCTAACGGGACTGTTGGCTTTTAAAGGTTTGAGGCAGCCCCAAAGTTTCAAACATTCTATATTACTAAAAGTCGCCCGATATATAATGGTACAAAAATATCTGATTTTGTTTCTGCGATCGTCTTCCCTTCCTTCCAATATATTGGAGAGGACAATGCTTTTGATGGGACGCATGTGGTTCGAATGGGCCTCCATGCAGAGAATGTCAGGGGGATGTGCCAATACGGTGCCTGACTCATGCACAAAAACCTCAACAACAGGTACTTTAGACAAAGAAAAAAAAAACGATCATTGATTTAATTTTTGTGGGCCCGCGCTACTGGAAGACCTCTGGGTGTTTGAGCAGGATCTTCTCGATGTAATTCTCCAGTTCTTCCTCGTTGTCCTGCGTCTCGTCGTCGTAATAGTCTTCGTTCCTGAAGAGGGAGGGAGGGGGTTGGTAGTAATAGGGTCGCTGTCGTTGGTGGCTTATCCGCGGGCGGATGTAATTGGGGTAAGCGTTTGGTTTGGGTCGGTACCTTCTTGGGATGGAGAGAGGCATGCCCTCGTAATCCAACGCGTTGTCGGTGCCCATCAGGTCCTGGAGGGTCATCTGGTCGTTGCCACGGTGTCTTGACTTCTCTGCCCGGTGGCGTGGCAAGTAATTGTTTTCGCGTAAGTCGGGTCGAGCTGGTGGAGATTTGAACCTATCCCTTGAGGGTGCCCTGTGTTTACTTTCCACCCTTTCTGTTGAGTCTTTCCTCTTCTTCTCCACATCGTTGATGATGTCAATGACATCGTCTGCTGGCAGATGGAGTTTGCTTGAGATCTCAATAAGCCTGTCTATGGTCTGCGGGTCGATGCCATCATCTTCATCTTCATCCGATCTTTTCTCCTCTGAGACATTTTCTGCCTCTTCCTCCGACTCTACGGCGCCTTTCTTCTTCTCGTCCTTTGGACTACTCCCCCTGGCGTTGTTCTCTTCCTCTTCGCCGTCCTCCTCTTTCAGCAGATACTTCAACAGCAGGTCCGACGCCATATCCGCCATCTTCTCTTCTTCTATTTTCTTCTTGTTGGCCTCTCTGGCCCCCTGACCACCCAAATCCTCACCTTCGTACTCGTTAGGATATTCCATCCTGTCTTTCGCATCTTCTTCACTTTCTTCGTAGTCAGAGTATTTCTGCTTCCGTCCAACCAGTTCTTCAAACGCATCCAGGTCCCTCAAGACATCATTTTCCTTTGACTCCTCATCTTTGGTGTTATATTTTGGTAAGGAACGCTGAGCTGTGTTGGACCTCTCCCTTTTGGTGGCTGCGCTGTATTTCTCCAGTTCCTGCAGCATGGACTCCAGCTTCTCCACGTTCTCGGGAGTCAACCTCCCCTCATCTTTCTCCGTCCAGTCCAAGTCTTCGCTTTCAGGCATGCGGTCTTCAGAGACGTGGCTCCTCTCCGTCTTGGTCACTTTTGTCCTACTCTTTACATTTTCGGCTAGGTCGTCGTTCCTTTTTATCTCATCGCTGGGCTCTGGTGAGCCGTAATCCAATGAGGACAACGCACTCCCGCTGTGGCGCTTTGGCTCCTCCTGCCCCTTATTTTCAGGTTTGGTTTCGTCTACCTTCAAAGCCTGTAGAAGAATCGCCGCCAATGTCTTGGCGTCCATGTCTTTGAACAGATCGTCATCGTAACTGGGCTCGTGTGCGACGTTGGGGTGGGATATCGGCGCAGATCTGATCTGGTAGCTCTTGACCGTCTCAATCTGACCCTCAGGCGTTTTCATGTCCTCTGCAAACGTGGCCTCGCCTTGGTCGTGTAGGGAGTGAGGGATCTGACCGCTTTCTTTTGGTTTGGTTTGGTGCAAGTGTTCTCCATGGGTCTCTTCATTGAGGGGCGCAGCGCCGATGGAGCCCAGGCACAAGAGAGTAATGGTGACGAGTACAAGGGCAGTCGGCGATCGAGTTGACCAAATCATCTTTGGGGGTGGGGGGCGGGGGAAACTACGGATACAAAACACAGAAAGAAGAAGAAAGTGAGACCTGCTTCCTAACTGCCGATCATTGCCTTGAAGTCAATGATCCTCAGCATATGTCACCAATTCTATTTGCATATATGCAAATGAGTGACTCCTGTCAACCTTGGACTGAGATTTTCAGGCTGGTTACAGAAGAAATCCTCCCTGCGGTACAAATAGAGGTTTTATAATCTCCAAATGATACATTAAAGTTTTATGGATTCATTTTTCTATTGACAATATGATAGATAAGCTCTCCCGTGGCGTTGCTCATCGTCACTGTTTTATAATGACGGGAGTGTTATGTCGTGTGACACCCAACGTATTAGTCTGCTGCCATGTCTCTTTAAGGTCACAAAGCCTAATTGTTGTTAAATGTAAAGAATCTTACAACACCAGGTTATAGTCCAACAGCTGGACTATAACCTGGTGTTGTAAGATTCTTTACATTTGTCAACCCCAGTCCATCACCGGCATCTCCACATAATTGTTGTTAAGTAAACACAGGGTCAAGTCAATAAGAATTGATGTCTTCTGGAGTGGGTACAGATGGAACTGTACTCATGAGTAAAGGTGTTTGTTAAACATCTCCCCCTCCACCCCGCCCCCAAGATGGTATCCCTTTAAAGCTGCTGAAAACCATTCAGACAATACTGAACAAATGACATTCGCCAACAGAAGTGGAAGTGGACTGCCCCCTATCGGTGTGCTTGTGTCCGACTGACTAACACAGATTCACAATTGATCAAGCCATCTATGTGACTGTGACAACCGATTTTATAACAAATAACCGGATAGGATCAAACGTGGGGAACAATCCTGACCGCAAGCTTCCCTTGGGGATCAGAAAATGCAGCGGAAGTATCATAGTGATAGGCAGAGATCGGGAAAGAGAGCGAGAGGCAGAGAGAGACACAGGGAGAGAGATACTGAAAGAGAGACAGGCAGTCAGACAGACAGGCAAAGACAACGAGACAGAGACAGGCACTCGGAGAGAAAAGGAGAGAGAGAAACAGCGACGCACACAAGGAGAGAGACAGACAGAGAAAGAGAGGCAGAGACAGACATGAAGAGAGAAAGTGAGACACACTCAGGAAGAGACAGGCAGAGACAAAGAGTGAGAGAAACAGACGGAGAGGCAGAAACACACAGGGACAAAGCAACAATTGATTGGCGGACAGAGTCAGAGGCAGACAGGCATAGACAGACATAAGCAAGAGAAACAAAGAGAGAAACGGACAGATAGAGACAGACAGGCAAAGGGAGAGAGTTAGAAAGAGAGAGAAACGAAGGCAGAGAGACACGGAGAGATAGAGACAGAAAGAAAGAGAGATAGGCAGACAGAGACAGAAAGAGGGATAGAAACAGATAGGCGGAGAGATAGACAGGAAGACAAACAGACAGACAGTGACAGAAACAGATAGAGGCATAAGAGAGAGAGAGAGAGACAGAAAGAGACTGAGAAATAGATAACGAAAGTAACTGAGGGGAAGCCAAGACAAGGAAACAGAAAGAGACAAGCGGACAGTCAGAAAGAGACAGACATCAAAATAGATAGAGACAAACAGAGAGGCATAGATAGGACATCGGCAGGGACAGAAATAGAGAGACAGACAGACTGACAAACAAAGGGCATTTTCACTCATGCACATTCTCTCCCCGATATTCTACTGACTGCTTTTCTCCCCCCACTCCCGCTTCCCCACCCACCCACTATACGCCCATCTCTCTATCTATCTCTGTATCGTGGTCTCTATCCATCTATTACACTCTCTCTTTGTCTGATTCTGTGTGACCGGCTATGTCTGTGTGTCTTTGTATCCCTGTTTCTGAAGCTCTCAGTCTGTCTCATTGTCTCTTGTGTTTTTCTCTGTCCCGTATATGACAGATTATATCTCTTTTTCCGTGTGTATTTCTGTCTGTCTGTGTGTGTATGCATGTGTGTGTATCTCTGTGTATGTGTGTGTCCGTCCGCCTTTGTGTGTGTCTGTGTATATGTGTGTATCTCTGTGCATGTGTGTGTTTGTGTCTCTGTGTATGTGTGTGTATGTGTGCATGTCTGTGTGTATCTCTCTGTCTATATGTGTATGCGTGTGTATTTCTCTGTGTATGTGTGTGTCTGTGTATGTGAGTGTGTATATATGTGTGTGTCTGTGTATGTGTGTGTGTCTGTGTGTATTTCTCCGTGTTCGCATGTGTCTGTGCATGTGTGCGTGTGCGTATGTATGTGAGTATATGTGTGTATATATGTGTATATGTGTGTGCGTGTCAGTCTGCCTTTCTGTCTGTCTCTCTCTGATCCACAGTCTAGTTCTAACTGATCAGTTCCTCCGAACACTATCAGGATAGACGTTCAGTGGATGTGAATTGTTCTGTCATATGTGTTCTGTGCTGTTAAATGTGAGAGTTTACGGTCAATCTATCTTTGCCGCAGCTGTCGGATATGGGCGAGAAGCTCCAACTTATGAAAGCGGAACAGGTGCCCAAGAGTTATAAATAAAAATGTCTTGTTTTTTTTGGGGGGGTGAACCGATCATATTATCCTGGTTTAATTTGAAGCGTAAACACAATCTAGGGGAAGGAGATGCACACAGCGGTGGACAGAAGAGATAAGGACCCAGAGTGCAGGATATGAGTAGCTGTTACCGTGACAACCAATTGATCTGCAGTTCCCTGAAGACTGAGCCCACGTCTGCAGCCTCCCGGTTACCATAGCAACTCTGGGATTCTTGACTGGGTTGACAGGAGCCGACAGCTCAAGGCACTCAATGGTGAAATGGTGAATGGTTCCTTTCTCTCTGGAGACTGCAGGGCACGGGTTCAGCCTTTGCAACATTGAGCCCGCCAGTTTATCACAGACTGGGGGGGTGGGGGTGGTCATTGGCTGATCTACCGTTCTACCCTCGTGGATCTCCAACACTCCCTCCCCCCATTGTAACCCGTCAATTTCAAGTCAATTTCATCCGGCAAAACGCATCCAGCGCTGGGGAGAGGGAATCTTTCCGTACTGGGAGTGAGGGGTTCTCATCAGGACACTCCAAGATGGTCAGTACGTTAATTCAACGGGCCAGACATTATCATAACAATGTTTACTTATTTACTTCAACACGCCTGTCTGTCTGTCGGCTGTCTGTCTGTAAATCTATCGATCTATATCTCTCTACCTATCTATCACTTTCTCTATCTACCTACCTATCTATCTATCTATCTATATATATATATATATCACACTCTCTCTATCTATCTCTATCTCTCTATCCATCTCTATCTCTCTCTATCTATCCATCTATCTATCTCTTTCTATCTATCTATCTCTCTATCTATCTCTCTCTATCTCTCTCTCTCTATCTCTCTCTCTATATCTATCTCTCTCTCTATCTATCTATCTCTCTATCTCTCTCTATCTACCTCTCTATCTATCTACCTCTCTATATATCTATCTATCTATCTCTCCCTCTCTCTCTATCTATCTATCTCTATCTCTATCTATCTATATCTCTATCTATCACTCTATCTCTCTATCTCTCTATCTATCTCTCCCCCTCTCTCTATCTCTCTCTATATCTATCTCTCTCTCTCTATCTATCTATCTATCTATCTATCTATCTATCTATCTATCTATCTATCTATCTGTGTGTTGTTGATTTCCAGTCACGTGCATGATAGAACGAGTAAAGTAATCTGTTCGGAATTTAATTTGAAGGCGACCCTGAATGGGAAATCCCGTCTGTGCTCCTGGCAGGGACTGAGGTGTCTCACTGTGCTCACTGCAACCAGAATGTGGCTGCCCACCGTCTCATCAATCTCCCGATCCACGGACCCAGAGCCAATTCATTCCCAATCACTGTTAGTCTGTTTACATATAAAAAAGCATCCCGAAATAAACGGACTTCGAGATTAAATCAAATGTTATTGATTCTGAAAACAGTAACCTGCATTGAAAAACAAATAACTTGATTACGACTGTTATAGACATGATTGCGTTGTTTGTGGGTAGCTCTCCATCTGTAAATACAACTATACAAACACATAAAAATAAATACATTATAATATTCACTGATATATAATTAGAATGAT
Source organism: Heptranchias perlo (assembly GCF_035084215.1). Classification (NCBI taxonomy): domain Eukaryota; kingdom Metazoa; phylum Chordata; class Chondrichthyes; order Hexanchiformes; family Hexanchidae; genus Heptranchias; species Heptranchias perlo. The sequence goes on along the minus strand of NC_090359.1, from coordinate 23,713,425 downwards.
ATATAATTAAACCATATTGTATTGTCTGCTATATGTCTCTATATAAATACCATATAATTATTATATATATATCCATACATATATAAATAATATATAAGATATAATTTCTTGATTTTCCAATAGGGAAATCTCAATGTGGATATCATCACAATCGGATGTGCTATTGGATTACCTGGTCAGCAAATTGCAACATGCAAAAAAAAAATGTTTATTAAAATCCAGCAGCATATTAATTCATTTTGCACTCAAATAGGCGAGAATAATGTCAATATTTCCCTTTTGTTTCAGTTTCTTACGGATTTATCTACATATTAAAATTCTATTTTTTTAACAGGGAATAAATCGTCGTAATTTGGGGTATCAACACACCGCGAATGACGCTTTAATTTGATGCTTGACTTAGGTTTACATTTTTTTTCTCTCTCTGCTACGCAGTCTTTGTCTGAGATTACTCTTACCTGGGACGTCGGTGTCTGCAAGAAGTGACAGAAAGGCAGTCTGGGCTTAAAGGCGATGCTGGCTCTCCCCCCCCCACGACTGGTCTCCTGCTCTCTGTTTCAGCACCGCGGACAGCTCCCGGTCGCTTATATGCCTTTCAGGGAGCTCCCTCCCACCCCCACGTGACCATGACGTCACCTTGCATTGACGTCAGCGGTTCATTCATTCCCAGCCTATCGTTTGGAAATCACCCGCAGCCCAGAAACTCATGAATGAAACTCTGCTCCATTCACATGGAGGATAAGGGGGGAGGGAGCGGAGAAGGGTTTTGCAGAAGACGCTCAGCCGCCATTGACGCGTATTATGCAGATACAACTTCACTGCGAAAAAAAAAAGCTTGGAGAGGAGAGAGAAAAAAAAAACACACACAGGCAATGAAAAAAATCAGAGCAAAACTTTAAGGTAAACAGCTAAAGATCACAACACAATGCGGCTAAAGAGGATGGCTTCAATTGTGTGAGGTGCGCTCTGGTAGGATATTTACCAATAGGTGAGGTTTCTAGAAGGCATCTAGAGGTAATAGTAGTGGGTTTAAGCGATGATTTTATTGGGAGAAAGGTTCCAGGATTTGGACCAATATATTACAACAAAAACACCATCTATATAAAAGAGACATCTCTATAATGCAAATAACATGCATGAAATTAATAATTATATGCTGCACTTATGTGTATAAATGTATATCGAATTAACATTTATAAAATATAGATATGCAAATAAATCATATAGTATATAAAGGTGTCAGTATAGCCTACAAGCTGGCATTACCTATTTATATATAAAATACACAATTAACATTATATACACCCTATATGTATAAATAACATTTCGACTTATATCCACCTATTTACATGTAATCTATCTATAAATGAAACATTTTATAAATGTGCAATATAAAATGAACATTATATGCGACCAAGGTCTGTCGGAATAGTGCAAATTTCCGCTTCAAACGCAGACAGAAATGACGGAATGCACGGCAGAACCGCCACCCATCTCTGATCCTCACGTTTGATCGATATTATGTGCCCGGTTTCACACGGTCTTGTTTTGACTTTGTTTTAAATTCTCTTTTTCTACAGTCGGTGATAAACTGTCGCTGCCTCCCCCACTCCCGACTAGGGGACGAAAGCTTACGTCACTCGTATTTCTGGAGTCAGTTCAATGGAACGGTTTTTGCCATCTTGTAACTGATGTCAATGTCAATATTGATGGCTCGCTTTTAGATTCCAACCAGGATATATTGCTATTTGAAGGGGGTTTTCACCATAAATACCACCACGCCCGGGCTCGCCCCACACACACACACACACACATGAGGTGCTGGTTTTAAGGCATGTTTGATACAAATTCAGTCATTTTTTCTGGATTTTAGGCTGGCGTAAATACAACTGTAATGGATATGTATTTAAACAAGACGGGTACTTAAAATCCATTTCCCTCCATTGTAATTTTAATAAATCATTGCAGATCAAGCTCTGCGCTTTCAGCACCACGGATAGCAAGGCACGACCCATTCAGCACCACGGAGATCACGCTCTCGTTATCCCTCACCCTTTCAGTACCATGGATAGCCAAGGCAGCCGACTGACCTGTCAGGACGACGGAGAGCTCCCCGATTGACGGCGGGGACAGACCAGACGCCAGCACTGACTGACCCCCTTCAAGACCTTGGACAACGAAAGTGCATGTGAAAAGGGCAACACTTTTGCATTTAGGGTGTTTTGTTTTTTTTACAGGTTAGAATCAATTGATTGTAATGCAGTCAGTTTGTTTGTTGGGACCCACTAAATGAGGTAATTCGAACCGGAAATATGACCGCAACCGGAGTGCTTTTAAAGTTTCATTAAAATTTGTGCGGTTAAAGATTGAAATGAAGGGAATAGAATTCAGATCTCCCTCTGGAGTTCATATTTTTGCACACATAACCGAAAAAATAAATCGCACTGTTTTCTCCTTTCTACCCCAGGCTCTCTTCCACTCGCACTTTTTGCTATTTCCTGCCTCATGTTCCACTTCATGTCTCGTAGATGCATTTAAGGGAGAAAGGAATAGGGTTAGATGAAATAGGGAGGGAGGAGGCTCGTGTGGAGCATAAACGCCAGCATGGACCAGTTGGGCCGAATGGCCTGTTTATTGAGCTGTAGACTCCATGTAACTCTATGCAACTCTTCTCTTTCTTTCCTCCTTCATATCCTTGCTTTTTCTTCCATCTCCCCGGCCTCTTTTCTCTCTGCCTCCTTTCTCTCGGCCCTTCTCTCTTCCCTACTCTTTCTCTGCTCTCTCTTTTTTTTCCCTCACTTTCTTCCCTTCTCTCTCGTACACTTTCTCTCTCTGCCCTCTTTCTCTCTTCCCTACTCTTTCTCCTTCTCTCTCTCACAGTCTTTCTCTCTCTGCCCCTTCTCTCTCCCCTACTCTCTGTCTCCTCACTTTCTCCCTCTGCCCCTTTTCTCTCTTCCTTAGTCTTGTTGTTTTTCTCTCCCCTACTCTATCTCTCTACTCTATCTCTGCCTTTCTCTCTCCTACGTTTTCTCTCTGATCTTCTCTCTCTCCTTTCTGCTCTTTCTCACGACTGTTTGCACTGTACAAACACTGAGTAGACAGGACTTTACACAATTTATATGCTACATTATATAGTCCATCTTTCCAATAGTGGGTAACATAATTGTACAAAACCAATACAAAAAGACTTTAATAAACCCCAAAATGCTGTTGCATCCTAGCTGTTACTCTGATGTTGCTACTGAGCTATGCAGTAGCACTCAGAATAATTTCACATACTTATACTATATTTACAATTGTGTTTTTAGAAACATCCCATGATTTGATCTGATGGTTTGATGTGTGGATATATCTCTGTTCTCTCCCTCCCTGCTGATTGCTTTCCCTGTTCTGTCCGGTCTGGGTTTTGCATGCATCTGCTGCCTCTCTTGTTTAGAAGCCAATTCTTTTATTGACTGCTACTAACATTCAGTCATAGCAGGTGGCCTGGGATATGACTAACTATTAATCACACTGTTCTTAGAAAAGATCATCTCTTGTGATTTTTCTTTCAGCTTTCCCTTCTGTCCTCCCACTTTCTCTCTCTCTCTGTATTTCTAGCTTTCTGCATCTATCCCATTTTCTCATCTTTCTTTCCCTTTAGTTTCATCATCTATTCTACTCTTTCTCTTTCCTGTCTGCATTCTTCCCTTCCACCCTCTCTCCACTTTCTCCACACCTTCGCTCACTCTTTCCGGTCTTTTGCTTTACCTTGAACTTCCAGTCTCTCTCTTTTTCTCTCTCTTTGTCTCTGCCTCGTTCACTTTCTCTTCCAATTTCTCTCTTTTTCCTTTTATCCATCTCCTGCACTTTTCACTTTGCCCTCCTCTTTCTTCCTTCTCTCTTGCACTCTCCTCTCTACCGGCAGCTCTTCCCTCCTTCATTCTCTCTCTTGCATTCTCCTCTCTGTCTCTTCTTCTCTCTCTCTCTCTCTCTTCACTCCCTTGCCCTTCTCTCTCTCTCTTCGCTCCCTTGTCCTTCTCTCTCTCTTCACTCCCTTGCCCTTCTCTCTCTCTTCACTCCCTTGCCCTTCTCTCTCTCTCTTCACTCCCTTGCCCTTCTCTCTCTCTCTCTTCACTCCCTTGCCCTTCTCTCTCTCTCTCTTCACTCCCGTGTCCTTCTCTCTCTCTCTTCACTCCCTTGCCCTTCTCTCTCTCTCTTCACTCCCTTGCCCTTCTCTCTCTCTCTTCACTCCCGTGTCCTTCTCTCTCTCTCTTCACTCACTTGTCCTTCTCTCTCTCTCTCTTCACTCCCTTGTCCTTCTCTCTCTCTCTTCACTCCCTTGTCCTTCTCTCTCTCTCTTCACTCCCTTGCCCTTCTCTCTCTCTCTCTCTTCCCTCCCTTGCCCTTCTCTCTCTCTCTTCCCTCCCTTGCCCTTCTCTCTCTCGCTTCCCTCACTTGCCCTTCTCTCTCTCTCTTCTCTCCCTTGCCCTTCTCTCTCTCTCTTCCCTCCCTTGCCCTTCTCTCTCTCTCTTCCCTCCCTTGCCCTTCTCTCTCTCTCTCTTCACTCCCTTGCTCTTCTCTCTCTTCCCTCCCTTGCCCTTCTCTCTCTTTCTCTTCCCTCCCTTGCCCTTCTCTCTCTCTCTTCACTCCCTTGCCCTTCTCTCTCTCTCTCTTCACTCCCTTGCTCTTCTCTCTCTTCCCTCCCTTGCCCTTCTCTCTCTCTCTCTTCCCTCCCTTGCCCTTCTCTCTCTTTCTCTTCCCTCCCTTGCCCTTCTCTCTCTTCCCTCCCTTGCCCTTCTCTCTCTCGCTTCCCTCCCTTGCCCTTCTCTCTCTCGCTTCCCTCACTTGCCCTTCTCTCTCTCTCTTCACTCCCTTGCCCTTCTCTCTCTCTCTACCCTCCCTTGCCCTTCTCTCTCTCTCTTCCCTCCCTTGCCCTTCTCTCTTTCTCTTCTCTCCCTTGCCCTTCTCTCTCTCTCTCTTCACTCCCTTGCCATTCTCTCTCTCTCTTCCCTCCCTTGTCCTTCTCTCTCTCTCTACCCTCCCTTGCCCTTCTCTCTCTCTCTCTTCCCTCCCTTGCCCTTCTCTCTCTTTCTCTTCTCTCCCTTGCCCTTCTCTCTCTCTCTCTTCACTCCCTTGCCCTTCTCTCTCTCTCTTCACTCCCTTGCCCTTCTCTCTCTCTCTCTTCACTCCCTTGCCCTTCTCTCTCTCTCTCTCTTCCCTCCCGTGTCCTTCTCTCTCTCTCTTCCCTCCCTTGCCCTTCTCTCTCTCTCTTCCCTCCCTTGCCCTTCTCTCTCTCTCTCTTCTCTCCCTTGCCCTTCTCTCTCTCTCTCTTCACTCCCTTGCCCTTCTCTCTCTCTCTCTTCCCTCCCTTGCCCTTCTCTCTCTTTCTCTTCTCTCCCTTGCCCTTCTCTCTCTCTCTCTTCACTCCCTTGCCCTTCTCTCTCTCTCTTCACTCCCTTGCCCTTCTCTCTCTCTCTCTTCACTCCCTTGCCCTTCTCTCTCTCTCTCTCTTCCCTCCCGTGTCCTTCTCTCTCTCTCTTCCCTCCCTTGCCCTTCTCTCTCTCTCTTCCCTCCCTTGCCCTTCTCTCTCTCTCTCTTCTCTCCCTTGCCCTTCTCTCTCTCTCTCTTCACTCCCTTGCCCTTCTCTCTCTCTCTCTTCCCTCCCTTGCCCTTCTCTCTCTCTCTTCACTCACTTGCCCTTCTCTCTCTCTCTTCCCTCCCTTGCCCTTCTCTCTCTCTCTTCACTCCCTTGCCCTTCTCTCTCTCTCTTCACTCCCTTGCCCTTCTCTCTCTCTCTTCACTCCCTTGCCCTTCTCTCTCTCTCTTCACTCACTTGCCCTTCTCTCTCTCTCTTCCCTCCCTTGCCCTTCTCTCTCTCTCTCTCTTCCCTCCCTTGCCCTTCTCTCTCTCTCTTCACTCCCTTGCCCTTCTCTCTCTCTCTTCACTCCCTTGCCCTTCTCTCTCTCTCTTCACTCCCTTGCCCTTCTCTCTCTCTCTTCACTCCCTTGCCCTTCTCTCTCTCTCTTCACTCACTTGCCCTTCTCTCTCTCTCTTCACTCCCTTGCCCTTCTCTCTCTCTCTCTTCACTCCCTTGCTCTTCTCTCTCTCTCTCTCTCTTCACTCCCTTGCCCTTCTCTCTCTCTCTTCACTCCCTTGCCCTTCTCTCTCTCTCTCTTCACTCCCTTGCCCTTCTCTCTCTCTCTTCACTCCCTTGCCCTTCTCTCTCTCTCTTCACTCCCTTGCCCTTCTCTCTCTCTTCCCTCCCTTGCCCTTCTCTCTCTCTCTTCCCTCCCTTGCCCTTCTCTCTCTCTCTTCCCTCCCTTGCCCTTCTCTCTCTCTCTTCACTCCCTTGCCCTTCTCTCTCTCTTCCCTCCCTTGCCCTTCTCTCTCTCTCTCTCTTTCCTCCCTTGCCCTTCTCTCTCTCTCTTCACTCCCTTGCCCTTCTCTCTCTCTCTTCACTCCCTTGCCCTTCTCTCTCTCTCTCTCTTCCCTCCCTTACCCTTTTCTCTCTCTCTCTCCTCTCCCCTTTCCCATCTTTCTCTCCCTTGAACCCTCCTCCCTCTGACAGTCCTTTTCTTCTCTCCCCTCAGCGCCTCTCTTCTTTTTTTTCGTTCCTCCTCTCTCTTTCATTTCTCTCTCTCTCTCCTCCCCTTTCTCTTTCGCTCCTTATTTCCCCTCTCCCTCGAGCCCTCTTTCATTTGCAAGTGGACACTATGTGAAGTGTCACTGTTCCAGTCACTCTCGGCTGGCCATAGGACTGCAGCAACCCCCTGGCAAAAATATTTCTTGTCCTATTCCATCCTGTTACTATAGGCGAGCATGAATCACAATTGACCGCATCGCTCCATAAAAATCCCATTGTCATTTTAGAGGCCAGGGGATGAGATTGCAATGGCGGTGACGTCAGCATCTACGCACATCCAATCGATCACAGGCCCTCTGTTCCTTTCAAGATACGCTTCAGACAAATTACAGCAGATACAATTTCCAAAACTGGGCTGCGGCGCTTTTGTGCCGCCCCAGGCAATCACGCTTCCCACCCGGATAGCCTTTAGTTGCGCTCTGAAAACGCCTTGTGTAAAGGGGCAAGTCCTTAACCTTGGTCCAAAATTGGTGTGAAATGACAACACGTTTGCTGAATTACAGGCAGTTTGATGATTGCTCTGTTGCATTGTGTATGTAAACGCCATTAAGTGCCTTCGGAACGGATTCAATCAATGAGCAATCCATTATGGCAATCCGGAACTACAGGCTGCACAGTACAAGCGGAATTGTTGTGATCTGGAATGCATTACTTGAAAGGGCGGTGGAAGCAGATTCAATAGTGACTTTCAAAAGGGGAATTGGAGAAATACTTGAAAAGAAAAACAAGATTGCAGGGCTATGGGGGAAACAGCAGGGGGAGTGGGACTAATTGGATAGCTCTTTCAAAGGGCCGGCTCAGGCACGATGGGCCGAATCACCACCCAGGACAAAGCAGCCCGCTTGATTGGCACCCCATCCACCACCCTAAACATTCACTCCCTTCACCACCGGCGCTCAGTGGCTGCAGTGTGTACCATCCACAGGATGCACTGCAGCAACTCGCCAAGGCTTCTTCGACAGCACCTCCCAAACCCGCGACCTCTACCACCTAGAAGGACAAGGGCAGCAGGCACATGGGAACAATACCACCTGCACGTTCCCCTCCAAGTCACACACCATCCCGACTTGGAAATATATCGGCCGTTCCTTCATCGTCGCTGGGTCAAAATCCTGGAACTCCCTTCCTAACAGCACTGTGGGAGAACCTTCACCACACGGACTGCAGCGGTTCAAGAAGGCGGCTCACCACCACCTTCTCAAGGGCAATTGGGGATGGGCAATAAATGCCGGCCTCGCCAGGGACGCCCACATCCCATGAATGAATAAAAAAAGAATGGCCTCCTTTTGAGCTGTATGATTCTTTCATTCTAAATTAAGGAATTTGAACTCTTGACCTCCTCCCTCATCTTCACCGTGTTGAAATCGAGACTCATTGTACTCATTCTTCCCAGCACCTCTAAGATGTGGAACTCCTCCCCTCCCTCAGTCTTCCCTTCCTCCAACAATCAGGGTCTTAAAACCCCAAACTTGGCATCGCCTAACCACTACTTCCTGATCAGTGATGTCCGCTCTCCTATTCTTCATGATGTCCTGCACTGTGCGATTTAAACCTTCATTTGAGTTTCCCAGAAAACAAGGCATCAATGTGGAGAGAAAGGCAACAATAAACAGTCATTGCACTGGTTATAATGTTAATGTGGGTGGTATCTAGATTGCAGAATGTGATTAAGTGGGACAGAGTATGCCAAGGCTTCATTCTAACATAGCAAGGAGGAACTGTGTGTAGCACAAGGGATTTGCAGCTATGGGAGGATTGAGGAAAACTAGAGGAACATTGACCATAGTAATATCAAAGGGTAGCATGGAGAGAACGAGGGGTGGGGGGAGTGAGAGAGAGAGAGAAAGGGGAGAGAGATAGAGAGAGAGAACGGGAGAGGGAGAGAGAAAGAGAGACAGAGAGAGAGGGAGAGAGACAGGGAGAGAGATAGACAGAGAGAGAGAAAGGGAGAGGGAGATATAAAGAGAGACAGATAGAGAGAGGGAGAGAGAAAGAGAGAGCGGGAGAGAGAGACAGACAGACAGAGAGAGAGGGGGGAGAGAGAGAGAAAGGGGAGAGAGATAGAGAGAGAGAGAAAGGGAGAGGGAGAGATAAGGAGAGACAGATAGAGAGAGAGAGAGGGAGAGAGAGAGGGGGAGAGAGAGACAGAGAGAGAGGTGGGAGAGAGAGAGAAAGGGGAGAGATATAGAGAGAGAAAGAGAGAGAGGGAGACAGAGAGAGAGGGAGAGAGAAAGAGAGAGGGAGAGAGAGGGAAAGAGAGGGAGAGAGTCAGAGAGAGGGGGGAGTGACACAGAAAGTGGAGAGATGCAGAGACAGAAAGAGACAGACAGACAGACAGAAAGAGAGGGAGAGATTGGAGGCAAGAAGTGAGAAAATGATTGCCAAACAGACCTCAGACCTTTTCTTGTATCCTGACCAGGAGTGAGGAGGGTGTTAGGAGAACGTCCAAAGATATGAGAGTAGGATTCAAGTCTTGGATGGACTTGGGCTTCATAAAAACTTGAGAATAGCTGAGAGGAAAGGAATGTTTGGCATGAAAAAAAAAACGGAACTTCTTGGAGGCAGGTTCAGCATTAATTGAGATGTGAAAATTCAATTTGAGATCAGAGACCAAGAATCACAATTAGACCAGGGGGACTAAGAGTGGGGCTTTCAACGGTAACAATTGATTGGTGGCTGAGCGATTGTGCCTAGATGTGTGTCTATGATCCCTCCATCGCCTAAATGGCGCTGCCCACTGTGGTCTGGGGCCACACAGGTTAGAAAAAAAGCTCCTGGTTTAATTCCAGATGTGAGCTGACCTCAGCCAGACCAGCAGTGGGAGTGTTAGAATCAGACTCAGTGCCCCTTGGCTGGGGAGTGGTAAAATTAGCCTGGCTTCCCATCCTAGATGGCTATCCAGTGACGCCCTACTGGAAAGCGCGCGTTGGTGTCGGGCAGGGTTGGTTGCGATGCCTCTCACGGTGGAATAGCCCGCGGACACTCACGCACGTGCAGTGGCTTTTTGGCCGAGGTATTGGGATGGACCCCAGCGTGAAAGGCAAACCGGCAACAAAAATGTGTCCATTCATTGGTGTTTTTGACCATGTGAGTCTGTATGTGTATGAGAGTGTCTGTTCGTAGGTGTATCTACCCAGTGCAATGGTTTCCTATGATCGTCTGTAAACAATGTTCCTGTCATTGCTTCTTAACCCATTTACAGGGCTAATTGAGGCAGTGCCTAGGACTGTCTCACTATTGGTCCGTGTCTCTGTCAATCTCTTTAGCCAGTAACGTAGTCCGCCCCCACCCCCGTCACTTAATAACTTACGATGAAAAACTAAGCCCAATTAGGCCAGGGTTCTGTACTTAAATCAGAATCGTCATTCACCTTTTACATATTAATCCATTTCAAAAAAATACTTATCCTTGAAACCCAATCTCCAGTGCCTTGAAAAATGACCTCTGTCATTGATAAATCGTTCACAGTTTTAGGAACGAGCCTTTGGTTTTTTCCCTGCCTCTGGTGCAGGTCTTGAACTCTGCTCCAAACTATACTGATGAGTGGAGTTCTGAATTCTGGATTGACATCCAGTGGGTGTGGGTGACTCCCCCCTCATGGTATGGGTCGTGCGAGCCGTTAAAACCTCCCGCTTGTATAAAGATGGTTGCATCCATGGGAGGAGGGTTCATGTTCTGTCCTATCAGCCTGCGAATCCTTCCCCTACTTCACACTGTTCTCCAAGGGGGAAGAGTGTGAAGAGACGAAATGATGATTCACAGTATCTATTCATTTCATCTGGATTCGGCCTGTCCATCTGGTTGTGCTGCAGGCTGACTTTGATCCTTACAGAATCTGCCACTCTCAGCATTTTCCAACAAGTGTTGTGTTAGCCAGTTGGCATCTATCCTCCACATGAGCAGCGGTACCAACTTCTTGTGCCCGCTCCCTTCCTTTGATGCCCCATTGCTTCAACCACCCGATCTAACCTCTTCTTCAATGTTGTTCAACGACCTGACTCTGCCTTGTAATTTAAAGCCTAGAAATTGGTGCTGAGGTTATCAGTCAACAAACTCTCCATGTGTTTAGCATCATAGAATCACAGCACAAAAGGTGGCCATTCGGCCCATCGTGCCTGTGCTGGCTCTTTAAAAGTCCCACTCTCCCCTGCTCTTGACCCATAGCCCTGCAAAATTTACCTTTTTAAGTATTTATCCAATTCCCTTTTGAAAGTTACTATTGAATCTGCTTCCACTGCCCTTTCAGGCAGCGCGTTCCAGATCACAACTAGCTGCATACACAAATTTTCCTCATCTCCTCTCTGGTTCTTTTGCCAATTACCTTAAATCTGCGCCTACTGGTTACCGACCCTCCTGCCAGTGGAAGTGGTTTCTCCCTCTCTACTCTATCAAAACTCCTCATAAATTTTGAGCACCTCGATCAAACCTCCCCTTAACATTCTCTGCTCTAAGGAGAACAACCCCAACTTCTCCAGTTTCTCTGCATAACTGAATTCCCCTATCATAAGAACATAAGAACATAAGAAATAGGAGCAGGAGTAGGCCAATCGGCCCCTCGAGCCTGCTCCACCATTCAATAAGATCATGGCTGATCTGATCCTAACCTCAAATCTAAATTCGTGTCCAATTTCCTGCCCGCTCCCCGTAACCCCTAATTCCCTTTACTTCTAGGAAACTGTCTATTTCTGTTTTAAATTTATTTAATGATGTAGCTTCCACAGCTTCCTGGGGCAGCAAATTCCACAGACCTACTACCCTCTGAGTGAAGAAGTTTCTCCTCATCTCAGTTTTGAAAGAGCAGCCCCTTATTCTAAGATTATGCCCCCTCGTTCTAGTTTCACCCATCCTTGGGAACATCCTTACCGCATCCACCCGATGAAGCCCCTCCACAATCTTATATGTTTCAATAAGATCGCCTCTCATTCTTCTGAACTCCAATGAGTAGAGTCCCAATCTACTCAACCTCTCCTCATATGTCCACCCCCTCATCCCCGGGATTAACTGAGTGAACCTTCTTTGTACTGCCTCGAGAGCAAGTATGTCTTTTCTTAAGTATGGTCTGTAATATCCTGCGTACCATTCTGATAAATCTCCTCTGCACCCTCTCCAAGGCCTTGGCAACCTTCCTAAAGTGTGGTGCCCTGAACTGGACCTAACACAACAAAATTAGGAGCATTTTTGTGACGCAGCGAGTTGTTACGATCTGGAATGCGCTGCCTGAAAGGGCGGTGGAAGCAGATTCGATAGTAACTTTTTTCTATGTTTCAAAAGGGGAATTGAACATATCGATGAAAAGGAAAAATTTACAGGGCTGTGGGGAAAGAGTGGAGGGGGGTTGGACTAATTGGAATGCTCTTTCAAAGAGCCAGCAGAGGCATGATGGGCTGAATGGCCACCTCCGAAGCTGTAAGATTCGACGATGCAAAGTGCTTTTTCTCCCCTTCCTCTGTGCAGCACTCCACAGGAGAGAACGGTGAAGAGGGAAAAGGAGCCAGAGAGAGGCACATGGCCCCCACCAAAGATAACACTCAGCTCACAGTAAAACCTGATGCAAATCAGGGTAGCTTTGACGTGAGCACCTCTTTGATGCTGTTAATACAGCAAAGTAATAGAAAAATAAGAATGGAGACAGACACTAACAATATTTATAGCCTTCCCTCTGCAACAACAAATGTCACACTTTTAAAAACCATTTGTCACGAAGTTGCTTTGTGTGGGCGTTTCTGACTCCTCTGAATGGCGCTGTAAACCTGCACTTAATATATCATTTCACAGATTGACTCCTCTTCAGTGCAGTGAGCCCCTCAGCCTTCCACAAAATGTCATTTATTACAGACCCAAATGCACTGATAATTCGGCAGCCCTCGTTTAAAGGGGCCCTCCCTTCAGGAGCAAAAAAAAAGAACTTGGCAAGTTTTTGTGACTGCTACTTAGAATTATATAGAATTTACAGCACAGAAACAGGCCATTCGGCCCAACTGGTCCGTGCAGGTGTTTATGCTCCACACGGGCCTCCTCCCACCCCTCTTCATCTAATCCTATCGGCAAATCCTTCTATTGCTTTCTCCCTCAAGTGTTTATCCAGCTTTCCCTCAAATGCATCTCTGCTATTTGTCTCAACTACTCCATGTGGTGACGAGTTCCACATTCTCACCACTCTAACGTAAGAAATAGGAGCAGGAGTAGGCCATGCAGCCCCTCGAGCCTGCTCCGCTATTCAATAAGATCATGGCTGATCTTCTACCTCAACTCCACTTTCCCACCCGATCCCCATATCCCTTGATTCCCTTGGTGTCCAAATATCTATCGGTCTCAATCTTGAATGTACTCAATGACTGAGCATCCACAGCCCTCTGGGGTAGAGAATTCCAAAGATTCACAACCCTCTGAGTGAAGAAATATTTCCTTATCTCAATCCTAAATGGCCGACCCCTTATCCTGAGACTATGCCCCCTAGTTCTAGACTCTCCAACCAGGGGAAACAGCCTCTCAGCATCTACCCTGTCAAGCCCTCTAAGAATTTTATATATTTCAAGAGATCAAACTCCAGAGAGTATAGGCCCATTCCACTCAATCTCTCTTCATAGGACAACCCTCTCATCCCAGGAATCAATCTAGTGAACCTTCTTTGGACTGCCTGTAAGGCAAGTATATCCTTCCTTAGGTAAGGAGACCGAAACTGTACACAGTGCTCCAGGTGTGGTCTCACCAAAGCCGTCTCTAGATAAAGAAGTTTCTCCTGAATTCCTTATTGGATTTATTGGTGACTATCTTATATTTATGACCCCTAGTTCTGGTCTCACCCGCAAGTGGAAACATCTTCTTTACATCTACTCTATCGAACCCTTTCATAATCTTAAAGACCTTTATCAGGTCGCCCCTCAGCCTTCTCTTTTCTAGAGAAAAGAGCCCCAGCCTTTTTTTTTATTCGTTCATGGGATGTGGGCGTCGCTGGCGAGGCCGGCATTTATTGCCCATCCCTAATTGCCCTTGAGAAGGTGGTGGTGAGCCGCCTTCTTGAACCGCTGCAGTCCGTGTGGTGAAGGTTCTCCCACAGTGCTGTTAGGAAGAGAGTTCCAGGATTTTGACCCAGCGACGATGAAGGAACGGCCGATATATTTCCAAGTCGGGATGGTGTGTGACTTGGAGGGGAACGTGCAGGTGGTGTTGTTCCCATGTGCCTGCTGCCCTTGTCCTTCTAGGTGGTAGAGGTCGCGGGTTTGGGAGGTGCTGTCGAAGAAGCCTTGGCGAGTTGCTGCAGTGCATCCTGTGGATGGTACACACTGCAGCCACGGTGCGTCGGTGGTGAAGGGAGTCAGTCTTTCCAGATAGGTATAACCTCTCAGTTCTGGTATCATCCTTGCAAACCCTTGCTGTGACAATTGGAGAGCCCGTTGCATCAGTCAGGCAAGGTTGGCACAGTTTCTCCTTGCCAGGCATCACCCCTACAAGTGGCGAGTGAAGAACAGTCCCCTGGCTCCCGTACCCTTGGGGTTTTTGGTGGGGTCATTGGTTATTGGTCACATCGGGGTATCATGCTCCAGTGTTTTTCCATTAATACAAATCGTATAATTTCAGATCTCCCGTGGCATCGCTCGTGGTTAGTCACTGTTACAATGTTAAGGGCAGGAATGTTGCACCATGTAACTTACAATGTATTATTCTGCTGCTAAGACAGAGCTGTGTCCTTTTAAGGTCACAAGGGATAATTCCTCTTTGCACATCCTGAGGTCAATTAGATGACACCTGTTGGTGTGTAGATTGATAGCTCTTTGCAAAACCCTGGCTCCTCCCCAAGGTCAGTAAAACCAGCAGGAAATGATTGGCTTCCTTTCTCTTTTTCAACATAATTTTGCATCTGTAACAGCATGTGACATCTGTAATGTAACGTCTGAAGTATGATGTCTGGAGTGTGATGTCTGGAGTGTGATGTCTGGAATGCGATGTCTGGAGTGTGATGTCTGGAATGCGATGTCTGGAGTGTGATGTCTGGAGTGTGATGTCTGGAATGCGATGTCTGGAGTGTGTTGTCTGGAATGCGATGTCTGGAGTGTGATGTCTGGAATGCGATGTCTGGAGTGTGATGTCTGGAATGTGATGTCTGGAGTGTGATGTCTGGAATGCGATGTCTGGAGTGTGATGTCTGAAGTGTGATGTCTGGAGTGTGATGTCTGGAATGCGATGTCTGGAGTGTGATGTCTGGAATGCGATGTCTGGAGTGTGATGTCTGGAATGCGATGTCTGGCTTGTGATGTCTGGAATGCGATGTCTGGAGTGTGATGTCTGGGGTGTGATGTCTGGAGTGTGACATATGTAATGTGATGTCTGGAGTTTGATGTCTGGAGTTTGATGTCTGGAATGCGATGTCTGGAGTGTGATGTTTGGAGTGTGATGTCTGGGGTGTGATGTCTGGAGTGTGATTTATGGAGTGTGATGTCTGGAGTGTGACATATGTAATGTGATGTTTGGAGTTTGATGTCTGGAATGTGATGTCTGGAGTGTGATGTCTGGAGTGTGATGTCTGGAGTTTGATGTCTGGAATGTGAGGTCTGGCGTGTGATGTCTGGAGTGTGATGTCTGTAATGTGATGTCTGGAGTGTGATGTCTGGAATGTGATGTCTGGAATGTGCTGTCTGGAATGTGATGTCTGGAATGTGATGTCTGGAGTGTGATGTTTGGAATGTGCTGTCTGGGGTGTGATGTCTGTAATGTGATGTCTGGAGTGTGATGTCTGGAGTGTGATGTCTGTAATGTGATGTCTGGAGTGTGATGTCTGGAATGTGATGTCTGGAATGTGCTGTCTGGAATGTGATGTCTGGAATGCAATGTCTGGAGTGTGATGTCTGGAGTGTGATGTCTGTAATGTGATGTCTGGAGTGTGATGTCTGGAGTGTGATGTCTGTAATGTGATGTCTGGAGTGTGATGTCTGGAGTGTGACGTCTGTAATGTAATGTCTGGAGTGTGATGTCTGGAATGTGATGTCTGGAGTGTGATGTCTGGGGTGTGATGTGTCTGGAGTGTGATGTCTGGAATGCGATGTCTGGAGTGTGATGTCTGGAATGCGATGTCTGGAGTGTGATGTCTGGGGTGTGATGTCTGGAGTGTGACATATGTAATGTGATGTCTGGAGTGTGATGTCTGGAGTTTGATGTCTGGAATGCGATGTCTGGAGTGTGATGTCTGGAGTTTGATGTCTGGAATGCGATGTCTGGAGTGTGATGTTTGGAGTGTGATGTCTGGGGTGTGATGTCTGGAGTGTGATTTATGTAGTGTGATGTCTGGAGTGTGACATATGTAATGTGATGTTTGGAGTTTGATGTCTGGAATGTGATGTCTGGAGTGTGATGTCAGGAGTGTGATGTCTGGAGTTTGATGTCTGGAATGTGATGTCTGGAGTGTGGTGTCTGTAATGTGATGTTTGGAATGTGCTGTCTGGGGTGTGATGTCTGTAATGTGATGTCTGGAGTGTGATGTCTGGAGTGTGGTGTCTGTAATGTGATGTTTGGAATGTGCTGTCTGGGGTGTGATGTCTGTAATGTGATGTCTGGAGTGTGATGTCTGGAGTGTGATGTCTGGAATGTGATGTCTGGAATGCAATGTCTGGAGTGTGATGTCTGGAGTGTGATGTCTGTAATGTGATGTCTGGAGTGTGATGTCTGGAGTGTGATGTCTGTAATGTGATGTCTGGAGTGTGATGTCTGGAGTGTGACGTCTGTAATGTAATGTCTGGAGTGTGATGTCTGGGATGTGATGTCTGGAGTGTGATGTCTGGGGTGTGATGTGTCTGGAGTGTGATGTCTGTAATGTGATGTCTGGAATGTGATGTCTGGGGTGTGATGTCTGGGGTGTGATGTCTGGAGTGTGATGTCTGGGATGTGATGTCTGGAATGTGATGTCTGTAATGTGATGTCTGGAGTGTGATGTCTGGAGTGTGATGTCTGGGGTGTGATGTCTGGAGTTTGATGTCTGTAATGTGATGTCTGGGGTGTGATGTCTGGAGTGTGATGTCTGTAATGTGATGTCTGGAATGTGATGTCTGGGGTGTGATGTCTGGGATGTGATGTCTGGAGTGTGATGTCTGTAATGTGATGTCTGGGGTGTGATGTCTGGAGTGTGATGTCTGGAATGTGATGTCTGGAGTGTGATGTCTGGAATGTGATGTCTGGAGTGTGATGTCTGGGGTGTGATGTGTCTGGAGTGTGATGTCTGTAATGTGATGTCTGGAATGTGCTATCTGGGGTGTGATGTCTGTAATGTGATGTCTGGAGTGTGATGTCTGGAGTGTGATGTCTGGAATTCGTTGTCTGGAGTGTGATGTCTGGAGTGTGATGTCTGTAATGTGATGTCTGGAGTGTGATGTCTGGAGTGTGACGTCTGTAATGTAATGTCTGGAGTGTGATGTCTGGGATGTGATGTCTGGAGTGTGATGTCTGGAGTGTGATGTCTGGAGTGTGATGTCTGGAGTGTGATGTCTGTAATGTGATGTCTGGAATGCGATGTCTGGGGTGTGATGTCTGTAATGTGATGTCTGGAGTGTGATGTCTGTAATGTGATGTCTGGAATGTGCTGTCTGGGGTGTGATGTCTGTAATGTGATGTCTGGAGTGTGATGTCTGGAGTGTGATGTCTGTAATGTGATGTCTGGAGTGTGATGTCTGTGATGTGATGTCTGGAGTGTGGTGTCTGGAGTGTGACATCTGTAATGTAATGTCTGGAGTGTGATGTCTGGGATGTGATGTCTGGAGTGTGATGTCTGGGGTGTGATGTCTGGAGTGTGATGTTTGGAATGTGATGTCTGGAGTGTGATGTCTGGGGTGTGATGTGTCTGGAGTGTGATGTCTGTAATGTGATGTCTGGAATGTGATGTCTGGGGTGTGATGTCTGGGGTGTGATGTCTGGAGTGTGATGTCTGGGATGTGATGTCTGGAGTGTGATGTCTGTAATGTGATGTCTGGGGTGTGATGTCTGGAGTGTGATGTCTGGAGTGTGATGTCTGGAATGTGATGTCTGGGGTGTGATGTCTGGAGTGTGATGTCTGGGGTGTGATGTCTGGAGTGTGATGTCTGGTGTGTGATGTCTGGAGTGTGATGTCTGTAATGTGATGTCTGGGGTTTGATGTCTGGAGTGTGATGTCTGTAATGTGATGTCTGGAATGTGATGTCTGGGGTGTGACGTCTGGGGTGTGATGTCTGGAGTGTGATGTCTGGGATGTGATGTCTGGAGTGTGATGTCTGTAATGTGATGTCTGGAGTGTGATATCTGTAATGTGATGTCTGTAATGTGATGTCTGGAGTGTGATGTCTGGAGTGTGATGTCTGGAGTGTGACGTCTGTAATGTAATGTCTGGAGTGTGATGTCTGGGATGTGATGTCTGGAGTGTGATGTCTGTAATGTGATGTCTGGAGTGTGATGTCTGGAGTGTGACGTCTGTAATGTAATGTCTGGAGTGTGATGTCTGGAATGTGATGTCTGGAGTGTGATGTCTGGGGTGTGATGTGTCTGGAGTGTGATGTCTGGAATGCGATGTCTGGATTGTGATGTCTGGAATGCGATGTCTGGAGTGTGATGTCTGGGGTGTGATGTCTGGAGTGTGACATATGTAATGTGATGTCTGGAGTTTGATGTCTGGAGTTTGATGTCTGGAATGCGATGTCTGGAGTGTGATGTTTGGAGTGTGATGTCTGGGGTGTGATGTCTGGAGTGTGATTTATGTAGTGTGATGTCTGGAGTGTGACATATGTAATGTGATGTTTGGAGTTTGATGTCTGGAATGTGATGTCTGGAGTGTGATGTCAGGAGTGTGATGTCTGGAGTTTGATGTCTGGAATGTGAGGTCTGGAGTGTGATGTCTGGAGTGTGATGTCTGGAGTGTGATGTCTGGAGTGTGATGTCTGGAGTGTGATGTCTGTAATGTGATGTTTGGAATGTGCTGTCTGGGGTGTGATGTCTGTAATGTGATGTCTGGAGTGTGATATCTGGAGTGTGATGTCTGTAATGTGATGTCTGGAGTGTGATGTCTGGAATGTGATGTCTGGAATGTGCTGTCTGGAATGTGATGTCTGGAATGCAATGTCTGGAGTGTGATGTCTGGAGTGTGATGTCTGTAATGTGATGTCTGGAGTGTGATGTCTGGAGTGTGATGTCTGTAATGTGATGTCTGGAGTGTGATGTCTGGAGTGTGATGTCTGTAATGTAATGTCTGGAGTGTGATGTCTGGGATGTGATGTCTGTAGTGTGATGTCAGGGGTGTGATGTCTGGAGTGTGATGTTTGGAATGTGATGTCTGGAGTGTGATGTCTGGGGTGTGATGTGTCTGGAGTGTGATGTCTGTAATGTGTTGTCTGGAATGTGATGTCTGGGGTGTGATGTCTGGGGTGTGATGTCTGGAGTGTGATGTCTGGGATGTGATGTCTGGAGTGTGATGTCTGGAGTGTGATGTCTGGGGTGTGATGTCTGGAGTGTGATGTCTGTAATGTGATGTCTGGGGTGTGATGTCTGGAGTGTGATGTCTGTAATGTGATGTCTGGAATGTGATGTCTGGGGTGTGATGTCTGGGATGTGATGTCTGGAGTGTGATGTCAGGAGTGTGATGTCTGGAGTTTGATGTCTGGAATGTGAGGTCTGGAGTGTGATGTCTGGAGTGTGATGTCTGGAGTGTGATGTCTGGAGTGTGATGTCTGGAGTGTGATGTCTGTAATGTGATGTTTGGAATGTGCTGTCTGGGGTGTGATGTCTGTAATGTGATGTCTGGAGTGTGATGTCTGGAGTGTGATGTCTGTAATGTGATGTCTGGAGTGTGATGTCTGGAATGTGATGTCTGGAATGTGCTGTCTGGAATGTGATGTCTGGAATGCAATGTCTGGAGTGTGATGTCTGGAGTGTGATGTCTGTAATGTAATGTCTGGAGTCTGATGTCTGGGATGTGATGTCTGTAGTGTGATGTTAGGGGTGTGATGTCTGGAGTGTGATGTTTGGAATGTGATGTCTGGAGTGTGATGTCTGGGGTGTGATGTGTCTGGAGTGTGATGTCTGTAATGTGTTGTCTGGAATGTGATGTCTGGGGTGTGATGTCTGGGGTGTGATGTCTGGAGTGTGATGTCTGGGATGTGATGTCTGGAGTGTGATGTCTGTAATGTGATGTCTGGAGTGTGATGTCTGGAGTGTGATGTCTGGGGTGTGATGTCTGGAGTGTGATGTCTGTAATGTGATGTCTGGGGTGTGATGTCTGGAGTGTGATGTCTGTAATGTGATGTCTGGAATGTGATGTCTGGGGTGTGATGTCTGGGATGTGATGTCTGGAGTGTGATGTCTGTAATGTGATGTCTGGGGTGTGATGTCTGGAGTGTGATGTCTGGAATGTGATGTCTGGAGTGTGATGTCTGGAATGTGATGTCTGGAGTGTGATGTCTGGGGTGTGATGTGTCTGGAGTGTGATGTCTGGAGTGTGATGTCTGGAGTGTGATGTCTGTAATGTGATGTCTGGAATGTGCTGTCTGGGGTGTGATGTCTGTAATGTGATGTCTGGAGTGTGATGTCTGGAGTGTGATGTCTGTAATGTGATGTCTGGAGTGTGATGTCTGTAATGTGATGTCTGGAATGTGCTGTCTGGAATGTGATGTCTGGAATGCAATGTCTGGAGTGTGATGTCTGGAGTGTGATGTCTGTAATGTGATGTCTGGAGTTTGATGTCTGGAGTGTGACGTCTGTAATGTAATGTCTGGAGTGTGATGTCTGGAGTGTGATGTCTGGAGTGTGATGTCTGGAGTGTGATGTCTGGAGTGTGATGTCTGTAATGTGATGTCTGGAATGCGATGTCTGGGGTGTGATGTCTGGAATGTGATGTCTGGAGTGTGATGTCTGTAATGTGATGTCTGGAATGTGCTGTCTGGGGTGTGATGTCTGTAATGTGATGTCTGGAGTGTGATGTCTGTAATGTGATGTCTGGAATGTGCTGTCTGGAATGCGATGTCTGGAGTGTGATGTCTGGAGTGTGATGTCTGTAATGTGATGTCTGGAGTGTGATGTCTGTAATGTGATGTCTGGAGTGTGATGTCTGGAGTGTGACGTCTGTAATGTAATGTCTGGAGTGTGATGTCTGGGATGTGATGTCTGGAGTGTGATGTCTGGGTTGTGATGTCTGGAGTGTGATGTTTGGAATGTGATATCTGGAGTGTGATGTCTGGGGTGTGATGTGTCTGGAGTGTGATGTCTGGGATGTGATGTCTGGGGTGTGATGTCTGGGGTGTGATGTCTGGAGTGTGATGTCTGGGATGTGATGTCTGGAGTGTGATGTCTGTAATGTGATGTCTGGGGTGTGATGTCTGGAGTGTGATGTCTGGAGTGTGATGTCTGGAATGTGATGTCTGGGGTGTGATGTCTGGAGTGTGATGTCTGTAATGTGATGTCTGGGGTGTGATGTCTGGAGTGTGATGTCTGGTGTGTGATGTCTGGAGTGTGATGTCTGTAATGTGATGTCTGGGGTGTGATGTCTGGAGTGTGATGTCTGTAATGTGATGTCTGGAATGTGATGTCTGGGGTGTGACGTCTGGGGTGTGATGTCTGGAGTGTGATGTCTGGGATGTGATGTCTGGAGTGTGATGTCTGGGGTGTGATGTGTCTGGAGTGTGATGTCTGGAGTGTGATGTCTGGAGTGTGATGTCTGTAATGTGATGTCTGGAATGTGCTGTCTGGGGTGTGATGTCTGTAATGTGATGTCTGGAGTGTGATGTCTGGAGTGTGATGTCTGGGATGTGATGTCTGGAGTGTGATGTCTGTAATGTGATGTCTGGAGTGTGATATCTGTAATGTGATGTCTGGAATGTGATGTCTGGAATGTGATGTCTGGAGTGTGATGTCTGTAATGTGATGTCTGGGGTGTGATATCTGGAGTGTGATGTCTGGAGTGTGATGTCTGGAATGCGATGTCTGGGGTGTGATGTCTGGAATGTGATGTCTGTCATGTGATGTCTGTCATGTGATGTCTGGAGTGTGATGTCTGGGGTGTGATGTGTCTGGAGTGTGATGTGTCTGGAATGTGATTTCTGGAGTGTGATGTCTGGGATGTGATGTCTGGAGTGTGATGTCTGGAGTGTGATGTCTGGGATGTGATGTCTGGAGTGTGCTGTCTGGAGTGTGATGTCTGGAGTTGTGTGATGTCTGCGTTGAATAATAATTCATTTATCCTTTTTAATATCAAACTCAAAAAGCTAGACAGTAATATGTCTGACAATTAACTACATTTATTATTGTTTCAAAACATTCATCTTACGACTACAGATGTTTAGTCCTACATCTAGAAAATTACTTGTAAAGAACTTCCTGGGAATTGAGTGGATCGCTTATCCAGAGTTGTTCACATTACCTTGCCTTGAAGGTAGTTAAAGTCTCTATTGAAGTCTGCTTCATATACGCCCTTTATGCTAGTTTAAAAAGAAGTTTCCATTGTCTAATTCCTGCTGAGCTCTAATTTTGTTGGGTGTTTTATTACCCTGCGGACATCGAACATACAATGATAGATACCTAGTATCCTGGTTAATATCCTGGTACAATGTTATCTCAGTAACTCTTGCTTGCTAGTGTTTGCTCCTCGCAAACAATAGCTTTTGTCCTGGAGTGTCATTGTGGTCAAAATATATGATCTGCCAGTATACAGATCAAACCAATTTTGATTTACTCATGTCGTTTAACCATAATTGCTACATAAGCTGTCCTGTGTTTGTTCTGTATTAAAACAATATGTAAATTTGAGCCATTTTGTCTGGACTAGGTCGGCGATTACTGGCCACATTCCCAGGTCCAGGGTTATCTTGCAGTACTGCCTAACCTCCCTGCTGTATGTGATTGGAACTTGCTTAAGTAGGAAAAACACTGCGAATATAATGGCGATTTTAATTTTCACATCGACTGGGAGACACAGAACAGCTCAAACAGTAAAAGCAACGAATTTCTAGACTGTGTTCTAGACCGACAGGCCACTCTAGATTGAGTGACGGGTAACATATTAGTTAACAATCTGATGCTAAGGGAACATCTTGCAGATAGTGACCTGAATATGATCCAAATCGGTGTCACGTTTGAGAGGGAGAAGGGAGAGTCACAAACCAAGGTTTTACATTTATCTAAGGCAAGGGTAAGAGGTGCAAAAAGGGAATATGAGAAAAACTTGCCAGGAATATCAAAGCTAAGTGTAAAAGTTTTTAGAAATATATTAAGAGAAAGTGGGTGGTAAAGGCTAATGTGGGCCCATTATAGACAGAAACAGGTCATATTACAGTGGACAATAGCAGACTTGTTAAATGAGTACTTTGTATCCATTTTTATAATGGAGAAAGAGGAAAAAAATCCCAGCAATACAAAAGAAACTAAAAATGAGTCAAGGAGAGGAACTTAGTGGAGTTAATATCAGTAAGATAATGGTAAAGGAGAAAATAACGGGACTTAAGATACACAAATCTCCAGGACCTGATCATTTTCCAAAGCTCCCTAGATACTGAGCTGGGATTTCCATTATCCCTCCGAATCCACCCGACTCTAACCCATTCCCTAGGATTGGGTTTCAGCTCCAATTCACGGCAGGATTCCACCCGTGCAAAGAGGACAATCCAGGAGAGACGGTGAGGGACCTTAAAGGGGCAGAAGTGCCATAAAGGGTATTGATACTGACAAGAGTGGCCCATTCTTTGGTGTAGCCTCAGCACAGGCTGGGAACAGAAGCTGGATCTCCTTGGTCTGTCTGGCTCAGTGTCACAGTGCGAGCTCCGTTTATCCGTTTATCAACAAAAGAAAAGAAAGAACTTGCATTTATATAGCGCCTTTCATGACCTCAGGATATCCCAAAGCGTTTTACAGCCAATAAAGTAATTTTGTGACATGTAGTCACTGTTTTAATGTAGGGAAACGCAGCAACCAATTTGTGCACAGCAAGCTCCCACAAACAGAAATGTGATAATGACCAGATAATCCGTTTTTAGTGATGTTGGTTGAGGGATGAATATTGGCCCAGGACACCGGGGAGAACTCCCCATCTCTTCTTCGAAATAGTTCCGCGGGATCTTTTACGTTCACACGAGAGGGCAGACGGGGCCTCGGATTATTGTCCCATCTGAAAGACGGCACCTCCGACAGTGCAGCACTCCCTCAGTACTGCACTGGGAGTGTCAGCCTAGACCTTGTGCTCAAGTCTCTGAAAAGGGGCTTGACCCCCTTGACCTCCTGACTCAGAGGGGAGAGTGCTACCACTGAGCACTGGAGAGAAGCCTTCCTCTATTGTCCATCCGTCCCCATGAATTTACATTGCCCAGTACTTACTTCTGTCGGCAAGGCCGAGATTGGGAATTTGTGATTAGGGCAGTCCGGGATCTGTGTTCCACCAATTCCCAGCTATAATCTACAGGGGCTCCTCCCCCCCCTGCCACATACACCCCACGTCTCACCTCCCGCTCCCTGAGCCCCTTCCTCAGCGTCCTCCCTTTGATGACACCTAAGTTGGAGACCAGCTCCAGTTAGACGCTCCTCTGTCCTGACAGGGCCTGGCCCTCCCTCTCCCAAGGCGACCACGATGGCCCTCCCTCTATTAACTAACGCCAGCGTGACCTGGTTGTGTGGCTAAGGTGGGCGCAAATCCGAGACATTACAACAGCCGGCGACAACCAAATCAATGGGAACTAACGTCAACACAGCACTCATGGAGAAATCGGAAATTCTGAAGATGAATGGACAATTTTTTTGATGGAATGTTGCCTCGCCCAGGCCTCGGCTCCTGGTTCCGAACATTGCCAGCAACCTATTGATTGCACTGAAGCAGCAAAAGGTAAATCATGAGCTCTTTCTGCATCAGAATAAATAATAATAGAATCATACAACGCAGCAGGAGGCCATTCGGCCCATTGTGCCTCTGCCGGCTCTTTGAAAGAGCAATCCAATTAACGCCACTCCACCCTGCTCTTTCCCCACACCCCTGCAACATCTTCCCCTTCAAGTATTTATCCAATTCCCTATTGAAAGTTACTATTGAATCTGCTTCCACCGCCCTTTCAGGCAGCGCGTTCCAGATCATAATAACTCGCTGCGTAAGTATTGTGTCGTTTAGCAGAGGTCCCTCAACTCGACAGCAAGTCATCGCTGCTTCGAATTATAATGAGCTCCAAGCACCACCCACCCCTCGCGGACCCCCATCTCTTCGAAAATCTCCGCCTGCTAGAAAGGGAGAGTTCCCAATGAATTCACAGAAGAGTGAGATAGCGTTTAACGCCAAATGCAAATTTTAAATCTGCTGGAGAATAAAGGGTGTCAATTAATTCCTCTGTCTGCTGTTAAATGGTCACGCTAACTAAGACCAATCATCGTCTTGCTTGTTCATGCAACAACATCGTGCGTTTCTTTCTTTTCTAATTCATTCTCGGGATGCGGGCGTCGCTGGCAAGGCCGGCATTTATTGCCCATCTCTAATTGCCCCTTGAGAAGGTGGTGGTGAGCCGCCTTCTTGAACCGCTGCAGTCCGTGTGGTGAGGATGCTCCCACGGCGCTGTTTGGGAGGGGAATGCTGACCCAGCGACGGGTCCAAGTCTCTGGAGTGGGATTGTGAACTCCCAACCTTCGGACTCAGTAGTGAGAGTGCTACCAACTGAGCTGGTACATTGCCTCTCAGTTTCCTCCCACTTTCTCTCCTGAAGCCGTACACTCTTCCTGTGACCTCGAGTCATTCTCTGGGACCTTGTCCGAATGGCGATTCTTCATTTGTAAGCTTGGGCAGTGAACGCTGGCGAGCTATTCAACAGGGGGCGGCATCACCACTGAGCCCACTCCTGTCATCGTGCGACATTCACACACATACCATGTGCTTTCCATAGTTAGCGATCAGGAGCAGGGACCGTCTCTAATTTTGTTTCCCCTCCCTAACCTACTGGTCAACTGCGGTGGCCAGCCCTGGTTGCCGCGGCTGGGATCGGCTAACCCGGCACAGAGCAGCAGCGGAACCTGAGGCCTTCTGGTCTTTATGGCCCTGGGGTAGGGGAGAGTAAATGTCAGCCCTAGGGGGTGGAGTCCTACTTCCGATCACTGCCTAAAGACCCCCCCTGCCGGAAATTGCGTGCGATGGGGCCTTGGGAGAAGACAAGCTTGGCCGTCATCGGTGATGCCTTCCACAGTCAAATAGCCAGACAACCGCCCGCCCCCCCCCCACCCCTCACCATAAAGGATGGCCAACCAGACAAGGTGCATGGTAGCCAACACACTAGCAGGACCCGGAAGCCGCCAAGAGTCAGCACCCGCAGGAATCGAGGGAGATAGAACCAGGAAACGAAGGTGTGTTGTACTGATCAGAAAGACTCACCTCGTCATTTTGGAGGGTAAAAGCAGCCACTGCTTTTTAGACCGTTTTGAGGCCGAGCGTCAGAACGACAAAGGCTTCAGTTGCAAAGGACGGCGGGGAAATGAACGAGGGATTTGCCCTATGCGTTCGATGTCGTTCAACAGGGGGTCACCAGCTCGCTGCGACTCTACAAGCCGGAGTAGAAGTTGGTGTCACAGCTCGACAGTTGTGTAATGGTTGCTGGGTTAATGTCATCCATCAGATGTGACCTAATTAATCACAAGGAGTCTCCAGGGTTTACTCCAACACAAATTAGTTTGTTTAATGACATTCCCAGCCAATTCTAAATGACATTGTTTTTATTTGTTCATGGGATGTGGGCGTCGCTGGCAAGGCCGGCATTTATTGCCCATCCCTAATTGCCCTTGAGAAGGTGGTGGTGAGCCCCCTTCTTGAACCGCTGCAGTCCGTGTGGTGAAGGTTCTCCCACAGTGCTGTTAGGAAGGGAGTTCCAGGATTTTGACCCAGCGACGATGAAGGAACGACGATATATTTCCAAGTCAGGATTGTGTGTGACTCGGAGGGGGACGTGCAGGTGGTGTTGTTTCCATGTGCCTGCTGCTCTTGTCCTTCTAGGTGGTAGAGGTCGCAGGTTTGGGAGGTGCTGTCGAAGAAGCCTTGGCGTGTTGCTGCAGTGCATCCTGTGGATGGTACACACTGCAGCCACTGTGCGTCGGTGGTGAAGTGAGTGAATGTTTAGGGTGGTGGATGGGGTGCCAATCTAACGGGCTGCTTTGTCCTGGATGGTGTCGAGCTTCTTGAGTGTTGTTGGAGCTGCACTCATCCAGGCAAGTGGAGAGTATTCCATCACACTCCTGACTTGTGCCTTGTAGATGGTGGCCACAGAGATGCAAATAGGCGAGTGACATTAATACGTTTTTCATTACTTTTCCTTCTAACAAAAAGACTTGCATTTATATAGCGACTTTCACAGCCTCAGGACATCACAAGGTGCTTCACAGCCAATGAAGTACTTTTGAAGTGTGATGTAGGGAAACACGGCAACCAATTTGCGCACAGCAAGATCCCACAAACAGCAATATGACATTGACCAGATAATCTGTTTTAGTGATGTTGGTTGAGGGATAAATATCGACCCAGGACACCGGGGAGAACTTCCCTGCTCTTCTTCCAATTGTGGCCGTGGGATCTTCTACGTCCACCTGAGAGGGCAGACAGGGCCTCGGTTTAATGTCTCATCCAAAAGAAGGCACCTCCGACAGTGCAGCTCTGGGAGTGTTAGCCGAGATTATGTGCTGAAGTCCATGGAGTTGGGGTTTGAACCTACGACCTTCTGGCTCAGAGTTGAGAGTGTTACCAACCAATAGCTCTCCATTCCTCTGCTCTGACGGCTCGTGCATCCTCCCCTCCCTTCACCCCAACGTTGGCATCCGTGCCTTCAGCCGCCTAGTCTCCACCATCTGGAATTCCCTCCCTAAACTTCCCACAGTACTGCACTGAAGTGTCAGTTTGCATTAGGAGCACAAGTCCTGGAGCGGGACTGTGAACCCACGACCAGAGGGGTGAGCGAGAACACTAAATCTAATTATATAAACCTAAGCTGGCTCTCCAGCGCAGTACTGAGGGAGTGCTGCACTGTCGGAGGTGCCATCTTTCGGATGAGACGTTAAACCAAGGCACTTCTCAGGTGGACGTAAAAACTCCCACGGCCACTATTTCGAAGAAGAGCAGGGGGAATTCTCCCCGGTGTCTAATATTTATCCCTCAAACAAAATCGCTAAAAAACTGATTATCTGGTAATTTATCCCCTTTGTTTGTGGGAGCTTGCTGTGCGCAAATTGGCTGCAGTGCTTGTCTAGATAACAAGAGTGTCTGTACTTCCAAAGTAATTGATTGGCCGTGAAGCTCTCTGGGACATCGCGCGATCATGAACGGTGCCAGTTCAGTCTCATTGTTTCAGGCACAACAGGTCCCTTTAAAGCTGACACACTCCGTGCTTCTGCAGAAGTCTCCCAGTTAGTTCTTGACATTAATTAGGGTCGAAATGAGTGTGAAAACTCTCTGCGTTGGTGGTCTGTGAGCAACAACACGGTGTTGTCACTGCTTTGCAGCCCACAATCGGCCCACGTTATTGGAGATAAGGTGAAGACTCGCCAAAGATCCAGGTGTAGGCTTCAGGAATTAGCACCGGGAGTGTCGGGAGCACGTAGCAAGATTCGGGAGTGGAGATCGCCAGGCAACGGCCCCCGCTGGCCCCTGCCCCCCCACGCCTCTAAGGGACTGAAATCTGTTCATGAAGGTGTCACAGTATACACTCCCATCGTATAAAGCATTAATTCAGTAAATCAACCCCTTTAACTCATCACTTACCCCTCTAAGACTTCAATCCTGGATTCTATATTTTTTACCCCTTCCAGTATTAATTAGTCAAAGTGCAGGGGTAGGTTATGGAGTAATACAATCGAAGAAACAATATGACCAGCAGGTTCGATCTTTCTTCAAGGATGTTTGATGGGACAGTGTAGAGGGAGTTTTACTCTGTATGTAACCCGTGCTGTACCTGCCCCGGGAGTGTTTGATGGGACAGTGTAGAGGGAGTTTTACTCTGTATGTAACCCGTGCTGTACCTGCCCCGGGAGTGTTTGATGGGACAGTGTAGAGGGAGCTTTACTCTGTATCTAACCCCGTGCTGTACCTGCCCTGGGAGTGTTTGATGGGACAGTGTAGAGGGAGCTTTACTCTGTATCTAACCCTGTACCTGCCCTGGGAGTGTTTGATGGGACAGTGTCGAGGGCGCTTCACTCTGTATCTAACCCTGTACCTGCTCTGGGAGTGTTTGATGGGACAGTGTAGAGGGAGCTTTACTCTGTATCTAACCCGTGCTGTACCTGCCCTGGGAGTGTTTGATGGGACAGTGTAGAGGGAGCTTTACTCTGTATCTAACCCTGTACCTGCCCTGGGAGTGTTTGATGGGACAGTGTAGAGGGAGCTTTACTCTGTATCTAACCCGTGCTGTACCTGCCCTGGGAGTGTTTGATGGGACAGTGTAGAGGGGGCTTTACTCTGTATCTAACCCGTGCTGTACCTGCCCTGGGAGTGTTTGATGGGACAGTGTAGAGGGAGCTTTACTCTGTATCTAACCCCGTGCTGTACCTGCTCTGTGAGTGTTTGATGGGACAGCGTAGAGGGAGCTTTACTCTGTATCTAACCCGTGCTGTATCTGCCCTGTGAGTGTTTGATGGGACAGCGTAGAGGGAGCTTTACTCTGTATCTAACCCGTGCTGTGCCTGACCTGGCAGTCAAAGTGAAATGATGAACTGGTTTCCCAGTGTGGCCTGTCTCAGCTGATTTAATGGGTAGTTGGTGCTGTCTTGTGGGTTTAATCCATCTGCTGCCCTCTCAGTGATGCAGTCTGACGTTCCTTTATTAGTACTTCACCCTAGTTGTAATAAAATGAATGCCAGTAAGTATATTGCCTCTGAAATCCATTTATAAATAGACAGTAATGTGTTTCGCTTCAAGCAGAGACTGCCTGGAGCTAATCTGGCTGTGTTGGCTCCTTGCCAGCTGTATTAATTAAGTTAGGACAAGACGACTGGTGTGAGTGAGTCTATCTTAGGAGGTGAGGAGATTCCACTTAAATACACAGGAAGAGCCCGCTTGGGTGTACAAGTGTGAGCAGACGGGTGTGTAAGTGGGCGCCTGTACGACCTGCAACGTCAGTTTTACACCTGTGTAGGTGTGAGCAGGTGGGTGTGCCAGTGGGCATGTGGTTTGAGTGTGTGAATGGGTAAGTGTGAGTAGAAGGGTGTGAGAGTAGGTGTGTGCTTGTGTTTTGAGTGTGTGAGTGTATAAGTGTGAGCGTGTGGGTGTATTAGTATGTATGTGCTTTGACTGTGGGTGTACAAGTGTGAGTGGGTGGAGTGTGTCAGTAGGAGTTTTTTTGTGTTTGGAATGTGTGATTTTAAAATGTGACCAAGTAAGTGTGACAGTAATTGTGAAATGGAGCGGAGGACAAAGACACACCCGCCCCGATTTGGACAACTGAAATTTTAAATTGCAGACATCAAGGACACCCACTCGAAGCTGGCGGGGACCACTTTAAACATACAGATTGGGCTCTGATGACCTCCTGCTCGGTGCCTATGATGGACCTCGTGGTCGGTGTCTATGATAGACCTCTTGCTCGGTGTCGATGATGAGCCTCTTGCTCGGTGTCTATGATGAGCCTCTTGCTCGGTGTCTATGACGGACCTCTTGCTCGGTTTCTATGATGGGCCTCTTGCTCGGTGTCTATGACGGACCTCTTGCTCGGTTTCTATGATAGACCTCTTGCTCGGTGTCGATGATGAGCCTCTTGCTCGGTGTCTATGATGAGCCTCTTGCTCGGTGTCTATGACGGACCTCTTGCTCGGTTTCTATGATGGGCCTCTTGCTCGGTGTCTATGATAGACCTCTTGCTCAATGTCTATGATGAACCTCTTGCTCGGTGTCTATGATAGACCTCTTGCTCGGTGTCTATGATAGACCTCTTGCTCGGTGTCTATGATGAACCTCTTGCTCGGTGTCTATGATAGACCTCTTGCTCGGTGTCTATGATGAACCTCTTGCTTGGTGTCTATGACGGACCTCTTGCTCGGTGTCTATGATAGACCTCTTGCTCGGTGTCTATGATGAACCTCTTGCTCGGTGTCTATGATGAACCTCTTGCTTGGTGTCTATGATAGACCTCTTGCTCGGTGTCTATGATAGACCTCTTGCTCGGTGTCTATGATGAACCTCTTGCTCGGTGTCTATGATAGACCTCTTGCTTGGTGTCTATGATAGTCCTCTTGCTTGGTGTCTATGATAGACCTCTTGCTCGGTGTCTATGATGAACCTCTTGCTCGGTGTCTATGATAGACCTCTTGCTCGGTGTCTATGATAGACCTCTTGCTCGGTGTCTATGATAGACCTCTTGCTCGGTGTTTATGATAGACCTCTTGCTCGGTGTCTATGATAGGCCTCTTGCTCGGTGTCTATGATAGACCTCTTGCTCGGGTGTCTAGGATAGACCTCTTGCTCGGTGTCTATGATGAACCTCTTGCTCAATGTCTATGATGGACCTCTTGCTCGGTGTCTATGATAGACCTCTTGCTCGGTGTCTATGATAGACCTCTTGCTCGGTGTCTGTGATGAACCTCTTGCTCAATGTCTATGATAGACCTCTTGCTCGGTGTCTATGATAGTCCTCTTGCTCGGTGTCTATGATAGACCTCTTGCTCGGGTGTCTATGATGAACCTCTTGCTCAATGTCTATGATGGGCCTTTTGCTCGGTGTCTATGATGAGCCTCTTGCTCAGTGTCCATAATGGACCTCTTGCCCGGTGTCTACAATGGATCTCTTGCTTGCTGTATGTGATGGACACATGGAAAAAACAGGGCGAAGGAGTGAGGAGACAGACTCTGTGTGGAGACGGGCTCTGTGTGGAGACGGGCTCTGTGAGGAGACAGACTCTGTGTGGAGACGGGCTCTGTGAGGAGACGGGCTCTGTGAGGAGACGGGCTCTGTGAGGAGACGGGCTCTGTGTGGAGACGGGCTCTGTGTGGAGACGGGCTCTGTGTGCAGACGAGCTCTGTGAGATTGCACGCTGAGGCGACTGAGTAACATTCACCCTACAGGGGGTGATAATAATTTATAATGAATTTATTATGATTAAATGTTGATGTTTAGCCGATTGATTTATCTAATTCATATTAAAATTGGAAATTATAAATCCCTTGTAGTGTGCCTGGGCCTCTGATATTCTTCATTATCCATATCTCTTTGGGTTTTTAGAAATAATGCTCCTTTGAAAATAAAGTGAAGCTTACTTTAAAATGATTGTCTATGATCCTTTTAAATGATAACCAATGCCTGAACTAATAGCCGCTGAGCCTCAGAGATCCCACATTTGTTCAGGGGGCTCTGCTGTTAAGTGGTTCTCGGCAGTAGCTCAGGCTATACAATTGGCCGCAGTGCACCAAAACTAGAGAGAGGGCAAAATGCGTCCCTCCCGATTGCTGCCTTCCACGGTAGAATAGCTGAACATGGCCGTTCTCCTTGGTCACGTATGAAGGATGGCCATTTGGGTGATATGCCGGGGGGATGGTAGGACCTGTAGATTCTGTAACCCAGCAAGACTTAGAACTTTTGGAAGAGGAAGATGAAGAGAACAAAATTCAAACAAAACATAAACAACATATCCTGTATATAACACGCTCCCAGCTGTATGTTATCCTGTATATAACACACAACCAGCTGTGTATTATCCTGTATATAACACACTCCCAGCTGTATGTTATCCTGTATATAACACACTCCCAGCTGTGTGTTATCCTGTATATAACACACTCCCAGCTGTGTGTTATCCTGTATATAACACACTCCCAGCTGTGTATTATCCTGTATATAACACACTCCCAGCTGTATGTTATCCTGTATATAACACACTCCCAGCTGTGTGTTATCCTGTATATAACACACTCCCAGCTGTGTGTTATCCTGTATATAACACACTCCCAGCTGTGAGTTATCCTGTATAGAACACACTCCCAGCTGTGTGTTATCCTGTATATAACACACTCCCAGCTGTATGTTATCCTGTATATAACACACAACCAGCTGTGTATTATCCTGTATATAACACACTCCCAGTTGTGTGTTATCCTGTATATAACACACTCCCAGCTGTGTGTTATCCTGTATATAACACACTCCCAGCTGTGTGTTATCCTGTATATAACACACTCCCAGCTGTGAGTTATCCTGTATAGAACACACTCCCAGCTGTGTGTTATCCTGTATATAACACACTCCCAGCTGTATGTTATCCTGTATATAACACACAACCAGCTGTGTATTATCCTGTATATAACACACTCCCAGTTGTGTGTTATCCTGTATATAACACACTCCCAGCTGTGTGTTATCCTGTATATAACACACTCCCAGCTGTGTATTATCCTGTATATAACACACTCCCAGCTGTGAGTTATCCTGTATATAACACACTCCCAGCTGTGTATTATCCTGTATATAACACACTCCCAGCTGTGAGTTATCCTGTATATAACACACTCCCAGCTGTGTATTATCCTGTATATAACACACTCCCAGCTGTGTGTTATCCTGTATATAACACGCTCCCAGCTGTGTGTTATCCTGTATATAACACACTCCCAGCTGTGTTTTATCCTGTATATAACACACTCCCAGCTGTGTGTTATCCTGTATATAACACACTCCCAGCTGTGTGTTATCCTGTATATAACACACTCCCAGCTGTGTGTTATCCTGTATATAACACACTCCCAGCTGTGTGTTATCCTGTATATAACACACTCCCAGCTGTGTGTTATCCTGTATATAACACACTCCCAGCTGTGTGTTATCCTGTATATAACACACTCCCAGCTGTGTGTTATCCTGTATATAACACACTCCCAGCTGTGTGTTATCCTGTATATAACACACTCCCAGCTGTGTATTATCCTGTATATAACACACTCCCAGCTGTGTGTTATCCTGTATATAACTCACTCCCAGCTGTGTGTTATCCTGTATATAACACACTCCCAGCTGTGTGTTATCCTGTATATAACACACTCCCAGCTGTGTGTTATCCTGTATATAACACACTCCCAGCTGTGTGTTATCCTCTACGTAACACACTCCCGTCTGCCCTCTCAGGTGGATGTAAAAGATCCCATGGCACTATTTGACCAAGAGGAGGAGAGTCCTGGCCAATATTTTATCCCTCAACCAACATCACTAAAACCGATTATCTGGTCATTTATCTCATTGCTGTTTGTGGGATCTTGCTGTGCGCAAATTGGCTGCCCCGTTTCCTACATTACAACAGTGACTGCACTTCAAAAAACGACTTAATTGGCTGTAAAGCGCTTTGGGACGTCCTGAGTTCCTGAAAAGCGAGTCCTTCCTTCTAGGTGCTATTGGAACTCCCTCCCGAGGTTGATTGCACCGTGCAGTACCGAGGGAGTGCCGCACAGTCGGAGGTGCCGTCTTTCGGATATAAGGTTAACCCGACCTGCCTGTTCAGGTGAACCCTGGTTCTTTATTACGCGGGGGGACATTGCATGTGACTAACCCTTTGCCCTGCTCAGTTAAGAAGATCTTAAGATGGACTTGTTGACGAGCAGGCGCCACTGTGGATTAAAGAGCTGCCTGTGGATTTACGAGGGTTTGGGAGGACGAGGAAAGAAAGGAAGGAGAGAAAACATGTGATGGAGGTATGAAGGGGAATTAGAAACACCCACACAGCAAGCTACTGCACCAGCAGAGACGCCTCCCTTCTGAATTTCCATTATGATTTTATTGATACTGACCAGGATGATTCACTCAAGGCTGAAAAATACATATTTTTTTCTCAATAAATAACACAAGGGCAGAGCAGGCCTGAGGGAGAAGTCCGTAACGCACCTCGCCTCATCCCTCAGGAACATCTCAGAGAGCCTCACGTAGAGGGGTACATTTTCGTCTCGGCCCCGCTCAGAGTTCCGCGGACCGAGAATTCATGTGCCAAGTCCAGGGGACGCCACCCCACGCCATCACCACTCCCTCGGGGTTAACGAGGGGTGGGTCAATCAGCCAGGGTTCGCACTCCATCCAGTGCCCCCTGCTGGTAAGTGCACGCGTACCAACGTCAGGCGAAGGCGGGGCCTGGCTCAGCTGCGATGGCCCCCATGGTCGATGGCCCTTCTTCCAAAAATGGCACATCCACCTTTTTTTTTTATTCGTTCACGGGATGTGGGCGTCGCTGGCAAGGCCGGCATTTATTGCCCATCCCTAATTGCCCTTGAGAAGGTGGTGGTGAGCCGCCTTCTTGAACCGCTGCAGTCCGTGTGGTGAAGGTTCTCCCACAGTGCTGTTAGGAAGGGAGTTCCAGGATTTTGACCCAGCGACAATGAAGGAACGGCGATATATTTCCAAGTCGGGATGGTGTGTGACTTGGAGGGGAACGTGCAGGTGGTGTTGTTCCCATGTGCCTGCTGCCCTTGTCCTTCTAGGTGGTAGAGGTCGCGGGTTTGGGAGGTGCTGTCGAAGAAGCCTTGGCGAGTTGCTGCAGTGCATCCTGTGGATGGTACACACTGCAGCCACAGTGTGCCGGTGGTGAAGGGAGTGAATGTTTAGGGTGGTGGATGGGGTGCCAATCAAGCGGGCTGCTTTATCTTGGATGGTGTCGAGCTTCTTGAGTGTTGTTGGAGCTGCACTCATCCAGGCAAGTGGAGAGTATTCCATCACATTCCTGACTTGTGCCTTGTAGATGGTGGAAAGGCTTTGGGGAGTCAGGAGGTGAGTCACTCGCCACAGAATACCCAGCTTCTGACCTGCTCTTGTAGCCACAGTATTTATGTGACTGGTCCAGTTAAGTTTCTGGTCAATGGTGATCCCCAGAATGTTGATGGTGGGGGATTCGGCGATGGTAATGCCGTTGAATGTCAAGGGGAGGTGGTTAGACACTCTCTTGTTGGAGATGGTCATTGCCTGGCACTTATCTGGCGCGAATGTTACTTGCCACTTATCAGCCCAAGCCTGGATGTTGTCCAGGTCTTGCTGCATGCAGGCTCGGACTGCTTCATTATCTGAGGGGTTGCGAATGGAACTGAACACTGTGCAGTCATCAGCGAACATCCCCATTTCTGACCTTATGGTGGAGGGAAGGTCATTGATGAAGCAGCTGAAGATGGTTGGGCCTAGGACACTGCCCTGAGGAACTCCTGCAGCAATGCCCTGGGGCTGAGATGATTGGCCTCCAACAACCACTACCATCTTCCTTTGTGCTAGGTATGACTCCAGCCACTGGAGAGTTTTCCCCTGATTCCCATTGACTTCAATTTTACTAGGGCTCCTTGGTGCCACACTCGGTCAAATGCTGCCTTGATGTCAAGGGCAGTCACTCTCACCTCACCTCTGGAATTCAGCTCTTTTGTCCATGTTTGGACCAAGGCTGTAATGAGGTCTGGAGCCGAGTGGTCCTGGCGGAACCCAAACTGAGCATCGGTGCGCAGGTTATTGGTGAGTAAGTGCCGCTTGATAGCACTGTCGACGACACCTTCCATCACTTTGCTGATGATTGAGAGTAGACTGATGGGGCGGTAATTGGCCGGATTGGATTTGTCCTGCTTTTTGTGGACAGGACATACCTGGGCAATTTTCCACATTGTCGGGTGGATGCCAGTGTTGTAGCTGTAATGAGGTCTGGAGCCGAGTGGTCCTGGCGGAACCCAAGTCCAGGGGACGCCACCCCACGCCATCACCACTCCCTCGGGGTTAACGAGGGGTGGGTCGGTACCTAAACAGGCAGATCGGCTGAACCTCATATCTGAAAGACGGCACCTCTGACTGCGCGGCACTCCCTCGGCACTGCACCGAAGCGATTACGTGCTCAACTCCTGAGGTGGGTCCTCGGGACTTCCCGCAATCTCCCGACTCGGAGGTGAGAGACAAAGAAATTCAAACAGATTGATAGTGAGATAACGAAAATAACACAGCATGGTGTCCTGGCCTCAGTCCTGTTCTCTACACCGGCCTGACAGTGCACAGCTAGCTCAAGCCAGCTCTCAAAAGTAAGCCCCACTCCTCAGCACACCAGCTGTGTGTGTTAAACATACAACCACTCCCAGTTGCAACTGTGTGGACAATGGCAGACTGACATGGGGGGGGGGGGGTTTGAAAAAACTGCTCAAACGTCTGTGGGAAGGGAGGCGAGAAAACTGAGGGAACTTTTTAAAGATAGGAAGGCAGAGAGAACATAGGAACAGGAGTCGGCCATTCAGCCCCTCGTGCCTGCTGCGCCATTTGATAAGATCATGGCTGATCTGTGATCTAACTCCATATACCTGCCTTTGGCCCATATCCCTTAATACCTTTGGTTGCCAAAAAGCTATCAATCTCAGATTTAAATTTAGCAATTGAGCTAGTATCAATTGCCGTTAAAGAGAGAAAGGCAGAGAGAACGAGGTAGAAAGAGGGAAAGAGACGTATAAAAATGAGAGAGTGCTCAATTAAAATTCAAAATGCTCAAAATCACAGACACCGCACTGGACCTGGACAATGCTGATTGATGTGTGTGTTTTGTGGAGAGAGAGAGAGCAATGCATTCTGTGCCTCCTCATTCTCCAGGATACAGGCAAAAGCTTTGAAGAGATAATGAGGTTTGAATGGGTTTCTATTTTTCAGAGGAGGTGGGGGGAAGGAAGAAGAGCTTATCTGTATTCAGCATCCATCGGCACGGGTTATATTTGGGATCCACAGTCTCCTGAGGCGGGTGACTCACCCACTGCAACCTCTCTGTGCGTCAGCACTGCTGCGTGGGGAGGGAGTGTTGAATTGAAAAGGTCTTCACAACGTTAATTGCAACAGATTATAGGAAGAGAGAGAGAGAGAGAGAGCGAGAGAATATCTAATGCAGCAGGACTTTGAATGCACCATCTCTGTATCGTTCCCCCCTTTGCAAAACAAAAGTAATTGATCAAAATCTTACCTATCAAATGAAAAAATAGGTTTTTGTTTGGGTACGCTGTGCAAGGCGTGTGATTTACATTGGATCTGACAGGGCAACATCGCAGACCAATTCCCACACACCGTGTAAGGCAGAATTTGACACTGACTGGCCCGATTGCTTCTGCAACATTTCGCGCAGGGACCTGTCTGCCTCTCGTCTGCTATCCATCAGCCTTGATCTCATGCTCCCCTCCCGCTGGTAGCAGTAGTGGGGAGGGGGAGATTTCAAAGTTTTCTTCGTGCAGAAATACAGTCTCTCCTTCTCCTTTTCCCCTGAAAGTATGACACACACCACTTGGGACCCCCTCCCACCTTGTAGATTTTGAGACATTTAAAGGGACCCTTGCAAATATTCACCCACTCCCCCCATAAATATCCACACCCCCACTCCCCTCTTTTGCAAATATTGTTCTGCTTCCCAGATCCCCCTGAATTTAAAGGGAAGCTACAGACGTACAGGAGGGAGAAAGGAATAGGAGGATATGCTGATGGGATTAGATGAAGTAGGTTGGGAGGAGGCTCCCCTAGGGCAGAAACACCAGCATAGACCAGTTGGGCCGAATGGCCTGTTTCTGTGCTGTAAATTCTATGTAATATAACACATTCCTTTGGGCCCCCTGCAAATATTGACATTTAAAGGGCCCCCTTGCAAATATTGACACATTTAAAGGGACCCCTTGCAAATATTGACACATTTAAAGGGACCCCTTGCAAATATTGACACATTTAAAGGGCCCCCTTGCAAATATTGACACATTGAAAGGGGTCCCTTGCAAATATTGACACATTTAAAGGGGTCCTTGCAAATATTGACACATTGAAAGGGGTCCCTTGCAAATATTGACACATTTAAAGGGGTCCCTTGCAAATACTGACACATTTAAAGGGGTCCCTTGCAAATATTGACACATTTAAAGGGGTCCTTGCAAATATTGACACATTTAAAGGGGTCCCTTGCAAATATTGACACATTTAAAGGGCCCCCTTGCAAATATTGACACATTTAAAGGGGTCACTTGCAAATATTGACACATTTAAAGGGATCCCTTGCAAATATTGAAACATTTAAAGGGGCTCCTTGCAAATATTGACACATTTAAAGGGATCCCTTGCAAATATTGACACATTTAAAGGGATCCATTGCAAATATTGACACATTTAAAGGGATCCCTTGCAAATATTGACACATTTAAAGGGATCCCTTGCAAATATTGACACATTTAAAGGGATCCCTTGCAAATATTGACACATTTAAAGGGACCCCTTGCAAATATTGACACATTTAAAGGGATCCCTTGCAAATATTGACACATTTAAAGGGACCCCTTGCAAATATTGACACATTTAAAGGGATCCCTTGCAAATATTGACACATTTAAAGGGATCCCTTGCAAATATTGACACATTTAAAGGGATCCCATGCAAATATTGACACATTTAAAGGGACCCCTTGCAAATATTGACACATTTAAAGGGATCCCTTGCAAATATTGACACATTTAAAGGGGTCCCTTGCAAATATTGACACACTTAAAGGGGTCCCTTGCAAATATTGACACATTTAAAGGGACCCCTGCAATTATGAACGTACTCTCAGAGACCCCCTGCAAATATCGACACACTCTGGGGACTCCCGTTCTGATCTCGGAAAGACAATCACTCTGCGATGGTAGCAGGTGAACGGTCAATGGGTCCTCCTCCCCTTCCCCTCGTCTCCCATTTAACGGAGACACTGACCCACTTCAGACGAGCGGGCGAACGCCCTCGACGGAAGGAACGTGGCGCCAACGCGTGGAGAGTGGCGCTCGATCATAGGGCCGCTGCCTTTCTGGCCTAAGGTCGACTCCCAGAAGGGAAACTTCTGACGACCTCCTGAATCCCCCGAGATTCTCAAAGAAAGAAAGAACTTGCATTTATATAGCGCCTTTCACGGCCTCAGGGCGTCCCAAAGCGTTTTACAGCCAATGAAGTATTTTTTTCTGACGTGTAGTCACTGTTGTAATGTAGGAAACGCGGCGGCCAATTTGCGCACAGCAAGATCCCACAAACAGCAATGTGATAAATGGCCAGATCATCTGTTTTTTTAGTGATGTTGGTTGAGGGATAAACATCTCCAGGACACCGGGGAGAACTCCCCCTGCTCTTCTTCCAATAGTGCAATGGGATCTTTTATGACCATCTAAGCGGGCAGAAGGGGGCTCGGTTCAGTGTCTCATCTGCAAGGCGGCACCTCCGACAGTGCAGCACTGAGGCGTCAGCCTGGGTGGGGTGGGCTGAGTTGCACAAGTGGGAATAACCTTAAAATTAGAGCCAGGCCATTCAGGAGTGAAGTCAGGAAGCATTTCTTCACACAAAGGGTGGGGGGAAATCTGGAACTCTCTCCCCCAAAAAGCTGTGGATGCTGGGGGTCCATTGAAATTTTCAGGACTGAGATGGATAGAGTTATTTAGGTAAGGGAATCGAGGGATTATGGAGCAAAGGCGGGAAAATGGAGCTGGGACGTTTTAGTACGTGGAAGGCGCTATATAAATGCAGTTCGTTAACCCAAAATGTATCGCCATTAGCATATCAAATGGTCGTCATAGAAATACAAGGAAACTGACGAGATAATTAACGGCAGAATGAACTCAAGGGGGAATGGACGAGGTTGGGGACAAACAACGTGCAAAATCCTGGAATCCCACATGATGAAAACAGAGCTTTGATTTAATAGGGCACCATGAAGTGGGAGCATTAAATATAACCCATCTTGTGATAGAAATCTGTTGCAACAGGTGAATTGACACATTGCAGGGATACTGCACTGAAATTAACCAGGAAATTGACCCAAATGGGCAGGGTCTTCTCCATCAGGGTACCTGCGTACTCTGCCTTTAAAAACCAATCCCTTCCCGTCATAGCTGTAAACAGATGAGTCATTGACCCAGGTCTGAAACCTTGTAGTTTACAATTCCGAGCATTCCCAGAACTGCGATTGTGTGAGGTCCGTGATTGGACATGTGATGCATTGAGTGCAGTGTCTCACTCCCCAGTCTCCCTGTGTCTGGGGTCTGTCTCACTCCCCAGTCTCCCTGTGTGCTGTGTCTGGGGTCTGTCTCACTCCCCAGTCTCCCTGGGTCTGGGGTCTGTCTCACTCCCCAGCTTCTCTGTGTGCTGTGTCTGGGGTCTGTCTCACTCCTCAGCCTCCCTGTGTGTTGTGTCTGGGATCTGTCTCACGCCCCAGTCTCCCTGTGTGCTGTGTCTGGGGTCTGTCTCACTCCCCAGCCCCTGTGTGCTGTGTCTGGGGTCTGTCTCACTCCCCAGTCCCCCTGTGTGCTGTGTCTGGGGTCTGTCTCACTCCCCAGTCTCCCTGTGTCTGGGGTCTGTCTCACTCCCCAGTCTCCCTGTGTGCTGTGTCTGGGGTCTGTCTCACTCCCCAGTCTCCCTGTGTGCTGTGTCTGGGGTCTGTCTCACTCTCCATTCTCCCTGGATCTGGGGTCTGTCTCACTCCCCAGTCTCCCTGTGTGCTGTGTCTGGGGTCTGTCTCACTCCCCAGTCTCCCTGTGTGCTGTGTCTGGGGTCTGTCTCACTCCCCAGTCTCCCTGTGTGCTGTGTCTGGGGTCTGTCTCTCTCCCCAGTCTCCATGTGTGCTGTGTCTGGGGTCTGTCTCACTCCCCAGTCTCCCTGTGTGCTGTGTCTGGGGTCTGTCTCACTCCCCAGTCTCCCTGTGTGCTGTGTCTGGGGTCTGTCTCACTCCCCAGTCTCCCTGTGTGCTGTGTCTGGGGTCTGTCTCACTCCCCAGTCTCCCTGTGTGCTGTGTCTGGGGTCTGTCTCACTCCACAGTCTCCCTGTGTGCTGTGTCTGGGGTCTGTCTCACTCCCCAGTCTCCCTGTGTGCTGTGTCTGGGGTCTGTCTCACTCCCCAGCCCCTGTGTGCTGTGTCTGGGGTCTGTCTCACTCCCCAGCCCCTGTGTGCTGTGTCTGGGGTCTGTCTCACTCCCCAGTCTCCCTGTGTGCTGTGTCTGGGGTCTGTCTCACTCCCCAGCCCCTCTGTGTGTTGTGTCTGGGGTCTGTCTCACTCCCCAGTCCCCCTGTGTGTTGTGTCTGGGGTCTGTCTCACTCCCCAGTCCCCCTGGGTCTGGGGTCTGTCTCACTCCCCAGTCTCCCAGTGTGCTGTGTCTGGGGTCTGTCTCACTCCCCAGTCTCCCTGTGTGCTGTGTCTGGGGTCTGTCTCACTCCCTAGTCTCCCTGTGTGCTGTGTCTGGGGTCTGTCTCACTCCCCAGTCTCCCTGTGTGCTGTGTCTGGGGTCTGTCTCACTCCCCAGTCTCCCTGTGTGCTGTGTCTGGGGTCTGTCTCACTCCCCAGTCTCCCTGTGTGCTGTGTCTGGGGTCTGTCTCACTCCCCAGTCTCCCTGTGTGCTGTGTCTGGGGTCTGTCTCACTCCCCGGCCCCTGTGTGCTGTGACTGGGGTCTGTCTCACTCCCCGGTCTCCCTGTGTGCTGTGTCTGGGGTCTGTCTCACTCCCCAGTCCCCCTGTGTGCTGTGTCTGGGGTCTGTCTCACTCCCCAGTCTCCCTGTGTCTGGGGTCTGTCTCACTCCCCAGTCTCCCTGTGTGCTGTGTCTGGGGTCTGTCTCACTCCCCAGCCCCTGTGTGCTGTGTCTGGGGTCTGTCTCACTCCCCAGTCTCCCTGTGTGCTGTGTCTGGGGTCTGTCTCACTCCCCAGTCTCCCTGTGTGCTGTGTCTGGGGTCTGTCTCACTCTCCATTCTCCCTGGGACTGGGGTCTGTCTCACTCCCCAGTCTCCCTGTGTGCTGTGTCTGGGGTCTGTCTCACTCCCCAGTCTCCCTGTGTGCTGTGTCTGGGGTCTGTCTCACTCTCCATTCTCCCTGGGACTGGGGTCTGTCTCACTCCCCAGTCTCCCTGTGTGCTGTGTCTGGGGTCTGTCTCACTCCCCAGTCTCCCTGTGTGCTGTGTCTGGGGTCTGTCTCACTCCCCAGTCTCCCTGTGTGCTGTGTCTGGGGTCTGTCTCACTCCCCAGTCTCCCTGTGTGCTGTGTCTGGGGTCTGTCTCACTCCCCAGTCTCCCTGTGTGCTGTGTCTGGGGTCTGTCTCACTCCCCAGTCTCCCTGTGTGCTGTGTCTGGGGTCTGTCTCACTCCCCAGTCTCCCTGTGTGCTGTGTCTGGGGTCTGTCTCACTCCCCAGTCTCCCTGTGTGCTGTGTCTGGGGTCTGTCTCACTCCACAGTCTCCCTGTGTGCTGTGTCTGGGGTCTGTCTCACTCCCCAGTCTCCCTGTGTGCTGTGTCTGGGGTCTGTCTCACTCCCCAGCCCCTGTGTGCTGTGTCTGGGGTCTGTCTCACTCCCCAGCCCCTGTGTGCTGTGTCTGGGGTCTGTCTCACTCCCCAGTCTCCCTGTGTGCTGTGTCTGGGGTCTGTCTCACTCCCCAGCCCCTCTGTGTGTTGTGTCTGGGGTCTGTCTCACTCCCCAGTCCCCCTGTGTGTTGTGTCTGGGGTCTGTCTCACTCCCCAGTCCCCCTGGGTCTGGGGTCTGTCTCACTCCCCAGTCTCCCTGTGTGCTGTGTCTGGGGTCTGTCTCACTCCCCAGTCTCCCTGTGTGCTGTGTCTGGGGTCTGTCTCACTCCCTAGTCTCCCTGTGTGCTGTGTCTGGGGTCTGTCTCACTCCCCGGCCCATGTGTGCTGTGACTGGGGTCTGTCTCACTTCCCAGTCTCCCTGTGTGCTGCGTCTGGGGTCTGTCTCACTCCCCAGTCCCCCTGGGTCTGGGGTCTGTCTCACTCCCCAGCTTCTCTGTGTGCTGTGTCTGGGGTCTGTCTCACTCCCCAGTCTCCCTGTGTGCTGTGTCAGGGGTCTGCTCACTCCCTAGTCTCCCTGTGTGCAGTGTCTGGGGTGTGTCTCACTCCCCAGCCCCTGTGTGCTGTGTCTGGGGTCTGTCTCACTCCCCAGCCCCTGTGTGCTGCGTCTGGGGTCTGTCTCACTCCCCAGTCTCCCTGGGTCTGGGGTCTGTCTCACTCCCCGGCCCCTGTGTGCTGCGTCTGGGGCCTGTCTCACTCCCCAGTCTCCCTGTGTGCTGTGTCTGGGGTCTGTCTCACTCCCCAGTCTCCCTGTGTGCTGTGTCTGGGGTCTGTCTCACTCCCCAGCCCCTGTGTGCTGCATCTGGGGTCTGTCTCACTCTCCAGTCCCCCTGGGTCTGGGGTCTGTCTCACTCCCCGGCCCCTGTGTGCTGTGTCTGGGGTCTGTCTCACTCCCCAGCCCCTGTGTGCTGTGTCTGGGGTCTGTCTCACTCCCCGGCCCCTGTGTGTTGTGTCTGGGGTCTGTCTCACTCCCCAGTCCCCCTGGGTCTGGGGTCTGTCTCACTCCCCAGTCTCCCTGTGTGCTGTGTCTGGGGGTCTGTCTCACTCCCCAGACCCTGTGTGCTGCGTCTGGGGTCTGTCTCACTCCCCAGTCCCCCTGGGTCTGGGGTCTGTCTCACTCCCCGGCCCCTGTGTGCTGTGACTGGGGTCTGTCTCACTCCCCAGTCTCCCTGTGTGCTGTGTCTGGGGTCTGTCTCACTCCACAGTCTCCCTGTGTGCTGTGTCTGGGGTCTGTCTCACTCCACAGTCTCCCTGTGTGCTGTGTCTGGGGTCTGTCTCACTCCCCAGTCTCCCTGTGTGCTGTGTCTGGGGTCTGTCTCACTCTCCATTCTCCCTGGGTCTGGGGTCTGGGGTCTGTCTCACTCCCCAGTCTCCCTGTGTGCTGTGTCTGGGGTCTGTCTCACTCCCCAGTCTCCCTGTGTGCTGTGTCTGGGGTCAGTCTCTCTCCCCAGTCTCCATGTGTGCTGTGTCTGGGGTCTGTCTCACTCCCCAGTCTCCCTGTGTGCTGTGTCTGGGGTCTGTCTAACTCCCCAGTCTCCCTGTGTGCTGTGTCTGGGGTCTGTCTCACTCCACAGTCTCCCTGTGTGCTGTGTCTGGGGTCTGTCTCACTCCCCAGTCTCCCTGTGTGCTGT
This sequence comes from Heptranchias perlo, assembly GCF_035084215.1. NCBI lineage: Eukaryota > Metazoa > Chordata > Chondrichthyes > Hexanchiformes > Hexanchidae > Heptranchias > Heptranchias perlo. Next base: position 23,668,950 of record NC_090359.1, on the reverse strand, counting down.
GTCTGGGGTCTGTCTCACTCAACAGTCTCCCTGTGTGCTGTGTCTGGGGTCTGTCTCACTCCCCAGTCTCCCTGTGTGCTGTGTCTGGGGTCTGTCTCACTCCCCAGCCCCTGTGTGCTGTGTCTGGGGTCTGTCTCACTCCCCAGCCCCTGTGTGCTGTGTCTGGGGTCTGTCTCACTCCCCAGTCTCCCTGTGTGCTGTGTCTGGGGTCTGTCTCACTCCCCAGCCCCTCTGTGTGTTGTGTCTGGGGTCTGTCTCACTCCCCGGCCCCTGTGTGTTGTGTCTGGGGTCTGTCTCACTCCCCAGTCCCCCTGGGTCTGGGGTCTGTCTCACTCCCCAGTCTCCCTGTGTGCTGTGTCTGGGGGTCTGTCTCACTCCCCAGACCCTGTGTGCTGCGTCTGGGGTCTGTCTCACTCCCCAGTCCCCTGGGTCTGGGGTCTGTCTCACTCCCCGGCCCCTGTGTGCTGTGACTGGGGTCTGTCTCACTCCCCAGTCTCCCTGTGTGCTGTGTCTGGGGTCTGTCTCACTCCACAGTCTCCCTGTGTGCTGTGTCTGGGGTCTGTCTCACTCCCCAGTCTCCCTGTGTGCTGTGTCTGGGGTCTGTCTCACTCTCCATTCTCCCTGGGTCTGGGGTCTGTCTCACTCCCCAGTCTCCCTGTGTGCTGTGTCTGGGGTCTGTCTCACTCCCCAGTCTCCCTGTGTGCTGTGTCTGGGGTCTGTCTCACTCCCCAGTCTCCCTGTGTGCTGTGTCTGGGGTCAGTCTCTCTCCCCAGTCTCCATGTGTGCTGTGTCTGGGGTCTGTCTCACTCCCCAGTCTCCCTGTGTGCTGTGTCTGGGGTCTGTCTCACTCCCCAGTCTCCCTGTGTGCTGTGTCTGGGGTCTGTCTCACTCCACAGTCTCCCTGTGTGCTGTGTCTGGGGTCTGTCTCACTCCCCAGTCTCCCTGTGTGCTGTGTCTGGGGTCTGTCTCACTCCCCAGCCCCTGTGTGCTGTGTCTGGGGTCTGTCTCACTCCCCGGCCCCTGTGTGTTGTGTCTGGGGTCTGTCTCACTCCCCAGTCCCCCTGGGTCTGGGGTCTGTCTCACTCCCCAGTCTCCCTGTGTGCTGTGTCTGGGGTCTGTCTCACTCCCCAGTCTCCCTGTGTGCTGTGTCAGGGGTCTGTCTCACTCCCTAGTCTCCCTGTGTGCAGTGTCTGGGGTGTGTCTCACTCCGCAGCCCCTGTGTGCTGTGTCTGGGGTCTGTCTCACTCCCCAGTCCCCCTGGGTCTGGGGTCAGTCTCACTCCCCAGTCTCCCTGTGTGCTGTCTCTGGGGTCTGTCTCACTCCCCAGTCTCCCTGTGTGCTGTGTCTGGGGTCTGTCTCACTCCCTAGTCTCCCTGTGTGCTGTGTCTGGGGTCTGTCTCACTCCCCGGCCCATGTGTGCTGTGACTGGGGTCTGTCTCACTCCCCAGTCTCCCTGTGTGCTGCGTCTGGGGTCTGTCTCACTCCCCAGTCCCCCTGGGTCTGGGGTCTGTCTCACTCCCCAGCTTCTCTGTGTGCTGTGTCTGGGGTCTGTCTCACTCCCCAGTCTCCCTGTGTGCTGTGTCAGGGGTCTGTCTCACTCCCTAGTCTCCCTGTGTGCAGTGTCTGGGGTGTGTCTCACTCCCCAGCCCCTGTGTGCTGTGTCTGGGGTCTGTCTCACTCCCCAGCCCCTGTGTGCTGCGTCTGGGGTCTGTCTCACTCCCCAGTCTCCCTGGGTCTGGGGTCTGTCTCACTCCCCGGCCCCTGTGTGCTGCGTCTGGGGCCTGTCTCACTCCCCAGTCTCCCTGTGTGCTGTGTCTGGGGTCTGTCTCACTCCCCAGTCTCCCTGTGTGCTGTGTCTGGGGTCTGTCTCACTCCCCAGCCCCTGTGTGCTGCATCTGGGGTCTGTCTCACTCTCCAGTCCCCCTGGGTCTGGGGTCTGTCTCACTCCCCGGCCCCTGTGTGCTGTGTCTGGGGTCTGTCTCACTCCCCAGCCCCTGTGTGCTGTGTCTGGGGTCTGTCTCACTCCCCGGCCCCTGTGTGTTGTGTCTGGGGTCTGTCTCACTCCCCAGTCCCCCTGGGTCTGGGGTCTGTCTCACTCCCCAGTCTCCCTGTGTGCTGTGTCTGGAGGTCTGTCTCACTCCCCAGACCCTGTGTGCTGCCTCTGGGGTCTGTCTCACTCCCCAGTCCACCTGGGTCTGGGGTTTGTCTCACTCCCCGGCCCCTGTGTGCTGTGACTGGGGTCTGTCTCACTCCCCAGTCTCCCTGTGTGCTGTGTCTGGGGTCTGTCTCACTCCCCAGTCTCCAGGTGTGCTGTGTCTGGAGGTCTGTCTCACTCCCCAGACCCTGTGTGCTGCGTCTGGGGTCTGTCTCACTCCCCAGTCCCCCTGGGTCTGGGGTCTGTCTCACTCCCCGGCCCCTGTTTGCTGTGACTGGGGTCTGTCTCACTCCCCAGTCTCCCTGTGTGCTGTGTCTGGGGTCTGTCTCACTCCCCAGCCTCCCTGTGTGTTGTGTCTGGGGTCTGTCTCACTCCCCAGTCTCCCTGTGTGCTATGTCTGGGGTCTGTCTCACTCCCCAGTCTCCCTGTGTGCTGTGTCTGGGGTCTGTCTCACCCCCCAGTCTCCCTGTGTGCTGTGTCTGGGGTCTGTCTCACTCCACAGCCTCCCTGTGTGCTGTGTCTGGGATCTGTCTCAATCCCCAGCCCCTGTGTGCTGCGTCTGGGGTCTGTCTCACTCTCCAGTCCCCCTGGGTCTGGGGTCTGTCTCACTCCCCAGTCTCCCTGTGTGCTGTGTATGGGGTCTGTCTCACTCCCCAGCCTCCCTGTGTGCTGTGTCTGACGGCTGTCTCACTCCCCAGTCTCCCTGTGTGCTGTGTCTGGGGTCTGCCTCACTCCCCAGTCTCCCTGTGTGCTGTGTATGAGATCTGTCTCACTCCCCAGTCTCCCTGTGTGTTGTGTCTGGGGTCTGTCTCACACCCTAGCCTCCCTGTGTGTTGTGTCTGGGGTCTGTCTCACTCTCTACCCTCCCTGTGTGCTGTGTCTGGGGTCTGTCTCACTCCCCAGCCTCCCTGTGTGCTGTGTCTGGGGTCTGTCTCACTCTCTAGCCTCCCTGTGTGCTGTGTCTGGGGTCTGTCTCACTCCCCAGCCTCCCTGTGTGCTGTGTCTGGGGTCTGTCTCACTCTCCAGCCTCCCTGTGTGCTTTGTCTGGGGTCTGTCTCACTCCCCAGCCTCCCTGTGTGCTGTGTCTGGGATCTGTCTCACTCCCCAGTCTCCCTGTGTGCTGTGTCTGGGGTCTGTCTCCCTCCCTAGCTTCCCTGTGTGCTGTGTCTGGGGTCTGTCTCTCTCCCCAGCATCCCTGTGTGCTGTGTCTGGGGTCTGTCTCACTCCCGAACTCCCTGTGTGCTGTGTCTGGGGTCTGTCTCACTCCCCAGTCTCCGTGTGCTGTGTCTGGGGTCTGTCTCACACCGCAGCCTCCCTGTGTGCTGTGTCTCGGGTCTGTCTCACTCCCCAGCCCCTGTGTGCTGTTTCTGGGGTCTATCTCACTCCCCAACCCCTGTGTGCTGTGTCTGGGGTCTGTCTCACTCCCCAGCCCCTGTGTGCTGTTTCTGGGGTCTATCTCACTCCCCAACCCCTGTGTGCTGTGTCTGGGGTCTGTCTCACTCCCCAACTCCCTGTGTGCTGTGTCTGGGGTCTGTCTCACTCCCCAACTCCCTGTGTGCTGTGTCTGGGGTCTGTCTCACACCCCAGTCTCCCTGTGTGCTGTGTCTGGGGTCTGTCTCACTCCCCAGTCTCCCTGTGTGCTGTGTCTGGGGTCTGTCTCATTCCCCAGTCTCCCTGTGTGCTGTGTCTGGGGTCTGTCTCACTCCCCAGTCTCCCTGTGTGCTGTGTCTGGGATCTGTCTCACTCCCCAGTCTCCCTGTGTGCTGTGTCTGGGGTCTGTCTCACTCCCCAGTCTCCCTGTGTGCTGTGTCTGGGGTCTGTCTCACTCCCCAGTCTCCCTGTGTGCTGTGTCTAGGGTCTGTCTCACTCCCCAGTCTGCCTGTGTGCTGTGTCTGGGGTCTGTCTCACTCCCCAGTCCCCCTGTGTGTTGTGTCTGGGGTCTGTCTCACTCCCCAGTCTCCCTGTGTGCTGTGTCTGGGGTCTGTCTCACTCCCCAGTCTCCCTGTGTGCTGTGTCTGGGGTCTGTCTCACTCCACAGTCTCCCTGTGTGTTGTGTCTGGGGTCTGTCTCACTCCCCAGTCTCCCTGTGTGCTGTGTCTGGGGTCTGTCTCACTCCCCAGCCCCTCTGTGTGTTGTGTCTGGGGTCTGTCGCACTCCCCAGTCTCCCTGTGTGCTGTGTCTGGGGTCTGTCTCACTCCCCAGTCTCCCTGTGTGCTGTGTCTGGGGTCTGTCTCACTCCCTAGTCTCCCTGTGTGCTGTGTCTGGGGTCTGTCTCACTCCCCGGCCCATGTGTGCTGTGACTGGGGTCTGTCTCACTCCCGAGTCTCCCTGTGTGCTGCGTCTGGGGTCTGTCTCACTCCCCAGTCCCCCTGGGTCTGGGGTCTGTCTCACTCCCCAGCTTCTCTGTGTGCTGTGTCTGGGGTCTGTCTCACTCCCCAGTCTCCCTGTGTGCTGTGTCAGGGGTCTGTCTCACTCCCTAGTCTCCCTGTGTGCAGTGTCTGGGGTGTGTCTCACTCCCCAGCCCCTGTGTGCTGTGTCTGGGGTCTGTCTCACTCCCTAGTCTCCCTGTGTGCTGCGTTTGGGGTCTGTCTCACTCCCCATTCTCCCTGGGTCTGGGGTCTGTCTCACTCCCCGGCCCCTGTGTGCTGCGTCTGGGGCCTGTCTCACACCCCAGTCTCCCTGTGTGCTGTGTCTGGGGTCTGTCTCACTCCCCAGTCTCCCTGTGTGCTGCATCTGGGGTCTGTCTCACTCTCCAGTCCCCCTGGGTCTGGGGTCTGTCTCACTCCCCGGCCCCTGTGTGCTGTGTCTGGGGTCTGTCTCACTCCCCAGCCCCTGTGTGCTGTGTCTGGGGTCTGTCTCACTCCCCGGCCCCTGTGTGTTGTGTCTGGGGTCTGTCTCACTCCCCAGTCCCCCTGGGTCTGGGGTCTGTCTCACTCCCCAGTCTCCCTGTGTGCTGTGTCTGGGGGTCTGTCTCACTCCCCAGACCCTGTGTGCTGCATCTGGGGTCTGTCTCACTCCCCAGTCCCCCTGGGTCTGGGGTCTGTCTCACTCCCCGGCCCCTGTGTGCTGTGACTGGGGTCTGTCTCACTCCCCAGTCTCCCTGTGTGCTGTGTCTGGGGTCTGTCTCACTCCCCAGTCTCCAGGTGTGCTGTGTCTGGGGGTCTGTCTCACTCCCCAGACCCTGTGTGCTGCGTCTGGGGTCTGTCTCACTCCCCAGTCCCCCTGGGTCTGGGGTCTGTCTCACCCCCCGGCCCCTCTGTGCTGTGACTGGGGTCTGTCTCACTCCCCAGTCTCCCTGTGTGCTGTGTCTGGGGTCTGTCTCACTCCCCAGCCTCCCTGTGTGTTGTGTCTGGGGTCTGTCTCACTCCCCAGTCTCCCTGTGTGCTATGTCTGGGGTCTGTCTCACTCCCCAGTCTCCCTGTGTGCTGTGTCTGGGGTCTGTCTCACTCCCCAGTCTCCCTGTGTGCTGTGTCTGGGGTCTGTCTCACTCCACAGCCTCCCTTTGTGCTGTGTATGGGGTCTGTCTCAATCCCCAGCCCCTGTGTGCTGCGTCTGGGGTCTGTCTCACTCTCCAGTCCCCCTGGGTCTGGGGTCTGTCTCACTCCCCAGTCTCCCTGTGTGCTGTGTCTGGGGTCTGTCTCACTCCCCAGCCTCCCTGTGTGCTGTGTCTGACGGCTGTCTCACTCCCCAGTCTCCCTGTGTGCTGTGTCTGGGGTCTGCCTCACTCCCCAGTCTCCCTGTGTGCTGTGTATGAGATCTGTCTCACTCCCCAGTCTCCCTGTGTGTTGTGTCTGGGGTCTGTCTCACACCCTAGCCTCCCTGTGTGTTGTGTCTGGGGTCTGTCTCACTCTCTAGCCTCCCTGTGTGCTGTGTCTGGGGTCTGTCTCACTCCGCAGCCTCCCTGTGTGCTGTGTCTGGGGTCTGTCTCACTCTCTAGCCTCCCTGTGTGCTGTGTCTGGGGTCTGTCTCACTCCCCAGCCTCCCTGTGTGCTGTGTCTGGGGTCTGTCTCACTCTCTAGCCTCCCTGTGTGCTTTGTCTGGGGTCTGTCTCACTCCCCAGCCTCCCTGTGTGCTGTGTCTGGGATCTGTCTCACTCCCCAGTCTCCCTGTGTGCTGTGTCTGGGGTCTGTCTCCCTCCCTAGCTTCCCGATGTGCTGTGTCTGGGGTCTGTCTCTCTCCCCAGCATCCCTGTGTGCTGTGTCTGGGGTCTGTCTCACTCCCGAACTCCCTGTGTGCTGTGTCTGGGGTCTGTCTCACTCCCCAGTCTCCGTGTGCTGTGTCTGGGGTCTGTCTCACACCGCAGCCTCCCTGTGTGCTGTGTCTGGGGTCTGTCTCACTCCCCAGCCCCTGTGTGCTGTTTCTGGGGTCTATCTCACTCCCCAACCCCTGTGTGCTGTGTCTGGGGTCTGTCTCACTCCCCAGTCTCCCTGTGTGCTGTGTCTGGGGTCTGTCTCACTCCCCAACTCCCTGTGTGCTGTGTCTGGGGTCTGTCTCACTCCCCAACTCCCTGTGTGCTGTGTCTGGGGTCTGTCTCACACCCCAGTCTCCCTGTGTGCTGTGTCTGGGGTCTGTCTCACTCCCCAGTCTCCCTGTGTGCTGTGTCTGGGGGCTGTCTCACTCCCCAGTCTCCCTGTGTGCTGTGTCTGGGGTCTGTCTCACTCCGCAGTCTCCCTGTGTGCTGTGTCTGGGGTCTGTCTCACTCCCCAATCTCCCTGTGTGCTGTGTCTGGGGTCTGTCTCACTCCCCAGTCTCCCTGTGTGCTGTGTCTGGGGTCTGTCTCACTCCCCAGTCTCCCTGTGTGCTGTGTCTCGGGTCTCTCTCACTCCCCAGTCTGCCTGTGTGCTGTGTCTGGGGTCTGTCTCACTCCCCAGTCTCCCTGTGTGCTGTGTCTGGGGTCTGTCTCACTCCCCAGTCTCCCTGTGTGCTGTGTCTGGGGTCTGTCTCACTCCCCAGTCTCCCTGTGTGCTGTGTCTGGGGTCTGTCTCACTCCCCAGCCCCTGTGTGCTGTGTCTGGGGTCTGTCTCACTCCCCAGCCCCTGTGTGCTGTGTCTGGGGTCTGTCTCACTCCCCAGTCTCCCTGTGTGCTGTGTCTGGGGTCTGTCTCACTCCCCAGCCCCACTGTGTGTTGTGTCTGGGGTCTGTCTCACTCCCCAGTCCCCCTGTGTGTTGTGTCTGGGGTCTGTCTCACTCCCCAGTCCCCCTGGGTCTGGGGTCTGTCTCACTCCCCAGTCTCCCTGTGTGCTGTGTCTGGGGTCTGTCTCACTCCCCAGTCTCCCTGTGTGCTGTGTCTGGGGTCTGTCTCACTCCCTAGTCTCCCTGTGTGCTGTGTCTGGGGTCTGTCTCACTCCCCGGCCCATGTGTGCTGTGACTGGGGTCTGTCTCACTCCCCAGTCTCCCTGTGTGCTGCGTCTGGGGTCTGTCTCACTCCCCAGTCCCCCTGGGTCTGGGGTCTGTCTCACTCCCCAGCTTCTCTGTGTGCTGTGTCTGGGGTCTGTCTCACTCCCCAGTCTCCCTGTGTGCTGTGTCAGGGGTCTGTCTCACTCCCTAGTCTCCCTGTGTGCAGTGTCTGGGGTGTGTCTCACTCCCCAGCCCCTGTGTGCTGTGTCTGGGGTCTGTCTCACTCCCCAGCCCCTGTGTGCTGCGTCTGGGGTCTGTCTCACTCCCCAGTCTCCCTGGGTCTGGGGTCTGTCTCACTCCCCGGCCCCTGTGTGCTGCGTCTGGGGCCTGTCTCACTCCCCAGTCTCCCTGCGTGCTGTGTCTGGGGTCTGTCTCACTCCCCAGTCTCCCTGTGTGCTGTGTCTGGCGTCTGTCTCACTCCCCAGCCCCTGTGTGCTGCATCTGGGGTCTGTCTCACTCTCCAGTCCCCCTGGGTCTGGGGTCTGTCTCACTCCCCGGCCCCTGTGTGCTGTGTCTGGGGTCTGTCTCACTCCCCAGCCCCTGTGTGCTGTGTCTGGGGTCTGTCTCACTCCCCGGCCCCTGTGTGTTGTGTCTGGGGTCTGTCTCACTCCCCAGTCCCCCTGGGTCTGGGGTCTGTCTCACTCCCCAGTCTCCCTGTGTGCTGTGTCTGGGGGTCTGTCTCACTCCCCAGACCTTGTGTGCTGCGTCTGGGGTCTGTCTCACTCCCCAGTCCCCCTGGGTCTGGGGTCTGTCTCACTCCCCGGCCCCTGTGTGCTGTGACTGGGGTCTGTCTCACTCCCCAGTCTCCCTGTGTGCTGTGTCTGGGGTCTGTCTCACTCCCCAGTCTCCCTGTGTGCTGTGTCTGGGGTCTGTCTCACTCCCCAGCCTCCCTGTGTGTTGTGTCTGGGGTCTGTCTCACTCCCCAGTCTCCCTGTGTGCTATGTCTGGGGTCTGTCTCACTCCCCAGTCTCCCTGTGTGCTGTGTCTGGGGTCTGTCTCACTCCCCAGTCTCCCTGTGTGCTGTGTCTGGGGTCTGTCTCACTCCACAGCCTCCCTGTGTGCTGTGTCTGGGGTCTGTCTCACTCCCCAGCCCCTGTGTGCTGTGTCTGGAGTCTGTCTCACTCCCTAGTCTCCCTGTGTGCTGTGTCTGGGGTCTGTCTCACTCCCCGGCCCATGTGTGCTGTGACTGGGGTCTGTCTCACTCCCCAGTCTCCCTGTGTGCTGCGTCTGGGGTCTGTCTCACTCCCCAGTCCCCCTGGGTCTGGGGTCTGTCTCACTCCCCAGCTTCTCTGTGTGCTGTGTCTGGGGTCTGTCTCACTCCCCAGTCTCCCTGTGTGCTGTGTCAGGGGTCTGTCTCACTCCCTAGTCTCCCTGTGTGCAGTGTCTGGGGTGTGTCTCACTCCCCAGCCCCTGTGTGCTGTGTCTGGGGTCTGTCTCACTCCCCAGCCCCTGTGTGCTGCGTCTGGGGTCTGTCTCACTCCCCAGTCTCCCTGGGTCTGGGGTCTGTCTCACTCCCCGGCCCCTGTGTGCTGCGTCTGGGGCCTGTCTCACTCCCCAGTCTCCCTGTGTGCTGTGTCTGGGGTCTGTCTCACTCCCCAGTCTCCCTGTGTGCTGTGTCTGGCGTCTGTCTCACTCCCCAGCCCCTGTGTGCTGCATCTGGGGTCTGTCTCACTCTCCAGTCCCCCTGGGTCTGGGGTCTGTCTCACTCCCCGGCCCCTGTGTGCTGTGTCTGGGGTCTGTCTCACTCCCCAGCCCCTGTGTGCTGTGCTGGGGTCTGTCTCACTCCCCGGCCCCTGTGTGTTGTGTCTGGGGTCTGTCTCACTCCCCAGTCCCCCTGGGTCTGGGGTCTGTCTCACTCCCCAGTCTCCCTGTGTGCTGTGTCTGGGGGTCTGTCTCACTCCCCAGACCTTGTGTGCTGCGTCTGGGGTCTGTCTCACTCCCCAGTCCCCCTGGGTCTGGGGTCTGTCTCACTCCCCGGCCCCTGTGTGCTGTGACTGGGGTCTGTCTCACTCCCCAGTCTCCCTGTGTGCTGTGTCTGGGGTCTGTCTCACTCCCCAGTCTCCCTGTGTGCTGTGTCTGGGGTCTGTCTCACTCCCCAGCCTCCCTGTGTGTTGTGTCTGGGGTCTGTCTCACTCCCCAGTCTCCCTGTGTGCTATGTCTGGGGTCTGTCTCACTCCCCAGTCTCCCTGTGTGCTGTGTCTGGGGTCTGTCTCACTCCCCAGTCTCCCTGTGTGCTGTGTCTGGGGTCTGTCTCACTCCACAGCCTCCCTGTGTGCTGTGTCTGGGGTCTGTCTCACTCTCTCGCCTCCCTGTGTGCTGTGTCTGGGGTCTGTCTCACTTCCCAGCCTCCCTGTGTGCTGTGTCTGGGGTCTGTCTCACTCTCTAGCCTCCCTGTGTGCTGTGTCTGGGGTCTGTCTCACTCCCCAGCCTCCCTGTGTGCTGTGTCTGGGGTCTGTCTCACTCTCCAGCCTCCCTGTGTGCTTTGTCTGGGGTCTGTCTCACTCCCCAGCCTCCCTGTGTGCTGTGTCTGGGATCTGTCTCACTCCCCAGTCTCCCTGTGTGCTGTGTCTGGGGTCTGTCTCTCTCCCTCGCTTCCCTGTGTGCTGTGTCTGGGGTCTGTCTCTCTCCCCAGCATCCCTGTGTGCTGTGTCTGGGGTCTGTCTCACTCCCGAACTCCCTGTGTGCTGTGTCTGGGGTCTGTCTCACTCCCCAGTCTCCGTGTGCTGTGTCTGGGGTCTGTCTCACTCCGCAGCCTCCCTGTGTGCTGTGTCTGGGGTCTGTCTCACTCCCCAGCCCCTGTGTGCTGTGTCTGGGGTCTATCTCACTCCCCAACCCCTGTGTGCTGTGTCTGGGGTCTGTCTCACTCCCCAGCCTCCCTGTGTGCTGTGTCTGGGGTCTGTCTCACTCCCCAACTCCCTGTGTGCTGTGTCTGGGGTCTGTCTCACTCCCCAGTCTCCCTGTGTGCTGTGTCTGGGGTCTGTCTCACTCCTCAGCCTCCCTATGTGCTGTATCTGGGGTCTGTCTCACTCCCCAGCCCCTGTGTGCTGTATCTGGGGTCTGTCTCACTCCCCAGCCTCCCTGTGTGCTGTGTCTGGGGTCTGTCTCACTCCCCAGTCTCCCTGTGTGCTGTGTCTGGGGTCTGTCTCACTCCCCAGTCTCCCTGTGTGCTGTATCTGGGGTCTGTCTCACTCCCCAGCCCCTGTGTGCTGTGTCTGGGGTCTGTCTCACTCTCCAGCCCCTGTGTGCTGTGTCTGGGGTCTGTCTCACTCCCCAGCCCCTGTGTGCTGTGTCTGGGGTCTGTCTCACTCCCCAGCCTCCCTGTGTGCTGTGTCTGGGATCTGTCTCACTCCCCAGTCTCTCTGTGTGCTGTGTCTGGGGCCTGTCTCACTCCCCAGACTCCCTGTGTGCTGTGTCTGGTGTCTGTCTCACTCCCCAGCCTCCCTGTAGCTGTGTCTGGGGTCTGTCTCACTCCCCACCCCCTGTTTCTTAAGTTGTCGCTCTCTCTTTACGTGCTATGTAAACTGTGAGTGTTTTTCACTGTGTAAAGGTTGAAGAAAGTCTGAATGTGAAAATATTGTTTATTATATTTTCCATAAAAATCACTATGTGAATAAGATGAAGATTGGAGCATCCCATTTACCGATTTCAGATTTATTGTGTTGAAACTTTTTTTAAAGCATGTTGGTTTTAAAATTATTGATTAGAAGCCTATCCATCACCTTAAAGCCCCATTACTCCACCACCAGCACACCGTGGCTGCAGTCTGTACTATCTCCAGGATCTCCCCTGCTCTTCTTCCTGTAGTGGCTCTTTTATGTCCACCCGAGAGGGCAGATGGGGCCTCGGTTTAACTGCTCATCCGAAAGACGGCACCTCCGGCAGTGCAGCACTCCCTCGGTACTGCACTGGGAGCGTCGGCCTAGTCCTCAAGTTCCTGGAGTGGGACTCGAACCGATGACCTTCGTGACTCAGAGGCGAGCGTGTGCTACCCACTGAGCCACGGCTGGAGTGGCGTCATCTACAATAGGGTCGGTAGGATGTGACAGCGAGTGCAGGAGGTCATGGGTATGGAAAACATAAGAACATAAGAAATAGGAGCAGGAGTAGGCCATACGGCCCCTCGAGCCTGCTCCGCCATTCAGTAGGCTCATGGCTGACCTTCGACCTCAACTCCACTTTCCCGCCCGATCCCCATATCCCTTGATTCCCCTCGAGTCCAAAAATCTATCGATCTCAGCCTTCAGATCCTCAACGACTCAGCATCCACAGCCCTCTGGGGTAGAAAATTCCAAAGATTCACAATCTTCTGAGTGAAGAAATTTCTCCTCATCTCAGTCCTAAATGGCCGACCCCCTATCCTGAGACTAAGCCCCCGAGTTCTAGACTCTCCAGCCAGGAGAAACAGCCTCTCAGCATCATCTACCCTGTCAAGCACCCCTCAGAATCTTATATATTTCAATGAGATCACCTCTCATTCTTCTAAACTCCAGAGAGTATGGGCCCCGTTCTACTCAATCTCTCCTCATCTTTGTAAAAATAGAAGGGAAGGAGAGCAGAGGATGGAGGACAGAGTTCAAGGGGAAGTCCTGAGTTAATTGGGAAAAGGGCCCGAACATGAGCCAGCAAGCTTCAGCGCAGATTCGGTGCTTTTGTGAGACTTCCCAGGGAACGGACTCAGATGGACCGAACCCCTTTCCATTTGTGAAAAATCACTGAACTATCGAAGTGGTCAGAAAAGGCTGACTCGAGCATGAAATAAGCAGCTACTTTCGAAAGCTTAGCTCCTGAAAGGCAGCCAACCCTCTCCCACACATCACCTTGAAACAACGGCAGAGTCATGGCTGACTAACATAAATCCTTTTTATAATATGTTTACCGTTATGTTTTAACACAGGCTAAGCTGCTGAGCCAATGACTCACTGGAGCCAGTGCTACAAAGATAATCGAAATTTTGCTTCCCTGTTCACTGAACTCCTGAATCCTGCGGGATGGGTTTTTTTTTTGTTGTCGGGTAGCCAGCTGCCGACGCTCAAAAAGAAATCTTCTTTCCTGCCCTTCGATCTTCTCTCGAGGGAGAGCGTTCAGTGCATCGACTTCATGCTACCGGGGAAAACCCGCAGTTGTCCCCCCATCACAGCGTCTAACTGCCCCTTTAAATAACTCAATTACAGGATATGGTCGTGCAGTGGTTGTGTTACTGGACGAGTAATCCAGTAGACCACAAGTTCACAATCCCACCGTGGGCAATTTGAGAATTTGTAATTCAGTTTAAAAGAAATCATAGAATCATAGAAAATAGGAGCAAGAGTAGGCCATTCGGCCCTTCAGGCCTGCTCCCCCATTCAAAATAATCATGGCTGATCGTCTAACTCAGTACCCTGTTCCCGCTTTTTCCCCATATCCGTTGATCCCTTTAGCATTAAGAAATATATCTATCTCCTTCTTGAATACATCTAATGACTTGGCCTCCACTGCCTTCTGTGGTAGAGAATTCCACAGGTTCACCACCCTCTGAGTGAAGAAATTTCTCCTCATCTCGGTTCTAAATGGCATTCCCCGTATCCTGAGACTGTGACCCCTGGTTCTGGACTCCCCAGCCATCGGGAGCATCCTCCCTGCATCTAGGTCTGTCTAGTCCTGTTAGAATTTTATATGTTTCGATGAGATCACCTCTCATTCTTCTAAACTCGAGTGAATATAGGCCTAGTCGACCCAATCTCTCCTCATACGTCAGTCCTGCCATCCCAGGAATCAGTCTGATAAACCTTCGTTGCACTCCCTCCATGGCAAGGACGTCCTTCCTCAGATAAGGAGACCAAAACCGCACACAATACTCCAGATGTGGTCTCACCAAGGCCCTGTATAACTGCAGTAAGACATCTCTGCTCCTGTACTCAAATCCTCTTGCAATGAAGGCCAACATACCATTCACCTTCCTAACTGCTTGCTGCATCTGAATGCTCGCTTTCAGCGACTGGTGTACAAGGACACCCGGGTCTCGTTGCACCTCCCCTTTTCCCAATCTGGAAACGAGAAAGTTGGAAGTGACCGTGAGGCTGTCGTAAAAATCCAGCTGGTTCACTAATGCCCCTTAGGGAAGGAGTCCTGCCGTCCTTACCCGGTCTGGGCCTCTCTGTGACTCCAGTCCCACACCAACGTGGTTGACTCTCAGCTGCCCTCTGAAATGGCCACCGAGGGACTCAGCTGTACGAAGAAGTCTCAACACTACTTTCTCAGGGGGAACCAGGGATGGCCGATAAATGCCAGCCTCGCCAGTGCCACCCATATCGAGAGAAGAATTTAAAAAAAATATTACCCAACCCAACACATCTCGGTGTGAAGACGTGATTCTTCACATCAATCCTGAACGTGCCTTCTCCCAGTTTGTACCTCTGTCCCCCTTGTCCCCCAGTCGAGGTTTGACTTGAAATAACGACAGAGGATTAACAATTCCTGCTCCACTTATCGACCTCTGTAACGTGCCCTCTACAAGGTGGGAGAGTCCCAAGAGGAAATTTAATAAAGGTGTTTTTAAAAAAATGAAGAGTTTTGATCAGGTGAATTGAGAAAGATTCTTTTCTCTGGTTAGGGGGAGTGGGGCAGTGGGGTATGTTGACATTGCTACAGGGCTATGGGGAGAGAGCGGGGCAGTGGGATTAGTTTGGGATTGATACGGGGCTATGGGGAGAGAGCGGGGCAGTGGGATTAGTTTGGGATTGATACGGGGCTATGGGGAGAGAGCGGGGCAGTGGGATTTATTTGGGATTGATACATGGCTATGGGGAGAGAGCGGGGCAGTGGGATTAGTTTGGGATTGATACAGGGCTATGGGGAGAGGGTGGGGCAGTGGGATTAGTTTGGAATTGATACAGGGCTATGGGGAGAGAGCGGGGCAGTGGGGTTCATTTGGGATTGATACAGGGCTATGGGGAGAGAGTGGGGCAATGGGATTAGTTTGGGATTGATACAGGGCTATGGGGAGAGAGCGGGGCAGTGGGGTTCATTTGGGATCGATACAGGGCTATGGGGAGAGAGCGGGGCAGTGGGATTAGTTTGGGATTGATACAGGGCTAAGGGGAGAGAGTGGGGCAATGGGATTAGTTTGGGATTGATACAGGGCTATGGGGAGAGTGTGGGGCAGTGGGATTAGTTTGGGATTGATACAGGACTATGGGGAGAGAGTGGGGTTCATTTGGGATTGATACAGGGCGATGGGGAGAGAGTGGGGCAGTGGGATTAGTTTGGGATTGATACAGGGCTATGGGGAGAGAGTGGGGCAGTGGGATTAGTTTGGGATTGATACAGGGCTATGGGGAGAGAGTGGGGCAGTGGGGTTCATTTGGGATTGATGCAGGGCTATGGGGAGAGAGTGGGGCAGTGGGATTAGTTTGGGATTGATACAGGGCTATGGGGAGAGAATGGGGCAGTGGGATTAGTTTGGGATTGATACAGGGCTATGGGGAGAGAGTGGGGCAGTGGGATTAGTTTGGGATTGATACAGGGCTATGGGGAGAGAGTGGGGCAGTGGGATTAGTTTGGGATTGATACAGGGCTATGGGGACAGAGTGGGGTTCATTTGGGATTGATACAGGGCTATGGGGAGAGAGTGGGGCAGTGGGATTAGTTTGGGATTGATACAGGGCTATGGGGAGAGAATGGGGCAGTGGGATTAGTTTGGGATTGATACAGGGCTATGGGGAGAGAGCGGGGCAGTGGGATTAGTTTGGGATTGATACAGGGCTATGGGGAGAGAGCGGGGCAGTGGGATTAGTTTGGGATTGATACAGGGCTATGGGGAGAGAGTGGGGCAGTGGGGTTCATTTGGGATTGATACAGGGCTATGGGGAGAGAGTGGGGCAGTGGGATTAGTTTGGGATTGATACAGGGCTATGGGGAGAGAGTGGGGCAGTGGGGTTCATTTGGGATTGATACAGGGCTATGGGGAGAGAGTGGGGCAGTGGGATTAGTTTGGGATTGATACAGGGCTATGGGGAGAGAGTGGGGCAGTGGGATTAGTTTGGGATTGATACAGGGCTATGGGGAGAGAGTGGGGCAGTGGGATTAGTTTGGGATTGATACAGGGCTATGGGGAGAGAGTGGGGCAGTGGGATTAGTTTGGGATTGATACAGGGCTATGGGGAGAGAGCGGGGCAGTGGGATTAGTTTGGGATTGATACAGGGCTATGGCGAGAGAGTGGGGCAGTGGGATTAGTTTGGGATTGATACAGGGCTATGGAGAGAGAGAGGGGCAGTGGGATTAATTTGGGATTGATACAGGGCTATGAGAGAGAGAGGGGCAGTGGGATTAATTTGGGATTGATACAGGACTATGGGGAGAGAGGGGGCAGGGGGATTAGTTTGGGATTGATACGGGGCTATGGGGAGAGAGCGGGGCAGTGGGATTAGTTTGGGATTAATACGGGGCTATGGGGAGAGAGCGGGGCAGTAGGATTAGTTTGGGATTGATACGGGGCTATGGGGAGAGAGCGGGGCAGTGGGATTTATTTGGGATTGATACATGGCTATGGGGAGAGAGCGGGGCAGTGGGATTAGTTTGGGATTGATACAGGGCTATGGGGAGAGAGCGGGGCAGTGGGGTTCATTTGGGATTGATACAGGGCTATGCGGAGAGAGCGGGGCAGTGGGATTAGTTTGGGATTGATACAGGGCTATGGGGAGAGAGTGGGGCAGTGGCATTAGTTTGGGATTGATACAGGGCTATGGGGAGAGAGTGGGGCAGTGGGATTAGTTTGGGATTGATACAGGGCTATGGGGAGAGAGTGGGGTTCATTTGGGATTGATACAGGGCTATGGGGAGAGAGTGGGGCAGTGGGATTAGTTTGGGATTGATACAGGGCTATGGGGAGAGAGTGGGGCAGTGGGATTAGTTTGGGAATGATACAGGGCTATGGGGAGAGAGTGGGGCAGTGGGGTGCATTTGGGATTGATACAGGGCTATGGGGAGAGAGTGGGGCAGTGGGATTAGTTTGGGATTGATACAGGGCTATGGGGAGAGAATGGGGCAGTGGGATTAGTTTGGGATTGATACAGGGCTATGGGGAGAGAGCGGGGCAGTGGGATTAGTTTGGGATTGATACAGGGCTATAGGGAGAGAGTGGGGCAGTGGGATTAGTTTGGGATTGATACAGGGCTATGGGGAGAGAGTGGGGCAGTGGGGTTCATTTGGGATTGATACAGGGCTATGGGGAGAGAGTGGGGCAGTGGGATTAGTTTGGGATTGATACAGGGCTATGGGGAGAGAGCGAGGCAGTGGGATTAGTTTGGGATAGATACAGTGCTATGGGGAGAGAGTGGGGCAGTGGGATTAGTTTGGGATTGATACAGGGCTATGGGGAGAGAGCGGGGCAGTGGGATTAGTTTGGGATTGATACAGGGCTATGGCGAGAGAGTGGGGCAGTGGGATTAGTTTGGGATTGATACAGGGCTATGGGGAGAGAATGGGGCAGTGGGGTTCATTTGGGATTGATACAGGGCTATGTGGAGAGAGTGGGGCAGTGGGATTAGTTTGGGGTTGATACAGGGCTATGGAGAGAGAGCGGGGCAGTGGGATTAGTTTGGGATTGATACAGGGCTATGGAGAGAGAGAGGGGCAGTGGGATTAATTTGGGATTGATACAGGACTATGGGGAGAGAGGGGGCAGGGGGATTAGTTTGGGATTGATACTGGGCTATGGAGAGAGAGCGGGGCAGTGGGATTAGTTTGGGATTGATACGGGGCTATGGGGAGAGAGCGGGGCAGTGGGATTAGTTTGGGATTGATACAGGGCTATGGGGAGAGAGTGGGGCAATGGGATTAGTTTGGGATTGATACAGGGCTATGGAGAGAGAGAGGGGCAGTGGGATTAGTTTGGGATTGATACGGGGCTATGGGGAGAGAGCGGGGCAGTGGGATTAGTTTGGGATTGATACTGGGCTATGGAGAGAGAGCGGGGCAGTGGGATTAGTTTGGGATTGATACTGGGCTATGGAGAGAGAGCGGGGCAGTGGGATTAGTTTGGGATTGATACGGGGCTATGGGGAGAGAGCGGGGCAGTGGGATTAGTTTGGGATTGATACAGGGCGATGGGGAGAGAGCGGGGCAGTGGGATTAGTTTGGGATTGATACAGGGCTATGGAGAGAGAGAGGGGCAGTGGGATTAGTTTGGGATTGATACAGGGCTATGGAGAGAGAGATGGGCAGTGGGATTAATTTGGGATTGATACAGGACTATGGGGAGAGAGGGGGCAGGGGGATTAGTTTGGGATTGATACTGGGCTATGGAGAGAGAGCGGGGCAGTGGGATTAGTTTGGGATTGATACGGGGCTATGGGGAGAGAGCGGAGCAGTGGGATTAGTTTGGGATTGATACGGGGCTATGGGGAGAGAGCGGGGCAGTAGGATTAGTTTGGGATTGATACGGGGCTATGGGGAGAGAGCGGGGCAGTGGGATTTATTTGGGATTGATACATGGCTATGGGGAGAGAGCGGGGCAATGGGATTAGTTTGGGATTGATACAGGGCTATGGGGAGAGGGTGGGGCAGTGGGATTAGTTTGGAATTGATACAGGGCTATGGGGAGAGAGCAGGGCAGTGGGGTTCATTTGGGATTGCTACAGGGCTATGGGGAGAGAGTGGGGCAATGGGATTAGTTTGGGATTGATACAGGGCTATGGGGAGAGAGCGGGGCAGTGGGGTTCATTTGGGATTGATACAGGGCTATGGGGAGAGAGCGGGGCAGTGTGATTAGTTTGGGATTGATACAGGGCTAAGGGGAGAGAGTGGGGCAATGGGATTAGTTTGGGATTGATACAGGGCTATGGGGAGAGTGTGGGGCAGTGGGATTAGTTTGGGATTGATACAGGGCTATGGGGAGAGTGTGGGGCAGTGGGATTAGTTTGGGATTGATACAGGGCTATGGGGAGAGAGTGGGGTTCATTTGGGATTGATACAGGGCTATGGGGAGAGAGTGGGGCAGTGGGATTAGTTTGGGATTGATACAGGGCTATGGGGAGAGAGTGGGGCAGTGGGATTAGTTTGGGATTGATACAGGGCTATGGGGAAAGAGTGGGGCAGTGGGATTAGTTTGGGATTGATACAGGGCTATGGAGAGAGAGAGGGGCAGTGGGATTAGTTTGGGATTGATACGGGGCTATGGAGAGAGAGAGGGGCAGTGGGATTAGTTTGGGATTGATACTGGGCTATGGAGAGAGAGCGGGGCAGTGGGATTAGTTTGGGATTGATACAGGGCTATGGGGAGAGAGCGAGGCAGTGGGATTAGTTTGGGATAGATACAGTGCTATGGGGAGAGAGTGGGGCAGTGGGATTAGTTTGGGATTGATATAGGGCTATGGGGAGAGAGCGGGGCAGTGGGATTAGTTTGGGATTGATACAGGGCTATGGCGAGAGAGTGGGGCAGTGGGATTAGTTTGGGATTGATACAGGGCTATGGGGAGAGAATGGGGCAGTGGGGTTCATTTGGGATTGATACAGGGCTATGTGGAGAGAGTGGGGCAGTGGGATTAGTTTGGGATTGATACAGGGCTATGGAGAGAGAGCGGGGCAGTGGGATTAGTTTGGGATTGATACAGGGCTATGGAGAGAGAGAGGGGCAGTGGGATTAATTTGGGATTGATACAGGACTATGGGGAGAGAGGGGGCAGGGGGATTAGTTTGGGATTGATACTGGGCTATGGAGAGAGAGCGGGGCAGTGGGATTAGTTTGGGATTGATACGGGGCTATGGGGAGAGAGCGGGGCAGTGGGATTAGTTTGGGATTGATACAGGGCTATGGGGAGAGAGTGGGGCAATGGGATTAGTTTGGGATTGATACAGGGCTATGGAGAGAGAGAGGGGCAGTGGGATTAGTTTGGGATTGATACGGGGCTATGGGGAGAGAGCGGGGCAGTGGGATTAGTTTGGGATTGATACTGGGCTGTGGAGAGAGAGCGGGGCAGTGGGATTAGTTTGGGATTGATACTGGGCTATGGAGAGAGAGCGGGGCAGTGGGATTAGTTTGGGATTGATACGGGGCTATGGGGAGAGAGCGTGGCAGTGGGATTAGTTTGGGATTGATACAGGGCGATGGGGAGAGAGCGGGGCAGTGGGATTAGTTTGGGATTGATACAGGGCTATGGAGAGAGAGAGGGGCAGTGGGATTAGTTTGGGATTGATACAGGGCTATGGAGAGAGAGATGGGCAGTGGGATTAATTTGGGATTGATACAGGACTATGGGGAGAGAGGGGGCAGGGGGATTAGTTTGGGATTGATACTGGGCTCTGGAGAGAGAGCGGGGCAGTGGGATTAGTTTGGGATTGATATGGGGCTATGGGGAGAGAGCGGAGCAGTGGGATTAGTTTGGGATTGATACGGGGCTATGGGGAGAGAGCGGGGCAGTGGGATTAGTTTGGGATTGATACAGGGCTATGGGGAGAGAGCGGGGCAGTGGGATTAGTTTGGGATTGATACAGGGCTATGGGGAGAGAGTGGGGCAGTGGGGTTCATTTGGGATTGATACAGGGCTATGGGGAGAGAGTGGGGCAGTGGGATTAGTTTGGGATTGATACAGGGCTATGGGGAGAGAGCGGGGCAGTGGGATTAGTTTGGGATTGATACAGGGCTATGGGGAGAGAGTGGGGCAGTGGGGTTCATTTGGGATTGATACAGGGCTATGGGGAGAGAGTGGGGCAGTGGGATTAGTTTGGGATTGATACAGGGCTATGGGGAGAGAGTGGGGCAGTGGGATTAGTTTGGGATTGATACAGGGCTATGGGGAGAGAGTGGGGCAGTGGGATTAGTTTGGGATTGATACAGGGCTATGGGGAGAGAGTGGGGCAGTGGGATTAGTTTGGGATTGATACAGGGCTATGGGGAGAGAGCGGGGCAGTGGGATTAGTTTGGGATTGATACAGGGCTATGGCGAGAGAGTGGGGCAGTGGGATTAGTTTGGGATTGATACAGGGCTATGGAGAGAGAGAGGGGCAGTGGGATTAATTTGGGATTGATACAGGGCTATGAGAGAGAGAGGGGCAGTGGGATTAATTTGGGATTGATACAGGACTATGGGGAGAGAGGGGGCAGGGGGATTAGTTTGGGATTGATACGGGGCTATGGGGAGAGAGCGGGGCAGTGGGATTAGTTTGGGATTAATACGGGGCTATGGGGAGAGAGCGGGGCAGTAGGATTAGTTTGGGATTGATACGGGGCTATGGGGAGAGAGCGGGGCAGTGGGATTTATTTGGGATTGATACATGGCTATGGGGAGAGAGCGGGGCAGTGGGATTAGTTTGGGATTGATACAGGGCTATGGGGAGAGAGCGGGGCAGTGGGGTTCATTTGGGATTGATACAGGGCTATGCGGAGAGAGCGGGGCAGTGGGATTAGTTTGGGATTGATACAGGGCTATGGGGAGAGAGTGGGGCAGTGGCATTAGTTTGGGATTGATACAGGGCTATGGGGAGAGAGTGGGGCAGTGGGATTAGTTTGGGATTGATACAGGGCTATGGGGAGAGAGTGGGGTTCATTTGGGATTGATACAGGGCTATGGGGAGAGAGTGGGGCAGTGGGATTAGTTTGGGATTGATACAGGGCTATGGGGAGAGAGTGGGGCAGTGGGATTAGTTTGGGAATGATACAGGGCTATGGGGAGAGAGTGGGGCAGTGGGGTGCATTTGGGATTGATACAGGGCTATGGGGAGAGAGTGGGGCAGTGGGATTAGTTTGGGATTGATACAGGGCTATGGGGAGAGAATGGGGCAGTGGGATTAGTTTGGGATTGATACAGGGCTATGGGGAGAGAGCGGGGCAGTGGGATTAGTTTGGGATTGATACAGGGCTATAGGGAGAGAGTGGGGCAGTGGGATTAGTTTGGGATTGATACAGGGCTATGGGGAGAGAGTGGGGCAGTGGGGTTCATTTGGGATTGATACAGGGCTATGGGGAGAGAGTGGGGCAGTGGGATTAGTTTGGGATTGATACAGGGCTATGGGGAGAGAGCGAGGCAGTGGGATTAGTTTGGGATAGATACAGTGCTATGGGGAGAGAGTGGGGCAGTGGGATTAGTTTGGGATTGATACAGGGCTATGGGGAGAGAGCGGGGCAGTGGGATTAGTTTGGGATTGATACAGGGCTATGGCGAGAGAGTGGGGCAGTGGGATTAGTTTGGGATTGATACAGGGCTATGGGGAGAGAATGGGGCAGTGGGGTTCATTTGGGATTGATACAGGGCTATGTGGAGAGAGTGGGGCAGTGGGATTAGTTTGGGATTGATACAGGGCTATGGAGAGAGAGCGGGGCAGTGGGATTAGTTTGGGATTGATACAGGGCTATGGAGAGAGAGAGGGGCAGTGGGATTAATTTGGGATTGATACAGGACTATGGGGAGAGAGGGGGCAGGGGGATTAGTTTGGGATTGATACTGGGCTATGGAGAGAGAGCGGGGCAGTGGGATTAGTTTGGGATTGATACGGGGCTATGGGGAGAGAGCGGGGCAGTGGGATTAGTTTGGGATTGATACAGGGCTATGGGGAGAGAGTGGGGCAATGGGATTAGTTTGGGATTGATACAGGACTATGGAGAGAGAGAGGGGCAGTGGGATTAGTTTGGGATTGATACGGGGCTATGGGGAGAGAGCGGGGCAGTGGGATTAGTTTGGGATTGATACTGGGCTATGGAGAGAGAGCGGGGCAGTGGGATTAGTTTGGGATTGATACTGGGCTATGGAGAGAGAGCGGGGCAGTGGGATTAGTTTGGGATTGATACGGGGCTATGGGGAGAGAGCGGGGCAGTGGGATTAGTTTGGGATTGATACAGGGCGATGGGGAGAGAGCGGGGCAGTGGGATTAGTTTGGGATTGATACAGGGCTATGGAGAGAGAGAGGGGCAGTGGGATTAGTTTGGGATTGATACAGGGCTATGGAGAGAGAGATGGGCAGTGGGATTAATTTGGGATTGATACAGGACTATGGGGAGAGAGGGGGCAGGGGGATTAGTTTGGGATTGATACTGGGCTATGGAGAGAGAGCGGGGCAGTGGGATTAGTTTGGGATTGATACGGGGCTATGGGGAGAGAGCGGAGCAGTGGGATTAGTTTGGGATTGATACGGGGCTATGGGGAGAGAGCGGGGCAGTAGGATTAGTTTGGGATTGATACGGGGCTATGGGGAGAGAGCGGGGCAGTGGGATTTATTTGGGATTGATACATGGCTATGGGGAGAGAGCGGGGCAATGGGATTAGTTTGGGATTGATACAGGGCTATGGGGAGAGGGTGGGGCAGTGGGATTAGTTTGGAATTGATACAGGGCTATGGGGAGAGAGCAGGGCAGTGGGGTTCATTTGGGATTGCTACAGGGCTATGGGGAGAGAGTGGGGCAATGGGATTAGTTTGGGATTGATACAGGGCTATGGGGAGAGAGCGGGGCAGTGGGGTTCATTTGGGATTGATACAGGGCTATGGGGAGAGAGCGGGGCAGTGTGATTAGTTTGGGATTGATACAGGGCTAAGGGGAGAGAGTGGGGCAATGGGATTAGTTTGGGATTGATACAGGGCTATGGGGAGAGTGTGGGGCAGTGGGATTAGTTTGGGATTGATACAGGGCTATGGGGAGAGTGTGGGGCAGTGGGATTAGTTTGGGATTGATACAGGGCTATGGGGAGAGAGTGGGGTTCATTTGGGATTGATACAGGGCTATGGGGAGAGAGTGGGGCAGTGGGATTAGTTTGGGATTGATACAGGGCTATGGGGAGAGAGTGGGGCAGTGGGATTAGTTTGGGATTGATACAGGGCTATGGGGAAAGAGTGGGGCAGTGGGATTAGTTTGGGATTGATACAGGGCTATGGAGAGAGAGAGGGGCAGTGGGATTAGTTTGGGATTGATACGGGGCTATGGAGAGAGAGAGGGGCAGTGGGATTAGTTTGGGATTGATACTGGGCTATGGAGAGAGAGCGGGGCAGTGGGATTAGTTTGGGATTGATACAGGGCTATGGGGAGAGAGCGAGGCAGTGGGATTAGTTTGGGATAGATACAGTGCTATGGGGAGAGAGTGGGGCAGTGGGATTAGTTTGGGATTGATATAGGGCTATGGGGAGAGAGCGGGGCAGTGGGATTAGTTTGGGATTGATACAGGGCTATGGCGAGAGAGTGGGGCAGTGGGATTAGTTTGGGATTGATACAGGGCTATGGGGAGAGAATGGGGCAGTGGGGTTCATTTGGGATTGATACAGGGCTATGTGGAGAGAGTGGGGCAGTGGGATTAGTTTGGGATTGATACAGGGCTATGGAGAGAGAGCGGGGCAGTGGGATTAGTTTGGGATTGATACAGGGCTATGGAGAGAGAGAGGGGCAGTGGGATTAATTTGGGATTGATACAGGACTATGGGGAGAGAGGGGGCAGGGGGATTAGTTTGGGATTGATACTGGGCTATGGAGAGAGAGCGGGGCAGTGGGATTAGTTTGGGATTGATACGGGGCTATGGGGAGAGAGCGGGGCAGTGGGATTAGTTTGGGATTGATACAGGGCTATGGGGAGAGAGTGGGGCAATGGGATTAGTTTGGGATTGATACAGGGCTATGGAGAGAGAGAGGGGCAGTGGGATTAGTTTGGGATTGATACGGGGCTATGGGGAGAGAGCGGGGCAGTGGGATTAGTTTGGGATTGATACTGGGCTGTGGAGAGAGAGCGGGGCAGTGGGATTAGTTTGGGATTGATACTGGGCTATGGAGAGAGAGCGGGGCAGTGGGATTAGTTTGGGATTGATACGGGGCTATGGGGAGAGAGCGTGGCAGTGGGATTAGTTTGGGATTGATACAGGGCGATGGGGAGAGAGCGGGGCAGTGGGATTAGTTTGGGATTGATACAGGGCTATGGAGAGAGAGAGGGGCAGTGGGATTAGTTTGGGATTGATACAGGGCTATGGAGAGAGAGATGGGCAGTGGGATTAATTTGGGATTGATACAGGACTATGGGGAGAGAGGGGGCAGGGGGATTAGTTTGGGATTGATACTGGGCTCTGGAGAGAGAGCGGGGCAGTGGGATTAGTTTGGGATTGATATGGGGCTATGGGGAGAGAGCGGAGCAGTGGGATTAGTTTGGGATTGATACGGGGCTATGGGGAGAGAGCGGGGCAGTAGGATTAGTTTGGGATTGATACGGGGCTATGGGGAGAGAGCGGGGCAGTGGGATTTATTTGGGATTGATACATGGCTATGGGGAGAGAGCGGGGCAATGGGATTAGTTTGGGATTGATACTGGGCTATGGAGAGAGAGCGGGGCAGTGGGATTAGTTTGGGATTGATACGGGGCTATGGGGAGAGAGCGGGGCAGTGGGATTAGTTTGGGATTGATACAGGGCTATGGGGAGAGAGTGCGGCAATGGGATTAGTTTGGGATTGATACAGGGCTATGGAGAGAGAGAGGGGCAGTGGGATTAGTTTGGGATTGATACGGGGCTATGGGGAGAGAGCGGGGCAGTGGCATTAGTTTGGGATTGATACTGGGCTGTGGAGAGAGAGCGGGGCAGTGCGATTAGTTTGGGATTGATACTGGGCTATGGAGAGAGAGCGGGGCAGTGGGATTAGTTTGGGATTGATACGGGGCTATGGGGAGAGAGCGGGGCAGTGGGATTAGTTTGGGATTGATACAGGGCGATGGGGAGAGAGCGGGGCAGTGGGATTAGTTTGGGATTGATACAGGGCTATGGAGAGAGAGATGGGCAGTGGGATTAATTTGGGATTGATACAGGACTATGGGGAGAGAGGGGGCAGGGGGATTAGTTTGGGATTGATACTGGGCTATGGAGAGAGAGCGGGGCATTGGGATTAGTTTGGGATTGATATGGGGCTATGGGGAGAGAGCGGAGCAGTGGGATTAGTTTGGGATTGATACGGGGCTATGGGGAGAGAGCGGGGCAGTAGGATTAGTTTGGGATTGATACGGGGCTATGGGGAGAGAGCGGGGCAGTGGGATTTATTTGGGATTGATACATGGCTATGGGGAGAGAGCGGGGCAATGGGATTAATTTGGGATTGATACAGGGCTATGGGGAGAGGGTGGGGCAGTGGGATTAGTTTGGAATTGATACAGGGCTATGGGGAGAGAGCAGGGCAGTGGGGTTCATTTGGGATTGATACAGGGCTATGGGGAGAGAGTGGGGCAATGGGATTAGTTTGGGATTGATACAGGGCTATGGGGAGAGAGCGGGGCAGTGGGGTTCATTTGGGATTGATACAGGGCTATGGGGAGAGAGCGGGGCAGTGTGATTAGTTTGGGATTGATACAGGGCTAAGGGGAGAGAGTGGGGCAATGGGATTAGTTTGGGATTGATACAGGGCTATGGGGAGAGTGTGGGGCAGTGGGATTAGTTTGGGATTGATACAGGGCTATGGGGAGAGTGTGGGGCAGTGGGATTAGTTTGGGATTGATACAGGGCTATGGGGAGAGAGTGGGGTTCATTTGGGATTGATACAGGGCTATGGGGAGAGAGTGGGGCAGTGGGATTAGTTTGGGATTGATACAGGGCTATGGGGAGAGAGTGGGGCAGTGGGATTAGTTTGGGATTGATACAGGGCTATGGGGAGAGAGTGGGGCAGTGGGGTTCATTTGGGATTGATACAGGGCTATGGGGAAAGAGTGGGGCAGTGGGATTAGTTTGGGATTGATTCAGGGCTATGGGGAGATAATGGGGCAGTGGGATTAGTTTGGGATTGATACAGGGCTATGGGGAGAGAGCGGGGCAGTGGGATTAGTTTGGGATTGATACAGGGCTATGGGGAGAGAGCGGGGCAGTGGGATTAGTTTGGGATTGATACAGGGCTACGGGGAGAGAGTGGGGCAGTGGGATTAGTTTGGGATTGATACAGGGCTATGGGGAGAGAGTGGGACAGTGAGAGTAGTTTGGGATTGATACAGGGCTATTGGGAGAGAGTGGGGCAGTGGGATTAGTTTGGGATTGATACAGGGCTATGGGGAGAGAGTGGGGCAGTGGGATTAGTTTGGGATTGATACAGGGCTCTGGGGAGAGAGTGGGGCAGTGGGATTAGTTTGGGATTGATACAGGGCTATGGCGAGAGAGTGGGGCATTGGGATTAGTTTGGGATTGATACAGGGCTATGGGTAGAGAGTGGGGCAGTGGGATTTGTTT
The DNA here is from genome assembly GCF_035084215.1 of Heptranchias perlo. Classification (NCBI taxonomy): domain Eukaryota; kingdom Metazoa; phylum Chordata; class Chondrichthyes; order Hexanchiformes; family Hexanchidae; genus Heptranchias; species Heptranchias perlo. The sequence goes on along the minus strand of NC_090359.1, from coordinate 23,642,260 downwards.
GGGATTGATACAGGGCTATGGGGAGAGAATGGGGCAGTGGGGTTCATTTGGGATTGATACAGGGCTATGGGGAGAGAGTGGGGCAGTGGGATTACTTTGGGATTGATACAGGGCTATGGGGAGAGAGCGGGGCAGTGGGATTAGTTTGGGATTGATCTAGCAATAAGCTAGCGCAGGCACGATGGACCGAATGGCCTAATTCCAAACTAATCCCAGGAAATAGTCTTTCCTTATTCACACTATCAAAATTCTTCCGAATTTTAGAAAAACTCTATTAAATCTTCTCTTCGCCTTCTGTGCTTCAGTATCACAGGTCTCTCCTCATAACTATGTTTCCCATCTCTGGTATCATCCTGGTGAATCTACATTGTACGTTCGCTGTAGCTTTGATGTCCTTTCAATAATGAGATGCCCAAAGTTCTTTGTAATTCATTCTCAGGACGTGGGCGTCGCTGGCAAGGTTGGCATTTATTGCCCATCCCTAGTTGCCCCTTGAGAAGATGGTGATGGGCCTCCTTCTTGAACTGCTGCAGTCCCATGTGGTGAAGGAGCTGTCAGGTCGGATTTTGACCCAGCGACGATGAAGGATCGGCCGATATATGTCCAAGTTGGGATGGTGTGTGACTTGGAGGGGAACTTGGAGATGCTGGTGTTCCCTACGCACCTGCTGCCCTTGTCCTTCTAGGTGGCGGGGGTCACGGGTTTGGGAGGTGCTATAACTATGATTTCAATGCGGCCAAGTCTGGTTGAAAAGGTTTGGCTAATTCTCCTTACCGCCAAGTTGTTCCGTTTTAACTAGTGGCCCCTTTGCCAACCTGAACCTCATACCAGCATCCTCAACGCCAATCCCATCGCCATGGCGGTTAACCGTCCCGGCAAACTCTTCCTGGCAAAAATGCTAAATATTATGGTCTCCATATTATAAAAAGGATATGGAGGCACTGGAGAAGGTGCAAAAAAAGATTTACATGGATGATAAACAGAACTAAGAGGTTATAACTATCAGGAAAGACTGAACAGGCTGGGGCTCTTTTCTCTAGAATAGAGAAGGCTGAGGGGGTGACCTGATAGAGGTCTTTAAAATTATGAAGGGGATTTGATAGGGTAGACGTAGAGAAGATGTTTCCATTTGTGGGGGAGTCCAAAACTAGGACATAAATATAAGATAGTCACCAATAAATCCAGGAGAAACCTCTTTACCCAGAGAGTGGTGAGAATGTGGAGCTCGCCAACACAAGGAGTAGTTGAGGGGAATAGCGTAGATGCATTTAAAGGAAAGCTAGATAAACACATGAGGGAGAAAGGAATGGAAGGATATGCTGATAGGGTGAGATGAAGTAGGGTGGGAGGAGGCTCGTGCGGAGCATAAACACCAGCACGGACCAGTTGGGCCGAATGGCCTGTTTGCTGTGTAAGAAAAATCCATGCCTGCTCGGACGCTTGCCGAGATTTGACGTGCTGCCAGTTCCTTTGCAGGGTCGACAGATGGAGAAGCTCGCAGAGTGCGCAAGTGTCAACTGCACACGTCCAGTGTTAGCCAAACAATGAGAGGATCCCTAAGTGCCGTGGAGCAGTGAGACGCCTGCTGCTTTGGTTGTTATGGTAACCGGTTGTTGGTAAGCAGCAATCAAAGGCAGGGGCTGGTAATGGAACAATCCATCGAGCAGCTCACCTCAAGTTCTGTGCCTACCCCAGACACGACTACCTTGGCCCAGTTTTTGTTCATTTCACTTCTCTCCAGAAGGTTCTGACTGAGGCTATAGCTGAGGCCGCAGTCCCACAGGAACGTTAGAAACAGGAGGAGGCCATTCAGCCCCTCGAGCCTGTTCCGCCATTCAATCAGATCAGAGCTGATCTGCGCCTCACCCGCCTTTGACCCATGTCCCTTGAAACCCAACAAAAATCTATCCATCCCAGTCTTGAAAGCTCCAATTGACCCCCAGCATCGACTGCCTTTTGGGGGAAAGAGAGTTCCAGATTTCTACTACCCTTTGTGTGAAGAAGGTGCTTCCTGATTTCACTCATGAACGGCCAAGCTTTAATTTTAAGGTGTAACCCCCTTGTTCTGGGCTCCCCCCACCAGAGGAAATAGTTTCTCTCTATCTACCCTATCAACTCCTGTAATCATCGTAGACACCTCAATTAGATCACCCCTTAATCTTCTAAACTCGAGGGAATACAAATCGGGTTTATGCAGCCTGTCTGTTTTATGTTTACAGTCCAAGGTTCACCATCTCACAATTGTACTTTCTCCTGGCATTTTCAGGAAATGTGCTTCCCGCATGTGGTGGTACAAAATCAGAATTTTTATCTCTTGGCAAACCTACATTGTGCCTTTCCATTGCTTTTATATCCTGTGCTTTGACACCCAAAAATTGTACACGAATTTGTATGGCAAGGAGCTGTTTCACATCTAAGCAATAACAACACCTTGCATTTATATAGCGCCTTTAACGTAGTAAAACGTCCCGAGGCGCTTCACAGGAGCGATTATCAGACAAAATTTGACACCGAGCCGCATGAGGAGATATTAGGACAGGTGACCAAAAGCTTGGTCAAAGAGGTAGGTTTTAAGGAGCGTCTTAAAGGAGGAGAGAGGGGCGGAGAGGTTTATGGAGGGAATTCCAGACCTTAGGGCACGGCCGCCAATGGTGGGCCGATGAAAATCTGGGACGCGCAAGAGGCCAGAATTGGAGGAACGCAGAGATCTCGGAGGGTCGTGGGGCTGGAGGAGGTTACAGAGATAGGGAGGGGGCGAGGCCATGGAGGGATCTGAAAACAAGGATTTCAAAACAGTGCTGTATTAACAGCATAAGGCCATACATCTCATCGAACTCTGATTTGGGAATTCTTGTTACTAGTAAGGGGGAGTAGATTCTATTCATTGGTTTGGGGAGTGCTAACGATCTCCACGTCTCAAACAATTAGAATTTTTAACACAACTTAATGGAGCCATCCAGTTTTTTAATGACTCTGTGAGTCACTCTGCAGCAGCCATGGTTGATGCTCTGACTCAACTCCCAACTCGAAGCTCCAGCAGTACTTGTGATACATCCAAAAAGGCTCCCAACCCAGTGATTGTAATTGTAGAGGCCTAAAGTTCTCATGCTCGTGTTTAAATCTCCCCATGATATCGTCCCTCTCCATCTCTGTAACCAGCTCCAGTCTTACAACCCTCCGCCTTCAGACTCTCCCCTCCTTTGATTTTGAGTGGTTGTTTACCCCCTCCCCCACACCGCCTCTCACCCCACCATTGTCCGTCAAACCTTCAGCCACCTAGGCCCCGCGCTCTGGAATTCCCTTCCTAAACCTTGTCATCTCGTCTTGTTAGATTGGGTATATGTTCTTAAGAGTCTCATTAGATTGGGTATATGGCCTTACGTGTCTCGTTAGATGGACTATATGGTCTTACAAGTCTCATTAAATGGGGTATATGTCTTTACGAATCTGGTTAGATGGGGTATATGCACTTACGGGTCTTGTTAGATGGAGTATATGTCCTTACGAGTCTCAACAGCTGGGGTATATTTTTTTTTATTCGTTCACGGGATGTGGGCGTCGCTGGCAAGGCCGGCATTTATTGCCCATCCCTAATTGCCCTCGAGAAGGTGGTGGTGAGCCGCCTTCTTGAACCGCTGCAGTCCGTGTGGTGAAGGTTCTCCCACAGTGCTGTTAGGAAGGGAGTTCCAGGATTTTGACCCAGCGACAATGAAGGAACAGCGATATATTTCCAAGTCGGGATGGTGTGTGACTTGGAGGGGAATGTGCAGGTGGTGTTGTTCCCATGCGCCTGCTGCTCTTGTCCTTCTAGGTGGTAGAGGTCGCGGGTTTGGGAGGTGCTGTCGAAGAAGCCTTGGCGAGTTGCTGCAGTGCATCCTGTGGATGGTACACACTGCAGCCACAGTGCGCTGGTGGTGAAGGGGGTGAATGTTTAGGGTGGTGGATGGGGTGCCAATCAAGCGGGCTGCTTTGTCCTGGATGGTGTCGAGCTTCTTGAGTGTTGTTGGAGTTGCACTCATCCAGGCAAGTGGAGAGTATTCCATCACACTCCTGACTTGTGCCTTGTAGATGGTGGAAAGGCTTTGGGGAGTCAGGAGGTGAGTCACTCGCCGCAGAATACCCAGCCTCTGACCTGCTCTTGTAGCCACAGTATTTATGCGGCTGGTCCAGTTAAGTTTCTGGTCAATGGTGACCCCCAGGATGTTGATGGTGGGGGATTCGGCGATGGTAATGCCGTTGAATGTCAAGGGGAGGTGGTTAGACTCTCTCTTGTTGGAGATGGTCATTGCCTGGCACTTATCTGGCGCGAATGTTACTTGCCACTTATCAGCCCACATTATCACTTATGAGACACATATGGCCTTACGTGTCTCGTTAGATCGAGTATTTGGTCTTACGTGTCTCGTTAGATCGAGTATTTGGCCTTACGTGTCTCGTTAGATTGAGTATTTGGTCTTACGTGTCTCGTTAGATCGAGTATTTGGCCTTACGTGTCTCGTTAGATCGAGTATTTGGCCTTACGTGTCTCGTTAGATTGAGTATTTGGCCTTACGTGTCTCGCGGGATGGGGTACGCGGCCTCATGCTTGGCAATTCGAACACCATTCACTGAGTACACAGGTTGTCCATTTTTCGTCTCTTGTGCAGGTACCTGACACTTACACCAATACTAAATACCACCTGCCACTCATTCATTCATTCATTCTGTAAGTTACTATCTGTCTTCTTTCATTTAACTAGACCCCTACATCGGTTTCGCCTGCAAACTTGACCAGCTTGCATTGATAATTATTAACGTCGCAGTACGTACATTCAATTAGCTTGAAATATTTACCCTAATGGTCTCTGCCTCAGCAATGGTGAAGTATCTCAGGCATTGTCAACCCCCATATTTCCTAACATCACTCCTCACTGTCGTAGTGACAATCTTAAATTAATGACCCTCGTCACTGACTCACCAGCAAATAGTCTTTCCTCATTCACACTATCAAAACCCCGTTAGAAATCTCTCAGTGAATACTGTCGTCTTGGCCTCCTCTGCTCCAGTGGGAATAGTCCCGGTGTCTCAAATCTCTCCTCCTACTTCCTCTGTGAGAGAAACATCTTTCGACATTTCATACAACCCAACACATATAATATTAAATTCACCGCCAACGTCAACACAAGATATCAATTATGCCACTTCTGTCAGAATACATTTTTCTAATTGCCCCATTTAATTCAATCACCGCCTGCACCAACTAATTAATGCTTCAGTTGAAAGTTACCGTTTCCCATCTGTTTCCCTTGTCCGGGAGCTCTGTTGTCTGATTCTGTTGTCCTTTTGATTCTCTCTCTTACTTTCACAGTTCTTTGCTCGATTCGAATCATCAAACTGGTTCTCTGGTTTTCATCACTTTTTTTAGGTTAATTTCTGCGCTCATTAAAGTGAGGGGGGTGGTGTTTGTGGAAAATCTGTCTCATCTCAGGCACTCACTGTCCCGTCAAACACTCCCAGGGCAGGTACAGCACGGGTTAGATACAGAGTAAAGCTCCCTCTACACTGTCCCATCAAACACTCCCAGGGCAGGTACAGCACGGGTTAGATACAGAGTAAAGCTCCCTCTACACTGTCCCATCAAACACTCCCAGGGCAGGTACAGGGTTAGATACAGAGTAAAGCTCCCTCTACACCGTCCCATCAAACACTCCCAGGGCAGGTACAGCACGGGTTAGATACAGAGTAAAGCTCCCTCTACACCGTCCCATCAAACACTCCCAGGGCAGGTACAGCACGGGTTAGATACAGAGTAAAGCTCCCTCTACACCGTCCCATCAAACACTCCCAGGGCAGGTACAGCACGGGTTAGATACAGAGTAAAGCTCCCTCTACACTGTCGAATGCCCTAATGTTATTCGGCTGAGGCCCAGGGGGCAGAGCAGCCTCCCACTTTTGGGGTGAGACGGTGCCTGATGGACGTATGATTACAAATCCTACCCTCAGGCTTCATTGGGCCTTGGCAGCAATAAAACGGAGAGAGGAGGAGGAGGAGAGAGGGGCCCAGCGTCAGGCATAAAGAGGTCCCCAACTGAGGGGACTCAATCCTGTGACTAACGCTGCAGTGAGACGTGGGCTGGTGCTGAATCATTGCATCACGGCAGGGGATGCAGACATCGCCCGTGGCAACAGGAGCTGGCAGGGATGTCGGTGATGAGACAAGGGGTACCTAGCCCCTCCTCCACCCTGCCCCGGAGTCCCAGCCTGACTGTCCTGACAACACACACACACACACACACACACGGAGCAGGAACTGAAGCCGAGGATTTCTGAATCAAAACCCTGTCGTCTGCCCTGTGTTTGTCGATCTGATCTGGTTGGGGCCCACGGGGGCTCGGAGGGCGGGGACTTTGCATTGAACGGGGACTCTGCTGGGCAAAATCCAGTGAGCACAGCTGTTGTCCGATGAAAGGAGGTCAGTGGCGGGTTTCCTTGACTGCCCAACTCAACTTTTCTACAGGGCCTTTCACGTAGTCAAAACGTCCCAAGGTGCTTTACAGGGGGCGTTAATCGGACAAAATTTGACACCCAGGCCACACACGGAGTCACCAGGACGGGGGACCAAAAGCTTGGTCAAAGATGTGGGTTTCGAGGAGCGTCTTAAAGGGGGACAGAGAGGTTGGGGGTCCCGGGGTTCGGGCAAGTGGAGTTCTGGGCAGGTGGGGTTCTGGGCGGCTGGGGTTCGAGGTGGAGGTTATAGGGTAGGTGGGGTTTTGGGGTAGGTGGGGTTCTGGACAGGGTTATGGGGTAGGTTGCGTTTCTGGGTTGGTGGGTTTCTGGGCAGGGGGTTATGGGGGAGGTGGGGTTCTGGGTTGGTGGGGTTCTGAGCGAGGGGGGGTTATGGGGGAGGTGGGGTTCTGGGCGGGGGGTTATAGGGTAGGTGGGGTTCTGGGGTAGGTGGGGTTCGTGTTGGGGTTATGAGGTAGGTGTGGTTCTGGGCGGTCGGGGATGGGGGTGGGGTTCTGGGTGGACAGGGTTCGGGGTTGGGTTATAGGGTATGTTGGGGGTCTGGGTGGGTGGGGTTGGGTTATAGGGTATGTTGGGGGTCTGGGTGGGCGGGGTTCGGGGTTGGGTTATAGGGTATGTTGGGGGTCTGGGCGGGCGGGGTTGGGTTATAGGGTATGTTGGGGGTCTGGGCGGGGTTCGGGGTTGGGTTATAGGGTATGTTGGGGGTCTGGGCGGGGTTCGGGGTTGGGTTATAGGGTATGTTGGGGATCTGGGCGGACGGGGTTCGGGGTTGGGTTATAGGGTATGTTGGGGGTCTGGGCGGGGTTCGGGGTTGGGTTATGGGGTATGTTGGGGGTCTGGGTGAGGTTCGGGGTTGGGTTATAGGGTATGTTGGGGGTCTGGGCGGGGTTCGGGGTTGGGTTATAGGGTATGTTGGGGGTCTGGGTGGACGGGGTTCGGGGTTGGGTTATGGGGTATGTTGGGGGTCTGGGCGGGCGGGGTTCGGGGTTGGGTTATGGGGTATGTTGGGGTTCTGGGTGGACAGGGTTCGGGGTTGGGTTATAGGGTATGTTGGGGGTCTGGGCGGGGTTCGGGGTTGGGTTATAGGGTATGTTGGGGGTCTGGGCGGGGTTCGGGGTTGGGTTATAGGGTATGTTGGGGGTCTGGGTGGACGGGGTTCGGGGTTGGGTTATGGGGTATGTTGGGGGTCTGGGCGGGCGGGGTTCGGGGTTGGGTTATGGGGTATGTTGGGGGTCTGGGTGGGCGGGGTTCGGGGTTGGGTTATGGGGTATGTTGGGGGTCTGGGTGGGCGGGGTTCGGGGTTGGGTTATAGGGTATGTTGGGGGTCTGGGCGGGCGGGGTTCGGGGTTGGGTTATAGGGTATGTTGGGGGTCTGGGCGGACGGGGTTCGGGGTTGGGTTATAGGGTATGTTGGGGGTCTGGGCGGGCGGGGTTCGGGGTTGGGTTATGGGGTATGTTGGGGGTCTGGGCGGGCGGGGTTCGGGGTTGGGTTATGGGGTATGTTGGGGGTCTGGGTGGGCGGGGTTTGGGGTGATCGGTGAACGGGACTTGCTGTGAGTTGGGAGGCAGGCAGCAGAGACTCCGCAACGAAGCAGTTCTCCATACTGCTACCTCATTGGTGGTTAACTCCTAAACTGAAACACCAGGGACTGTGATTCATGTCTGCTTGCGATGCAAATTAATGCAAACACTGATGTTAACTTTCCACGTGGCGTTGTGGATCAGTTGGCCAGTGAGGTCACTCACAGTGTTGAGAATGGGATGTACGAATGTCTGTGGTCCATCGGCCATCAACCCATGAATGTAGCCAAGGGCACTGTGGGCTGTATCCAGCCTTTGGGAGGAGGGAGACTGAGGAGGGAGCGAGAGTCCCACTGCATCCAGAATCTGGACCCGACGGTTCGATCACTGACTCCTGTCCCCCACCCAATGAATAACTTCTCCCTAACCACACTGTCTTCTATCCTGTCTGGGAGGGGGGGGGGGGGAGAGTTTTTTTTTTGCTCGAGGCTTGTGAATTTTGCCAACTAGTCCTTTGTTGATGAGTTGATCAGAGCTGGTGAATCTTTGGTTGCTGTAGTAATGCTTTCCCGCCTGCAAGGGGGCGCCATTTCACGCCCTCAATGATTGGACCCCTTATTCCTGGGGAAATGCCGCCACCTGCTGGCCGTGGGATGTTACGGCAGAAGCAAAAACTCTTCTCCAGCTCTGCTCCCGACAATTTTTTTTTATTCGTTCATGGGATGTGGGCGTCGCTGGCGAGGCCGGCATTTATTGCCCATCCCTAATTGCCCTTGAGAAGGTGGTGGTGAGCCGCCTTCTTGAACCGCTGCAGTCCGTGTGGTGACGGTTCTCCCGCAGTGCTGTTAGGAAGGGAGTTCCAGGATTTTGACCCAGCGACGATGAAGGAACGGCCGATATATTTCCAAGTCGGGATGGTGTGTGACTTGGAGGGGAACGTGCAGGTGGTGTTGTTCCCATGTGCCTGCTGCTCTTGTCCCTCGAGGTGGTAGAGGTCGCGGGTTTGGGAGGTGCTGTCGAAGAAGCCTTGGCGAGTTGCTGCAGTGCATCCTGTGGATGGTACACACTGCAGCCACGGTGCGCCGGTGAAGGGAGTGAATGTTTAGGGTGGTGGATGGGGTGCCAATCAAGCGGGCTGCTTTGTCCTGGATGGTGTCGAGCTTCTTGAGTGTTGTTGGAGCTGCACTCATCCAGGCAAGTGGAGAGTATTCCATCACACTCCTGACTTGTGCCTTGTAGATGGCGGAAAGGCTTTGGGGAGTCAGGAGGTGAGTCACTCGCCGCAGAATACCCAGCCTCTGACCTGCTCTAGTAGCCACAGTATTTATATGGCTGGTCTAGTTTCTGGTCAATGGTGACCCCCAGGATGTTGATGGTGGGGGATTCGGTGATGGTAATGCCGTTGAATGTCAAGGGGAGGTGGTTAGACTCTCTCTTGTTGGAGATGGTCATTACCTGGTACTTGTCTGGCGCGAATGTTACTTGCCACTTATCAGCCGAAGCCTGGATGTTGTCCAGGTCTTGCTGCATGCGGGCTCGGACTGCTTCATTATCTGAGGGGTTGCGAATGGAACTGAACACTGTGCAATCATCAGCGAACATCCCCATTTCTGACCTTTCGACGGAGGGCTTTAGTGACTTTAACGTAGAGAAACATCCTGCAGCGCCTCCCACAGGGGATAAAATACGGTCACCGAAGGAGATCAAAAGCTTGGTCAAAGAGGTGGGTTTTAAGGCAGGTCTTGAAGGAGGAGAGAGAGGTGCAGACGTTTAGGGAGGGAATTCCAGAGCACGGGACCTAGACGGCCGAAGACACGGCCAGTAATGTTGAGGTTGAGGGAGGGGGAGGATGCACAAGAGGAAAGTTTTCAGTGGGTCGGCCTCTCAGCCAGAAGGTCGTGGGTTCGAGCCCCATTCCAGAGACTTGAGCACATAATCCAGGCCGACGCTCCCGGTGCTGTACTGAGGGAGTGCTGCACTGTCGGAGGTGCCGTCTTTCGGATGAGACGTTAAACCGAGGCCCCCCGTCTGCCCCTCTCAGGTGGACGTAACAGATCCCACGGCCACTATTTTGAAGACGAGCAGGGGAGTTCTCCCCGCTGCCCTCACTAATATTTATCCCTCAACCAACACCCAAAACAGATGGTCTGGTCATTATCACACTGTGGGATCTTGCTGTGCGCAAATTAGCTGCATCGCCTACATTACAACAGTGACTACATTTCAAGAAAAGGACCTCATTGGCTGTGAAGGGCTTTGCGACATCCTGAGGTCATGATAGGTGTCATATAAATGCAAGTTCTTTTTTTTCCGGGGGAGGAGTTGGGGTTGTGGGGCTGGAGGAGATATGGAGGGCCGAGACCCCCCCCTCCTCCAACCCCCCCATTTCTCTCCTGAAGGTGCCGACTCTCGCTGGGTTCCAAGGACGCTCGACATCCCCCCGGTAGCTCACCCAACTGACCCGTCCTTCAGAGGGAAGCAGCGAGGCTATTCCACCGTGGGGGGCATCGCGACTGAGCCCACCATCCACTGGGTCGCGATCAGGTGCCAGAACCCTGGCTGATTCCCCCTCCCTCACCCAGAGGCACTGAGGGCAATTGTAGCAAACCCCCCCCACTTCCCCCTCCGCTCCCCCAACACTGCTCCAGCTGGGATCAGTTAACTCTGGGGATCAAACCTAAGGATATAGTTGAGTCACACACGGCTGTTACTGATGCGAGAGATAAACACCTCCTTCCTCTTTCCTGAATAATATTCTCGCCTTCTTGTCGCTCTGCCCCGTGGGGTGAGATTACTGTTGACCTGGTTCTCGAACAGTGGGGCTGTAACCGGCCTTGACAAGGCCACGTCCTGCCACTGGGGTCCCCTGTTTGATTCTTCTGATGAGACAGTTCTACTCAGTTCAATGCCCTGGTGGTGGGACCTGTCTGTCCCCACAGGGAGAGATAATGAGAAAGAGGTGGAGAAACAGAGGGAGAGATACAGAGAGAAACGGAGGGAGAGATACAGAGAGAAACGGAGGGAGAGTTACAGAGAGAAATGGAGGGAGAGTTACAGAGAGAAACGGAGGGAGAGTTACAGAGAGAAATGGAGGGAGAGTTACAGAGAGAAATGGAGGGAGAGTTACAGAGAGAAATGGAGGGAGAGTTACAGAGAGAAACAGAGGGAGAGTTACAGAGAGAAATGGAGGGAGAGTTACAGAGAGAAATGGAGGGAGAGATAGAGAGAGAAACAGAGGGAGAGTTACAGAGAGAAACAGAGGGAGAGTTACAGAGAGAAACAGAGGGAGAGTTACAGAGAGAAATGGAGGGAGAGTTACAGAGAGAAACACAGGGAGAAATACAGAGAGAAACAGAGGGAGAGTTACAGAGAGAAATGGAGGGAGAGTTACAGAGAGAAACACAGGGAGAAATACAGAGAGAAACAGAGGGAGAGTTACAGAGAGAAACAGAGGGAGAGATAGAGAGAAACACAGGGAGAGATAGAGAGAAATGGAGGGAGAGAAACAGAGGGAGAAATACAGGGAGAAACGGAGAGAGAGATGCAGAGAGAAACAGAGGGAGAGTTACAGAGAAACAGAGGGAGAGATAGAGAGAGAAACAGAGGGAAAGACAGACAGAGAAACAGAGGCTGAGATAGAGAAAAACAGAGAGATAGGGAGAGAGAAACAGAGGGAGAGTTACAGAGAGAAACAGAGGGAGAGATAGAGAGAAACAGAGAGAAACAGAGAGATAGAGAGAAACAGAGGGAGAGATACACAGAGAAACAGAGGGTGAGTTACAGCGAGAAACAGAGGGAGAGATAGAGAAAAACAGAGTGATAGAGAGAGAGAGAAACAAAGGGAGAGTTACAGGGAGAAACAGGGAGAGATAGAGAGAAACAGAGAGATAGAGAGAAACAGAGGGAGAGATAGAGAGAGAAACAGAGAGCTAGAGAGAGAGAAACAGGGAGAGATAGAGAGAAACAGAGGGAGAGATAGAGAGAAACAGAGGGAGAGATAGAGAGGCAGATGGAGAGATACAGAGAGAAACAGAGGGAGAGATAGAGAGAAACAGGGAGAGATAGAGAAACAAGGAGAAATACAGAGAGAAACAGAGGGAGAGATAGAGAGGCAGATGGAGAGATGCAGAGAGAAATGGAGGGAGAGATAGAGAGAGACAAACAGAGGAAGAGATAGAGAGAAACAGGGGGAGATAGAGAAACAGGGGGAGATACAGAGAGAAACAGAAGGGGAGATAGGGAGAGAAACAGAGGGCGAGATTCAGAGAGATAGAGGAGAGCCAGGGAGAGTGTGTAAGAAAGAAACAAGGATGACAAAAATAAATTAAACAGGACATGGTGAAAACACAGAGGGTATATTTTTTGTTCTGCGGTTTTAGTGCTGGAATATCAAGTAATGTCACATCAGCTGGTGTAACGTGTGGGCGGAATGGAGATAGGTTTAGTGGATTGTGGGATTCTGCTCGTTCTCCTCAGTTCAGACAGTAAATAGATTTACAAAGTCTGCTGAAATACTTTCAAGTAGTTTATGAATATTTGATAACTGAACCTCGTACAATGACCTATCGTCACTAATCGCAGTCAGAGATCTGTAATTGTACAGGGTTCTAGAATGTTCTTCACGTGAAATGCTAAACCAAGGTCCCGTCTGCCTGCTGAGGTGGATGTTAAAGATGCCACTGCATTGTTGGAAGAAGGGCAAGGGTCATTCTCCCTGGGTGACTGGCCAACATTCCTCCCTCAACCAACACCACCAGATGGTCATCCATCTTGTTGTCCGCGGGACGTCGCTGACACAAAATGGCTGCCGGGCTCGCCTACACAACGGTCAACGGGGGCACACCGAAGTAATTCGCGCCGCGTGTAATTGGAAGCTGTTCGGGACGTGTGGACACGTCAGAATGCGAGCGGCGTCTCCGCTTCCGGAACGTTCCCCGCCCGTTTTTTTTTTTTTTTTTTTTTGCAGCCGCGTCAGACAGGCCTGGTCGTTGGGTTCGCGCGGGTTCTGCCGCCGCTCGGCCGCCCGCTCTTCTGGCCGCAGAGGTGGGACGGGTCGTCGGGCGGCTCCTCGACGCTGGAGCTGGTGTATCCGAGGAGCATCGTCCCGGCCAGGAACGCAAAGAAGACCATCACGGCCAGGATGAACACGTAGGCGTCGCCGTAGTCCGCATCTGCTCGCGGTCCGAGCGCAAGAGACTCGTTGGACGTGACCGCCTGAATCCCGTAGAAAAAGTTGTACAGTTGGGCAGTGGAGTAGATTACAGAGCGATTCATGGTCCAGTCCATCGTAAGGTGGGAGGGGACCCCAGCACCGTTCCAAACAATCCCGTCCACAACTTTTCTGTAAGAAGGACGTAACAGGACTATCAATGTGGAGGTTAATACACACCAACAACAACTTGCATTTATATAGCGCCTTCAACATAGTAAAACGTCCCAAGGTGCTTCACAGGAGCGGTTATCAAACAAAATTTGACACCGAGCCAC